>NC_056741.1:1449731689-1450044189 GCF_019279795.1 Protopterus annectens | reverse complement strand
ATCCGACCACAAACTGATAACCCTGGACATCCTCACCCCTCCACCTCCCCCAGTCAAAGTAACCAAGTCAAAAACCTTTCCAAAGCAAACTTCAAACTACTTGCATCCGAAGTGGAAAGCTTCACTATTCCCTTGCAGAAGGAAAATGATATCCAGGATGCGGAATCCTACACCAAGGCATTCTATATCCATCTTCAGGATTGCATGGACCGTGCTATCCCAAATAAAACCAAGACTCCTTCCTCAAGCAAGAAGAAACCAGTCTGGTGGACCCCGGCCATAAGCAAACTTTACAATAAAAGGAGCAGACTTATACAAAAAAAAGGCCAAATCTCAAGTAGAAAAATCATCCCTGATCAGCATTAGTAAGAAATTGAGGGCCCTCAAGTCAACTAAAGCTAATTTTGAAAAGAAAGTTGCCAAGGATAACCATAAGGCCTTCTATTGCAACGTCAAAAACCTAAATGGCAAGGCTCAGGTCTGTTCTGAGCTAGTACAAAATGGAACAAAATACAGTGACCCTTCTGACACTGCCAACATCTTGGCTGACAGGTTCAGTGCAAATCCCCCCCCCCTCACCACCTACAAAGCCTATTACCATTCCAGGGGTTTGTGTGAGTCCAATTATTACTGATACGTTGGTTAACAAGGCTCTATCTAAAGCTAAAAACACTGCCTCCATGGGACCAGATGGTGTCCCAGGCTGTATCATACACGAGCTCCAAAAGGAATTAACCCCGCATCTTAATACCCTGTTCAGTCTCAGCCTCTCCACAGGATATGTGCCCATAGAATGGCGCACGGCAATGGTGGTCCCGCTACACAAGGATGGGGCCACAACTGACCCTGGGAACTACCGGCCAATAAGCCTGTCCAGTCTGATCTGTAAGGCTATGGAGCGAATCATTATGGAACTCAAACGGAGAGATTGGGAACCTCCAGTCGCTGGACCCCACACAGTTGGGCTTCGTCAAGGGCAGATCATGCCTCCTGAACCTGGTGGATTTTTTTGAGACAGTTACTCAGGCTATAGATAAGGGAAAGGAGGTACACACGGCTTACCTTGACCTTGCTACAGCATTTGACACCATTCTCCATTCAGGTATTATTGATAAGCTCACCAGCCTGGGCATAAACCCTTACGTCAACAAGATGAATCGCAAACTGGCTCTCAGACAGACCCCATAAAGTAAGAGTAGAGGGATCTATGTCCGAATCCAGACCAGTAACGAGTGGTGTGCCTCAGGGCTCTGTCCTGAGGCCCCTCCTGTTTGGCATATACTTCTCAGAACTACAGGCAAGCACGGAAGGGCTGTGGCTGACAGTTTGCGGACGACTGCAAACTGGGTGCTATAATAGAGTCTCCGGCCAACATGGAGATCCTCCAGAAGGGCCTAAATGAGACTGATGCATGGTGTCAAAGCCATGGTCTCAAGCTAAATGCAAAAAAATGCGTAGTAATCTCCTTTGTAAAAAAACAGAGTACCCGCAAACTACAACATAGGAGGTAATCCCCTGAAATCTGAAGAAATAAGGGATCTAGGGACCCAAGTAGATAGTCAGCTTTCCTTTGATAACCATGTTGTCAAAATGGTTAGAAAATCCTTCTATGTGACCCATCTGATCACGAAAGGGTTCGCATCAAGATCTAAGGATGTAATGGTGCCCCTCTACTCTTCCCTCATCAGACCCATTATTGAGTACAATGCACCAATTGGAATGTACCTGGCTAGACATCTCCAGCAGCTGGAGAGACCACAGAGGTACCTAACCAACAGGATTACTGGCCTCAAACAGTTGCCGTATGCAGCACGACTGAAAAAGTTAAGACTGTTCTCTGTTGCATACCGCTTTCTCAGAGGGGATCTCTGTCTAACGTACAGAGCCATGTCCAACCCAGAATTGTTGAACATGCTCCATCTTAGCAAAACCAAATCTACTCGAGCTAGACGTTCTAGGGATATAAACCTCAACACAACAATGAATAGAACATGCTGGAGGGATAGATTCCCTTCGCAGAGACTTCCCTTACTATGGAACAGGGTCCCGAACTACATAAGACAGAGCCCCTCACTATCACTCTTCAAGAGGAACCTTGATGAGTGGATGGGTAACAGAAAGTTCACACCAGGGATCACACCTACTATATAGGGGCCAAGGGTACTAGCTGCTAGTACAAGGGTCTAGGGAACTACTAATGGGGTGGTGAATACCGCACAACATGGCTGGGCCAATATATGCCTTCGGGCAGATAGCCCAGTACCAACCTATGAGCCTATAAGGATTTGATATAGGTTGTGGAGACTGGTTTGAGGGAGAAAAGGGTTTTGCTATGTGGGTTAGAAGAGGTGGGGGGAGTCAGTGTTACGACTGGCATGTGTTAGTTTTTGTATAGTATCTATGAAGTAGTTAAGAAGGGTGGCAGTGTCTAGTGGGCTATTGTTTGGGAAGGGGGGGAAGATGTGGAAGCGTTACCAGGATAAAGAATATTAAAGTATTCTTTTCCTGGTCTTATTTCTGAAAATTCACTAAGAATTCATCTGAATATGTGCAGCTCAAGCCAGAACACCTGCAGCTATTCAGCCAATCAGTACATCCAAGTAGGATGTACAAACGTCACTGTGGGTGCAAACCTTAAATACATAACTAATTGCTTGCAGATTTCCTTTGAGGTTTAGTCCTGTCCAAGTAGAATCTAAGCGGTCTGTGCACATCTAAAGAGTGCAGTATTTGTTCCCCTTTGTTATGTGGGTTAGGAAAGATGGTAGGCAAATGAATGGATTGATTAAGAGCCACACTGGATACCACCTTGGGCATGAAGGAGGGATTTGTTCTGAGGGATACCCTGTCCGCATGAAAGATGAAAGGTTCCACTGCCATAAGGGCCTGTAATTCAGATACTCTTTCTTGCAGAAGTGATTGTTAAAAGGAAAGCGGTTTTCCTGGAAAGAAATTTTAAATCTGCAGTAGCAGCTGGCTTGAAAGGAGGAAGAGCGAGTTTCTCCAAGACAAAGTTAAGATTCCAGTCTGGAGCTGGAGCTCTCCTGGGTGGCCTTAAATTTCTGGCCCCTCTGAGGAACTGCTTGAGGAATGGATGAGAGAAGATGGGGAGGTTCTGTGCTATAATGAGCTGAAATGGCTGAGGCATGAATTTTGATGGAGGAAGACAAGCCCTTATGAAGCATCTCAGTCAAGTATTGTAGAATCTGAGGTAAATTGGACACTGCTGCGTTCATTCCTTCAGATTGGTTCCAGGCACAGAATCTTTTCAATTTTGCAGCATAAGATTTTCTAGTACTAGGCCTCCTTGCCTCTAAAATGATATCCATCATTGATTTGCTGAAGGATGGTAAAGGAGAGATTAGGTAATTAGCCAGGCTGCTAGGTTCAGGGTTTGCAGCTGAGGGTGCAGAATCTGGTTCTCCTGCTGAGACAACAGGGAAGGAGTCTGAGGCAGGTGCCATGGAGCCAAGCGTGACACACTGCGCAAGAGTGGGTACCAGTGTTGACAAGGCCAGTCTGGTGCAATTAAAATAGTCCTTGGCTTGTCCTGTTTGATCTTTAGTAGTACCTTGGAGAGCAGAGGCAGAGGAGGAAAGGCAAAACCTGACAGACTTTTCCAGCCGAAGGATAGAGCATCCACTTTCCAAGCTAGCTTGTGGGGAATCCTTGTGCAAAATTTGTCCAGTTGATGGTTCTGGGGGGAGGCAAACAGGTCTACATCCATTTCCTTGTCAATATGTTGAAAATCCTTGGTTCCAGTTTCCACTCGTGTGGGTCCGTGAGGTTTCTTCTTAGTCCGTCTTCCAGTATATTTAGTTTTCCTGGCAGGAATCGAGTTTGTAGATTCACTTGGTAGCTCAAGGCGGTGTTCCACAATGCCATGGCTAGTTTGCAGAGGGGGTAAGAATGTGCACCCCTCTGCTTGTTTATGTACTACATGACAGTGGTGTTGTCAGTCTTTACCATTAGTTATACTGGAAGAATGTGGTTCTTGAAGGCTGCCCGAGCATTCTGTACAGCTAACATTTCCTTTTGATTTATGTGCAGGTGCATTTGACTTGGGTTCCATTTGCCCTGAATGCACTTCCCTGCCAGGTGAGCCCCCCATGCACAGTCTGATGCATCTGTTGTTAAGATTTGGGCGGCAGGGGGTAATGTGAATGGTAGTCCCCTGTTTTGGTGGCAGGCCTCTGCCCACCAAAGGAACTCCAGGCGTAGGCAAGGTATGATAGGAATCCTTGCTTCTAGATCGTGTGAATGTTGACACCATAGGCTTTTGAGATACCATTGTAGTTTCCTCATATGCAGCCTTGCATATGGAATTAGAAGAATGCAGGAGGCCATGAACCCCAAGGCTTGCAGTATTTGCCTTGCAGATAGCTGGGCTTTTGTGGCCACTTGTTTGAAGTAAGTTGTCAAATGAATCAGTTTCTCTGGCGTGAGGAAAGCCATCTGGGAAGTTGTATTCAAGCTTGCTCCCAGGAATATAATTTTGACAGGGTACCAGGTGGGATTTATTTTCATTGATGGTGAACCCCAGACAAGGTCAGTACCCTTTGAACAAAGGCCAGATCATTCAAAAGAATGTCTAATTCAGGCAGAAAGCAAGGACAATCATCCAGGTATGGGTATATTTGAATATTTCTTTGCCTGCAAAATGCAATGACTGGATCTAGGCACTTTGTGAATATCCTGGGCGCAGTAGATAAGCCAAAGGGCAGTGCAGAGAACTGATAGTGCATGTAGCCTGCTTTGAAGCGTAGGTATCTTCTGCAAGACTCCCTGATAGGGATGTGCAGGTATGCCTTCTTTTAAGTCTAGTGTTGCAGCTGGTGAAGAGTCAGCATTTTGAATTTTGGAATAACCAGAAAGGTGTTTAGAATAGAAAGGTCCAGGATAGGACGTCATGTATTGCCTTTTCTGGGTACCAGAAACAGTCTCGAATAGAAACCTTGTCCCTTTTCCTCTTCTGGTAACAACTGAATAGCCCCCATGTTTAAGAGAGAGAGTACTTGATTTTGGGCCTCTTGCCCACTGATTTGGGGGTAGACCTGGAGACCTGGCCACCCGCTTGGTGTTTGTAATGTGTGAAAATGAAATCTGTATCCTTGGGACACTATTTAAAACCCATTTGTCCTGAGTAATGAGTTCCCAGTTTTTGGCCTGCAGACCAATCTTTCCGCCTAAAGGAGCATTCAGTTGGGAAGTGCTTGGAAGTTTTAAAAGAAAGTCATTGAGACAGTTTTCCATAGGGGGTGTCTTACTACTCCTAGGTTTGGGTGCGGAAACCCCCCACTGCTTAGTCTTGTGTGTCCCCTGGGACTGAAACCTGGGGTTTCTGCTGTGTCTGGGTTTGGCTTGAGAAGACCTGGAAGGGGCTGGAAAGGACCAATTTTTAGAGGGCCAGTGCCTACTAAATCTAGGAGGCTGAACCTGTAAGAAATCTTTAACAGTTTGCACAGATTTAGCTTTATCTTTCATCTTTTTAAGAACTTCCTCAGTTTTGTTGTCGAACAGGCAGTCCTGATTTAAGAGAGCATCCAACAATTTAGCTTTAACATGATCAGACAAACCTTGCTCCTTAAGCCAAGCATGCCTTCTGAGCACAGACCCAGTAACAGCAGCCCTGCAAGAGGCCTCTAATGAATCAAATCCACATTGCAAAGTATGTTTTCCAACCTGTTCAGCAGAATGCATTAAGTCCTGTAATTCTTTATTTTCAACACAGTCATGAATTATCATTTTCTGTTTAAGCAATCCAATAACATGTTGTTGCTACTTGAACATATGAAACTGGCAGTTTAAAGCCCTAATGGCCAAGGTTGTAGAAGTGTAAACTTTCTTACCCCATCTATCCAGCGCCCTGGAGTCTCTATCAGTGGGGGTAGGATTTTTAGCAGTAGAAGCCTTAATGCCCTTGGGTCCCTGTGAAATAGTCTCTGGATCCGCAATAGGATTTTTAAAAAGGAACTTGTGAGAATCAGGAACCCTGTAATATCCGTCAGGTTTTCTGGGAGCAGGAGGCACAGAATCAGGGGCCAAACTAGATTCTGAAAAGGCATCAACAATGTCTAGTACAGGAGGTATAGCTAAAGGCCTATGCTGTGGCAGGAGTAAGACATCCCTACGCCTCTTTTTTGAATCAGAAAAATCCTGGCTTTCCCAGTGGAAATGCTCCCTTAGAGTATATAAGGTCTCACCAAAATTAAAATCCTCTGGAGGGGAAGCAGAGGGAATAGAGTCCTCTGCATCAGAATCCTCATAAGTAGATAAGGGCAAATCCAGATCATCAGAAGAATGAGAAAAATCAGAATCCTGTTCAGAAGCTTGATAAACAACTTCAGTCCTAGGTCTCTTAGAAGGGGGAGGTTGGCTTCCCCTGATTAGAGTTATAAGATCTTCAGCCATTCTTATTTGTTTTTTTAGGTATAGAAGCCTGAGCATGCTGCCTGGGCGTCGGTTTCTTAGGCATGGTTTGAGATTTTGGCCTAAATAAAGGAGGCGTCCATTTAATATGCAAGTCCGTAGGCCTAAATACACCCTCAGAAGCCGGTGCCTGCAAAGTGGCTCCGGACCCATCCAAGGTAGAAACATCCCCAGGTTCCACAGTTGAAGCATCTCGCGGCATACCGACTCCGAATGGGTCTCAGTAGAGGCCTGCGAGTCAGAAGTAGCGGGTATCAGGGGCTGCAAAAGTACCTCACTGAGTATCGGCGAACTGGCGACTGGCTTAGGAGAAGAGTCATCGGCAGCTTTGGACCTCTGCGGCCTGTCTCTGTCTTTATTGGTGTTTTTTTGGAATCCCGGTAGTCGGATGGCTAACAGACGACATTTCTGAATAATTAAACAGACAACCGAAATATTTAGCAGCGAAAATATACAGACGGATAGTGTGCTGATTAAATAAAGTACAAAACTGACAGCAAGGTACGTCGTGGTCAGGGCCTTGGCAAGGAATACAGTACGAATTAAAGTCTTTTTGAGGTATTTGCTTTCCACAAGTAATGCAATTATTAACTTTTACTGACTGATGTCACACGACATGCCGTATAGGTTGGATCACGATGTTAAAGATTTTAAAGGGTTCAAATTTAAACCAAGAGTTAATGAATTGGCTAATAAATCAAAATCACTCACTAGACAAAAAGCATTTGGAAAATTAAGTGGAAAACTCCCTGGTTAGGATGGGCTTTCCGAAGAAGTCTGGAAAGTTGATATATATTATACAATGCAATTTTAGAGGGGGGGGGAATTCCCGGAGTTCTGGAGAAGAGCTGAAATATCTAATCTTCCAAAGGAATGGAGAGATCTTACTAACATAAGCTCATACAAACCCACTGAAGTATTGAATCATATTATAAAGAACTCTGTTCTTAAAGCAGAAAAAATAGTGAAGGTGCTCACTAGGATAACTGACTGGGACTAATCTGGCTTTACTAAAGGGAGACAAAAAGTACAGTTTTGTACCTACCATAAATGTAGATGTTTGAGTGCTAATACAGCTGCAGTAATCACAGATGGGTTTTCAGCCGTCAGGCGGTCCCTCGGTCGGCCGAATTCCAAAGTCTTGGTCCGGCGTCGGTTGTCGTCGCTTACTCTTCTGAAGTCAGTAAGGCCAGAGTATATAAGACACAGCAGACGCCATGTTCTTCAGTCTTTCTTGCCCCAGATGTCAGGTGCCCCCAAAAGGAAGGCAATACATAAATAAGGCTTATCTACATATGCAAGCAATGCAATGCAATGCAAAAACAGTGTAAGCAAGCAAATAAAACATAGCAGGATAACCCAGTCAGGTGGTATGCAGAGGTTGTTAGGCCCCATGCCTTTACCAAGTGGGGAAGGAGGGAAACCCGTACTGCAGCTGTATTAGCACTCGAACATCTACATTTATGGTAGGTACAAAACTGTACTATGTTCATCGTGCATACAGCTGCAGTAATCACAGATGGGTAGAGTCCCAAAGCTATGCATAGGGTGGTAGGTACTATGAGGAACTGGGTTGAGCCAGAATGCCCTGCAAAACAGCAATGGCAAAGCCTGCTCTTGTTCTGGAATATAAGGGTAGGTGGTAGTGTTTTGTGAAGGTATGTACAGAACTCCAAGTGGCTGCCTCCAAAATATCCTTAGTAGGAACGCCTCTGAGGAAGGCTGTAGAGGTGGCTGTGGCCCTGGTGGAGTGAGATCTGATACCAGTAGGGACAGATTTCCCATGATAGGAATAACAAAACCGTATGCAGTGGCCAATCCACTTGGAAATGGTCTGTTTGGTAACTGGTTTCCTTGAGCCCCTACGCATAGGACACAAAAGTTGTTCTGATTTCCTGAAGGACTTTGTTCTGTCCAAATAATAACGTAGCTGCCTATGGATGTCTAAAGTGTGAAGCAGCCTCTCCCCTTTGTTTTGAGGGTTAGGATAAAAGGTAGGTAGGTGTATGGCTTGATTTAAAGCTACCCTGGATACCACTTTTGGCATAAAAGATGGGTTGGTACGAAGGGAAACCCTGTCCTGATGGAAGATGAGGCAGGGCTGCACCGCCATGAGGGTCTGTAGTTCAGAAACCCTACGAGCTGAAGTGATGGCCAGAAGGAAAGCTGTTTTCCAGGACAAATGTTGCAGATCTGTTGAGGCAGCAGGTTCAAAGGGAGGCAATGTTAATTTTTCTAGTATGTAATTACGGTCCCAGGCTGGTATTGGTTGCTTCCTTGGAGGTCTTATATTCTTAGACCCTCTGAGGAACTGTCGTAAGAGTGGGTGAGAGAATAAAGGAGGATCCGTGTTGAATTCTGCAGAAATGGCTGAGGCATGTATTTTTATGGAAGAAAATGAAAGTCCACTGTTCAGCAGTTCAGCTAGGTACTGTAAAACCTGAGGCAAGTTCAGTTTTCTAGGGTCCTGGCCTCTTTTCTCATTCCAACAGCAAAACCGCTTCCATTTTATGGAGTAAGCTTTTCTAGTAGATGGTCTTCTGGCCTCCAAAATGACATCCTGCACCTCCTTGGAGAGTAGGGACTGTTGTGGTGTCAAGGAATTTTCCATGCAGCGAGATTGAGTGTTTTCAGCTGACTGTGAAGAGTTTTGTAGCTGTTCTGAGTCAGTAGGAGAGGCATTAGAGGCAGGGACCAGGGAGGAGTATGTGTTAGGCTCCTCAGGAGTGGATACCAGTGTTGCCTTGGCCAATCTAGAGCAATCAGTATCATCCTCGGTTTGCCTGTTCTTGCTTTCAAAAGCACCTTGGGCAGAAGGGGCAGAGGTGGGAATGCATAAACTGTCCATGCTGTCCAACTGAATGAAAGGGCATCCACTTTCCAGGCCTTTGGATGAAAGGTCCTTGAACAAAACTTTTCAGTTGATGGTTCCTGTGGGAGGCAAAAAGATCTATGTCTGGCCTCCCCCACGCTTGGATTATCTCTGTAAACACCGGAGGATGTAACTTCCATTCATGTGGATCTGTCATATTTCTGCTTAGAGTGTCTGCCAGTGTGTTTTCCAGTCCTGGCAAGTACTGTGCTTGAAGTTCGATTTGTCTTTCCAGAGCCAAGTTCCAAAGAGTCATGGCTAGTCTGCACAAGGGGTATGAATGTGTTCCTCCTTGTTTGTTTATGTACCACATTACTGTGGTGTTGTCTGTTCTTAGCAGTAATTGTCCTGGATGCAGGAAGTCCTTGAAAGCTGTAATTGCATTTATTACTGCTAGCATTTCTTTTTGATTGATGTGAAGGTGCTTTTCCTTTTGGGACCATCTGCCCTGAATGCACCTGTCCTTCATGTGCGCCCAAGCGTAATCTGAGGCGTCTGTGGTTATGACTTGTTTTGCTTGAGGCTTGCAGAATGGAAGGCCTGTGTTTACTTGACATGCTTGGGCCCACCATAGAAATTCCTTTTGCAAACATGGAATTATTGGTATAATTGCTTCCAAACTGTGACTGTGTTGAGACCATAGATTTTTTAGGTACCATTGAAGTTTCCTCATATGCAGCTTTGCACATAGGATTAGGAGAATGCAAGATGCCATGAATCCCAGAGCCTGCAGGATTTTCCTTGCAGTAAGCCTGGTACTTTTTGCTAGTGTTTTGAAGTACTGAGATGGTTGCCCTTGTTTTTCTGGCGTAAGATATGCCATCTGGGTGTTTGTGTCCAAGTTGGCACCCAGGAAGGTTATTTTCTGAGATGGTGTTAGTCTTGACTTCTCCTTGTTGATGGTATATCCCAGAGAAAGCAGTAACCGTGTCACATATGCCAGATGTTCCAGTAGTATGCGTTTGCTGTCCGCTTGGATCAGGCAGTCGTCCAGATAAGGGTAAATTTGTATCCCTTGAAGTCTGCAGTAGGCAATCACTGATGCCAGGCACTTTGTGAATACTCTGCAGTAGATAAGCCAAAGGGCAATGCAGAGAATTGATAGTGGATTGAACCTGCAAGAAATCTGAGGTATCTTCTGCAGCTTTGTCTGATTGGGACATGCAGGTATGCCTCCTTGAGGTCCAATGTTACCAGCCAAAACTCCTTGCCCAGCATGGGAAGAAGTTGCTGTAATGTGAGCATCTTGAATTTTGGCACAAGTAGGAATGTGTTTAGGATGGATAAGTCCAAAATGGGTCTCCAGTCGGTTCCTTTTCTTGGTACCAGAAAAAGTCTTGAATAAAAACCTTGACCTTGTTGGTGTGTAGGTACCTTTTGTATAGCTCTCATGTTTAGGAGCTTTGAAATTTGCAGTTGTGCCTCTGCCCTTTGATTTTGTGGCAGGTTTGGCATGCCTCTCATTTTTGGAAGAGTGTGAAATTGAAATTTGTAGCCTCTGTTTATAATGTCCAGTATCCATTTGTCTGTTGTGACAATATGCCAATTGCTTGCAAATAATGCTAGTTTCCCTCCCAAAGGTGCTGTCAGCTGAGACTTGTTTGGCATGGAAATGAGGGAGTCACTGGGTTTGCTTCCTGTATTGTTGTGCACTGTCTTCACCACCTCTTGGTGCTGGAGATTGCCATAGTCTGCCTCTAAATGATCCTTGTGATTGCCCTCTGCCCCCTGTGCGTCTGTATCTACCTCTTTGGAGCTTGTCAGTGGCTGGAAAGGACCAGTTTTTTGAAGGCCAATTTCTGCTAAAATGTGGTGGTTGGACCTGTAAGAAAGCCTTGACAGTTTGCATAGATTTGGCTTTTTCTTCCATTTTCCGTAGTATGTCCTCAGCATTAGTACCAAATAGTACATCCTTTTGTAAGGGAGCATCAAGAAGTTTAGCTTTCACATGATCAGGTAAATTTTGTTCCCTAAGCCAGGCATGTCTGCGAATGACTGATCCTGTAGCAGCCGCTCTACTGGAAGCCTCTAGGGCATCATAACCACATTGTAAGGTGTGTTTACCCACTTGCTCCAAGACTATGCATCATATCCTGTAACTCTTAAATCTGGTTGTTCAGGTTGAGACATTTTGTTCCTTAATTGTGATAACAGGTACTGTTGATATTTAATCATATGAAACTGACAGTTTAAGGCCCTCATGGCTAGGGTGGCCGAGGTATATACCTTTTTACCCCACCTTTCTAGAGATCTGGATTCCCTTTCTGCAGGGAGTGGATTCTTGGCAGTGGAGGCCTTTAATCCCTTGGGGCCTTGTGAAATGGTTTCAGGGACAGCATTATGGCCTTTGTAGAGAAATTGGTGAGAGCTGGGTACTCTAATACCTATCAGGTTTTACTGGTGCAAGAGGCAGAGAATCAGGGTTAAGGCAAGCCTCCGAATAGACATCATCCAGTACATCCAAAACAGGGGGTATAGCCAGAGGTGTGTGCTGAGGTAACCAAAGAAATTCCCCAAGTCTTTTCTTGGAATCTGAAAAGTCTTGGCCTTCCCAATGGAAGTGTTCCCTCAAAGTGTGCAAGGTTTCCCCAAAAGAAAAATCCTCAGGAGGGGATACAGAAGGAATGGACTGTTCTGCATCCAAATCTTCAAAAGGGGAGTAAGAGTGTTCCTCTGCATCAGAATGTTCTGATAAAATGGATCCCTGATCAGAAGAGGGAGATTCTTCCTCCACTCTGGGTCTCTTGTCAGGAGGGGGCTGAGAACCTCTGATAAGAGTAATTAAATCCTCAGCCATTTTAAGCATCTGTTTCTTAGGCATGGGTCCAGGAGAGGGGCCCTGTGCAACAGGCCTCGTGGGATGCCTGGCTGCTTTGGATTTAGTAAAAGCCTTTATTGAAAAAGAAGATGAGGGCCTAAATACACCATGGGTGGAGGTGGACCTGTCCACATTAGTAGGCTCGACATTAGCAGGGACTTCGGTTGTAGTCTGGGAAAGGGCCGAGGACCCAGCGGTCTCGGGTACAGAGAACACCGCCAAAGGAGTGTCGTCAGTAGTCAGGGACTGCAAAGGCGTCTCGCTGAGAACCGGACCACATGTAGCCTGTTTTGGCGTGGTGTCGGCGGGGACCGCGGGTCTCGCATGTCGGTCCTTTTCCTTGCGTTTTTTGGACAAAACGGTAGTCGGAGTGTCCGACGACATCTTATAATCAAAAGCTTTACCAAAGTAGTGTTGGGCGAACTCCGCCCGACGCTTGATAGTGCGTTTATTGAAGGTAGCGCAAAAGCGACAGCCCGAGACGTCGTGGTCTGGGCCCAAACAAGGTATGCAACGGGAATGGAAATCCTTATGCGGTATTTGCTTCCCACAAGAAATACAATTATTAACTTTTTCTGACATCGGTCTGAGGCAAGAAAAGTTTCCCCAACGGGGTACTTAGCTTTAAAGAAGACTTCGGTTCCAATTTTTTTCGTAATTCAGGAGCTGGCCGACTGGCACTTGCGAACTGCTTCTGCTTCGGGCACCGCGCGGCAAAAAAGACTGAAGAACATGGCGTCGGCTGTGTCTTGTATACTCTGGCCTTACTGACGTCAGAAGAGTAAGTGATGACAACTGACGCCGGACCAAGACTTTGGAATTCGGCCGACCGAGGGATTGCCTGACGGCTGAAAACCCATCTGTGATTACTGCAGCTGTATGCACGATGAACATCACTTAATGGCATCCAGATGGTGAATATAATACAGCAAATGGCCGTCACTTCAGACAGTATGATTAGATTGCACAAAAAGCCTTTGATCGGGTTCACCAAGAATATTTATGGGCAGTGGTAAACCATGCATTTTCACAAGACTTAATTCATCTACCAAAAGAAAAAATGTACAATGCAGCCAAAGCAAGAGTAAAAGTAAATCAGAGAGTTACAGCAAGAGTCAAATGGGGCAGGGTACAAAGCCAATATACCCATTGTCCCCATTACTATTTCCTTTACATCTGGAACCTTTAGACAAAAAAATAAGGATGTCTGACATAAGGGGCTGGTCAACCAGGAAAAAAAAGATTACAAGTTAGCAATGTGTGCACATGCTATTCTTTTCTCGACAGACTGGGATGACGACTTGGGGCAGCATTTCAGATGATGAGACAGTTCAGTGCAACAGCTGGGGATAAAGTGAATGACCAAAAAAGTGATTTATGCTAATTACATTCCAACATATGAATGGGGTCATAAAAGCAAAGGATTCCCCGGAATAAACACAGGAGGAAATGATGAGGAAAATCAAGTGACAGAGAGAGAGAGACAGGAACCGATAAAATAATAGAAGAGAACGAGAGAGAAAAACAGATGACTGCAAGCTAGGAGCAATCACCGAATTCCCAAATGACTTGGCCATCCTGCAGGAAGGTTTTTCTCAAATAACTAGTGACAAAATCATGGTCTGAAACTAAATCCCAAAAACTGCATTACTGCATCCTTTGGGAAGTAATTTTCCCCAGGGAACTACTATACTGAAAATGCACCTCAAAGATGAACCAGCTGTTTAGGATTTGGGAACTTATATGGACAGTAACTTAACTTTTGAACAACATGTGTATATTGTTGTAAGAAAGTCCTTCTACACTGCACAGCTTATAAAACAAAGGGATTATGTCTAGATCTAGGGATGTCTTGTCCCCCTTTACTCAGCCCTTATTAGGCCAATCATTGAATATAATGCCCCCTTTGGCATGTATCTGTCCATATACATGCAACATCTGGAATGCTCAGACATACCTTAGTACAAGGATAAAAGGCCTAAACAACATGTCCTACATGAACTGACTCAAAGCCCTCTCACTATACTCAGTACCCTACAGACTGTTAAGAGGTGACCTGTCAGGCATACAAGACATCCTCCAAACTCATAACTGATGGATCTACTATACAATCAAGTTAAACAGCATCAGCAATACTTGGTCTAGGGTTCTAATCCTCTTCTACAGCATCAAAAGAAGAGTTTGTAGAACATATATATTTGGCAGAGAATACTGTTGCTGTGGAACAGACTCCCCATTAATATAAAACAAAGTTCACCCCGCCCATTTTCAAGTGCAACTTAGATCTATGGATAGGAAACAAATTAATTTACCCCAGGGCTCCCCAATACTACTAATGGACAGATGCAGCTCCTAGATGCTTTATCCCATGCATGGGTCCCCACATATCCAAGTTATTCTCATTAGGGGTAATATATAATTGACTACTGGATGGGTAAGCCCAATTTATAACCAAATGGGATAAGGTTATTTCGAGCACAAAAAGGAAATCTGGCTAGGCTTAGAATGGATTGCATGGGAAGCTACCCTAGTACTTACCTATGAACCTATGACACAGTGAATGTCGACATGGATCACAGAATATAGGCTATCACAATGTTCATAGTCTCCCTTGTTCTTTACCTTGGGCAAGCCTTTGTTTATACACCTGAAGATTTAAAATAGAATTTTTTAATAAAGCTTATATTTTAGCATTTTTCGGAAGGGCAAACATCTAAGGTAAAATGAGAAATTTTAACTAGGCCACTTCAGGAAGGAGGAATGACAGTGCCAGATCTACATGGGTATTTGAGACCATGCAAATCAGGTTGGGTTACTACTTGCATGACAGATGATACTTTTCAAATTAGAAAAAGTAATTACTAGAAGAAAAGGCATATAATCCTTCAGTTCAAAATGTGGGGATCTGGGCAATTACTATAATGGGAACAAAGATTACAAGTGAAAAGATTAGAAGAGAATCTAAAAAACGTAAAGGAAAATAAAGGAACCTTGATCTACATCCATAATGGAAACCGAAAGCAGATTTTAGGATGGATTTTTCAGTCACAAAGAGTGATTAAATAAAGACTGACAATATATTTTTTGGAGTAATTAATGAAAGGACACAAAATAATGACTTGGGAAGAGATCCGAGAGACGCATGGTCTGCACAGAAATGCATTGCTATAATACCCAGGACTCTCACATATTTTGGAAATCTTGCAGAAACCTTAGGGAGGGAAATGTACCACAACTGATCCAGTTATTACAAAGTGAGATTTGACTTTAATACGAAATTTAAGCAGAATATACAAGGCACCAATGGAATCTAGGAAACAGAAAATAAAAATGCTTCTAACCATCAGAAGGAAAAAAAAATCATTATATAAAACAGGAGTAGAAGTACATGGTCAGGGTATTTATTAAATTTCCAAAGAAAGTGACAAAAGCCAGGACATTTCAAATATGTGGATGGAAAAGTTTGTAAAAAGCTTACACAATAGACAAATTAATAAGATGTTTCAGAAGGTTAACCCATATTGTTGAAGAGATTGTCAAGATGATCTAGGGACTGGATATACATTTTTGGGGATGCACTAAACTAAACCAGTTTCATGCTGACCTAAGGTACTTAACAGGAAATATTTTGGAGAGCACTTAGGAAAAAGATTGAGAATATTCACTAAATTACATGAAAGATTAGTGGCAGTAAATTCAATGATGGAATAGTGCTACTGAAGGGGCGTGGCCAAGATGGCTTACCAAGAACAGCAACTGGTGAAAGCTCTGTGGCTGAAAACTTTTCTCTGACAGAAAATCAAAACAAAATTAGAACTTGGAGATGCTCAATAGCTAATTTTTTCACTAATAGTTAGAGAAAAGATTTGTAGCTTGAAGTTCTGCAAAAGCTGTAAGAATTTCATCTGCTTGGTTAAGAGTTAAGAGACTTCAACATGAACCACTCAAATGTTACTCGGGATTCTTCTGTTAAAAAAGACATCCAGTCATTAATAGAGTATGCAGGACGTATTACTTAAAATGGACAAGCTGGATAACAAAATATAAAGTTTTGAAAGAAGAGTCCAGAAAGAAGATGGAACATTTAGAAATTCTTATGAAACAAAAGTGCACAAATCAGCAGTACAGAAGTTTTAAATTACCATAAAAGGAGACTAAATGAAGGGGAGTTTCAAAATAAATTCCTTTTAAAACTGCCTCACAAGTAAAGTTGATGATTTAGAAAATAGACTGACGTGAAACATCAGAATATATGGCATACCAAAAAAGTAAGAGGGAGACAATATATTAAACTTCTTAACAACCTGGCTACATAAAACATCAAATCCACCTGAAACAATCTTCTGGAATTGAAATGGCACACAGATCCCTGAGAGCACCTTCAAAGAAGGAAAACACCACCATGTTCAATTACAGTTAAGTTTATGTCCGGCTTGGAAAAAGATCAAATAAAAATGGCATGGTCCAACCAAGCTATTAAAATAGGTGAACCTGTAGTCAGAATTGACAAGCATTCCAGTAAAGGAATGAGTAAAGGAAACCCTGCTTGCCACTAATAAAAGAACTTAAAACAATATTAAAGCCACAGATGGGTTCTCCTGCCGTCAGGCGGGTCCTCGGTCGGTCGAATTCCAAAGTCTAGGTCCGGTGTCGGTTGTCGTCGCATCTTCCCTGACGTCAGTGCAACAGGGGTATAAAGGAACCAGCCGACACCATTTTCTTCAGTTTTTCTTGCCCCAGATGTCAGGTGCCCCCATAAGGAAGGCAATACATAAATTTGTGTAATAAAGCAATGCAATATAATCAAAATACAGTAGTTGCAAGCAAATACACCATAAATGAATACCCCAATGAGGTTGTATGAGGAGGTGTTAGCCAATAGGCCTGTCCCAAGAGGGGAAGGAGGGAGGGAAACCTGGACTGCAGCTGTATTAGCACTCGAACATCTACATTTATGGTAGGTACAAAACTGTACTATGTTCATCATGCATACAGCTGCAGTCATAACAGATGGGTAGAATCCCAAAGCTAAGAAAGGGGTGGTAGGCACTAGGTGGAACTAGGAGGAGCCAGGATGCCCTGCAAGACTGCAGTGGCAAAGCCTGCTCTAGTTTTGGAGTATAATGGTAGGTGGTAGTGCTTGGAGAAGGTATGCACAGAACTCCAAGTGTCTGCTTCCAAAATATCTTTGGTAGGAACTGCTCTGAGGAAAGCTGCAGAGGTAGCTGTGGTCCTTGTGGAGTGAGGTCTTATGCCTGTAGGTACAGTTTTGCCATGAAAAGAATAGCAAAAACGTATGCAGTGGGCTATCCATTTTGAGATTGTCTGTTTGGAAATAGGCTTTCCTTGAGCTCCTACAGCATAGGACACAAAGAGCTGTTCTGATTTTCTGAAAGGCTTTGTTCTGTCCAAATAACGCAGTTGTCTGTGGATGTCCAAGGAATGTAGTAATCTCTCCCCTTTGTTTTGAGGATTAGGATAAAAGGTAGGTAAGTGTATGGCCTGATTCAAAGCTACCCTGGATACCACTTTCGGCATAAAGGACGGGTTGGTTCATACGGAAACTCTGTCCTGATGGAAGATGATAAAAGGCTGCACAGCCATGAGAGCTTGTAGTTCTGAAACTCTACGAGCTGAGGTAATAGCCAGAAGGAAAACTGTTTTCCAGGACAAATATTGCAGATCTGATGAGGCAGCTGGCTCAAAGGGAGGCAAGGTCAGTTTTTCCAGAAGTTGAGATCCCAAGCTGGTATTGGTTGCTTCCTTGGGGGTCTTAGATTCTTAGCCCCTCTGAGGAACTGTCTTAAGAGAGGGTGAGAGAATAAGGGTAGATCAGTGTTGTATTCTGCAGAAATGGCTGAGGCATGGATTTTGATGGAGGAGAATGAAAGTCCACTGTTTAGCAGCTCAGCTAGATACTGTAGTATTTGAGGTAAATTCAGTTTTCTATTTTGCGGAGTAAGCTTTTCTTAGTTGACGGCCTTCTGGCCTCCAAAATGACATCCTGCACCTCCTGAGAAAGTAGGGTCTGTTGTGATGCTAAGGAATCTTCCATGCAGCTAGATTGAGTGTTTTTAGCTGTCTGTGAAGAGTTTTGAAGCTGTGCTGAGACAGGAGAAGAGGCATTAGAGGCAGGGTCCATGGTGGGGAATGTGTCAGGCTCCTCAGGAGTGGGTACCAGTGTTGTCTTGGCCAGTCTGGAGCAATGAGAATCATCTTTGGTCTGTCTGCTCTGGTTTTCAGTAGTACTTTGGGCAGCAGAGGAAGAGGTGGGAAGGCATAAACTGCCATTGATGTCCAACTGAAAGAGAGAGCGTCCAACTCTCCATGCCTTTGGATGGAAAATCCTTGAGCAGAATTTTGTCAATTGGTGATTTTTGTGGGAGGCAAAGAGATCTATGTCTGGCCTTCCCCATGCTTGGATTATTTCTGTAAAAACGTTTGGATGCAACTTCCATTCGTGTGGATCTGTCATATTTCTGCTTAGGTTGTCTGCCAGCGTGTTTTCCTTGCCTGGCAGGTACTGTGCTTGTAGCTCGATTTGTAAGTCCATGGCTCTGTTCCAAAGTGACATGGTCAGTCTGCATAGGGGGTAGGAATGCGTTCCTCCCTGCTTGTTTATGTACCACATAACTGTGGTGTTTTCCGTTCTTATCAATAGTTGACCTGGTTTCAGAAGGTCTTTGAAAGCTATAATAGCATTTATTACTGCTAGCATTTCCTTTTGATTGATGTGAAGGTGCTTTTCTTTTTGGGACCATTTGCCCTGAATGCACCGATCTGTCATGTGCGCCCCCCAGGCGTAGTCCGAGGCGTCTGTTGTGATGACTTGATTTGCTTGAGGCTTGCTGAATGGAAGACCTGTGTTTGTTTGGCATGCTTGAGCCCACCACAGAAATTCCTTTTGTAGACATGGAATTAGTGGTATTATTGTTTCCAAACTGTGGCTGTGTTGAGACCATAGGTTTTTCAGGTACCATTGAAGTTTCCTCATATGCAGCTTTGCATATGGGATTAGTAAGATGCAAGATGCCATGAATCCCAGAGCCTGCAGGATTTTCCTTGCAGTCAGCCTGGTGCAATTTGCTAGTGCTCTGAAGTATTGAGTTAGTTGCCCCTGCTTCTCTGGCGTGAGGTAGGCCATCTGGGTATTTGTGTCCAAGTTGGCACCCAGGAAAATTATCTTCCGAGAGGGTATTAGCCTTGATTTCTTTTTGTTGACTGTGTATCCCAGAGAGTTCAACAACATTATTACATAAGCCAGATGTTTCAGAAGAATGTGCTTGCTGTCCGCTTGGATCAGGCAGTCATCCAAATAAGGGTATATTTGTATCCCTTGAAGTCTGCAGTAGGCAATTACTGATGCCAGGCATTTCGTGAATACTCTGGGCGCAGTAGATAAGCCAAAGGGCAATGCAGAGAATTGATAGTGGATTGAACCTGCAAGAAATCTGAGGTATCTTCTGCAACTTTGTCTGATTGGGACATGCAGGTATGCCTCCTTGAGGTCCAATGTTACCAGCCAAGACTCCTTGCCCAGCATGGGAAGAAGCTGCTGTAGAGTGAGCATCTTGAATTTTGGTACGAGTAGAAATGTGTTTAGGATGGATAGGTCCAAAATAGGTCTCCAATCTTTTCCCTTCCTTGGTACCAGGAATAGTCTGGAATAAAAACCTTGACCTTGCTTGTGCGTAGGTACCTCTTGAATCGCTTTCATGTCTATGAGATCTGTAATTTGCTTTTGTGCCTCTGCCCTTTGATTGTGTGGCAGGTTTGGCATGCCTCTCATTTTTGGAAGGGTGTGAAAATGGAATCTGTAGCCTCTGTTTATAATGTCCAGGATCCATTTGTCTTTTGTGACAATATGCCAACTTTTTGAAAATAATGCCAGTTTTCCTCCTAAGGGGGCTGCCATTTGAGTCTTGCTTGGCATGCAAAGGGGAAAGTCATTGGGTTTGCTTTCTGAATGATTGCGAGTTATCCTCACCACCTCTTTGTGTAGGAGCTTGCCATTGCCTGCCTCTAAACGATCCTTGAGATTGTCCTCTGCCCCTCGGGCGCCTGTATCTACCTCTTTGGGGTCTGTCCGTGGCTGGAAAGGACCAATTTTTGGACGGACAATTTCTACTGAAACGTGGGGGTTGTACCTGTAGAAAATCTTTCACAGTTTGCATTGATTTAGCCTTTTCCTCTATTTTCCTTAATACCTCCTCAGCATTAGCACCAAATAATACATCCTTTTGTAGAGGGGCATCTAGTAATTTAGCTTTGACATGATCAGGCAAGGTTTGTTCCTTGAGCCAGGCATGTCTACGTATGACCGATCCTGTAACAGCAGCTCTACATGAGGCCTCTAGAGCATCAAAACCACATTGTAAGGTATGCTTACCCACTTGTTCTGCACTATGCATCAAATCCTGCAACTCCAAGTCTGGTTGTTCAGGTTGTGACATTTTACTTTTCAATTGTGATAACAAAAACTGTTGGTATTTTAGCATATGGAACTGACAGTTTAAGGCCCTCATGGTTAAGGTAGCAGAGGTATATACCTTCTTCCCCCACCTTTCTAAGGATCTGGAATCCCTCTCGGAAGGTAATGGATTTTTAGCAGTGGAGGCCTTAATTCCCTTGGGGCCCTGTGAGATGGTTTCTGGGTCAGCAGCATGGCTTTTGTATAGAAATTGGTGTGAGTCAGAAACCCTGTAGTACCTGTCAGGCTTGACTGGGGCTGGAGGCAGAGAATCCGGGTTAAGGCAGGCCTCCGAGTAAACATCATCTAGGATGTCCAAGACAGGAGGTATAGCCAGAGGCCTGTGCTGAGGTAGCAAGAGAAATTCCCTAAGCCTTTTCTTGGAATCTGAATAATCTTGGCCTTCCCAGTGGAAGTGTTCCCTTAAGGTATGCAAAGTTTCCCCAAATGAGTAATCCTCTGGGGGGGGGGGGGGGGATACAGAAGGAATAGACTCCTCTGCATCAGAGTCTTCAAAAGGGGAGTAAGAATGCTCCGGATCATCAGAATGCTTTAAAATAATGGAGCCCTGATCAGAGGAGGGGGATTCTTCCTCCACTCTGGGCCTTTTGTCCGGTGGGGGCGGAGAACCCCTGATAAGAGTAATTAAATCCTCAGCCATTTTAAGCATCTGTTTTATAGGCAGGGGGCCTGGGGATGGGCCCTGTGTAGCTTGTCTCTTAGAGTGCATGGCTGCTTTAGACTTTGAGTGGAGGTAGACCTGTCCACATTGTGAGATTCAACGCCAAGAGTGGCTTCGGTATCTGTAGTCAGGGTATGGGCCGAGGAGCCTGCGACCTCGGGCACAGGAGACACCGCCAATGAAGTGTCGTCAGTAGTCAGGGGCTTTCGTAGGCGCCTCGCTGAGAACCGGACCACGTGTAGTCAGCTTTGGCATGGTGTCGGTAGAGGCCGCGGACCTCGTGTGTCGGTCTTTATCTTTGCGTTTTTTAGACAAAACTGGAGTCGGAGTATCCGACGACATAATATAGTTAAATGTTTTTCCAAAATAATGCTGGGCGAACTCCGCCCGACGCTAAATAGTGCGTTTGTTGAATGTAGCACAAAAGCGACAGGCCGAGACGACGTGGTCTGGGCCTAAACAAGGTATACAGAGGGAATGGAAATCCTTATGCGGTATTTGCTTCCCACATGAAATACAATTGTTAACTTTGTCTGACATCGGTCTGAGGCAAGAAAAGTTTCCCCAATGGGGTACTTAGCTTTCAAGAAGACTTCGGTTTCAAAATTTTCATAATTTCAGGAGCTGGCCGACCGGCACTTGCGAACTGCTTCTGCTTCGGGCACCGCGCGGCAAGAAAGACTGAAGAAAATGGCGTCGGCTGGTTCCTTTATACCCCTGTCGCACTGACGTCAGGGAAGATGCAACGACAACCGACGCCGGACCTAGACTTTGGAATTCGGCCGACCGAGGACCCGCCTGACGGCAGGAGAACCCATCTGTTATGACTGCAGCTGTATGCATGATGAACATCAAGCTTTAGCAATGTTTTATATTGAGCTGTTGCAGACATAAATTTGCTTATATTCTTTATATTTACAGGATTTTTGCCTCCTTTAAAGACCTCATCAGTCAACATCTCAAGCAAAGTTGGTAATGCCATAATTGCTCCCCAGGCTAGTGAAAGCTGATAAGGTTGTTGTGTCTTTCGGCTTTTCCCGGTTTGGGGTCGCCACAGCGGAACTCTGGTCCGCTAATGATTGGTCGTTGAGTTTTACGTGCCGAGTTACCAGCCCTGACGCACAAGCTTCAATGAAGGTACGCCCATTCACGCATGTCTCCACGCAGAAGACGCTCTAGCTGAGAATCGAACCGAACAGCATCTTATTGAGAGGCAACAACGCTACCGCAGCACCACCACTGCGGGTTTGAAAGCTGATAAGGTACACATACTAAACCTAGAGTACTTTCAAGATTGAAAACTATTCTCACAAACACTGGCTAATCTACAATGTATGTACTGTACCTGTGTACTATGTATGCATTCTACCTATGTTCCAAATTTCAGCTGTACACCACATATCAATTAAGTATCTTTATTTTTAAATATTTTTTTGTTTGTTCTCTCCACTGTAACTGTTGATGTGCTGCATACCACTGTAAAAACATGTCTTTTGCAATTTGTGTGTATACTGATCATGTCTAAATGCATCTGTAATTTCTCTATGTGGAACTTTTCTCCCTGGGCCTCTGCTGAAAAAGGGCCTTTTCGGTTCAGACACCCCCGGTTAACAAATGTAAAATAATAAATATTTTGCTGAATGTTAATAGAGTTAACACTACAGAATAAGCTATGTGAATATATTAATGGGAGAGTAAAGTTAGATGTTTGTTAATGATTAGAATAGTTCAAAAGAATTAAGAATGAGAAACTTAGAGGAAGTTAGCAGCTGCCTTATGTTGTGAGTTGTCATTGTCCCATGCTGTAATTAAATACTAATCTCAGGATGTGAAGCTCAGACAAAGAGCAGCAGTTTATGGTTTATAACTGCTAAACACACACACACACACAAATTAGACCAGCAGGAATATTAAACTTAGTCAAGATTGCTTATAATACTGGAATTAATAACAGTAAACATCTTATGAATATGCCGATCCACAAGGAATGAAACGTCTTCTATGTAATATTAATAAAAGAGCAGCATCAGTAATTAAGAAATATATACACATACTGCAACCACTAACAGAGATTAAACAGCTCTTTGATGGGAGGTTTTAGAAATGCAATTTATATAAAATAAGGCAGAAAATGTAACTTCTGCATACAATATATACTGCAAGTGTTTTTTTTTTTACTTCGTTGAAGTAGCAAGATATTCCCTTTGACCTTAGTGGACAAATAAAACAAACATATTTAAATAGCAAACTGCTTATAAGAATGATATGCAGTACAGTTGTGTACACTTAACATAAATGCATATGTTCTAGTGTATTCACTGTTGCAGTCCTAACAGATGGGTTATCTGGCTCCCGGTAGCCCTCAGTCGACCAGAATACCAAAGGTGAGTAAAAACTACGTCAGCTGCCGTTGGTTGTAAAGGACGTCAGGGCGTCCGATACAAAAAGAGGCAGCAGACGTCACTTCCTCAGTCTTTCTTACCAAAACAGTCAGAAGCCCCCAGAAAAAAGGCTAAGCCAAATGCCAATTTGACAAATATCCAATTCAGCCTGTACCTCAGGAAAAAAGAATAGGAGATGACCAAAAAGGGGGAAGGAGGGAGGGAAATCAGGACTGCAACAGTGAATACATTCGAACATCTACATTTATGGTAAGTGTACACAACTGTACTATGTTCATCGTGTTTCACTATTGCAGTCCTAACAGATGGGTTGATTACCATTCTACAATTCACCAACGTGCTTGCCTTGGACTTGTTCTTTTTGATTACCAAAGCCCAGTGAGAAGGGAAGAGGAACCAACAGAATCAAGGGTTGGAGATACCATGCAACACAGCAGTGGCAAACCCTGCCCTGGCTCTGAAAAACAAGAGGCAAATTATAATGTTTTGTGAAAGTGTGAACTGAAGACCAAGTGGCAGCCTCCAAAATATCTTTAGTATGGACACCCCTTAAAAAGGCTGCAGAAGTGGAAGCTGCTCTAGTTGAGTGGGTCCTAACCCCTTGAGGAGGAATCTTGCCATGAAAAGAATAACAAAAGTTGATGCAATGTGCAATCCACTTGGAAATGGTTTGCTTAGAAATAGTCTTGCCCTGAGCTCCAGGGGCAAAACTGACCAATAACTGAGCTGGTTTCCGAAGGTCCTTAGTCCTGTCCAGGTAAAGCCTGAGCAGTCTGTGCACATCAAGAGAATGCAGGATCCTTTCACCTTTACTTCGAGGATTAGGGAGGAAGGAAGGTAGGAAGGTGTATGGACTGATAAGAGTCAAGCTAGAAACTACCTTAGGTACAAAGGAGGGGTTGGTTCTCAAAGAGACCCAGTCTGGATGGAAAATAATAAAAAGGTTCCACAGCCAAAGCCTGTAGCTCCGAAACCCTCCTTGCTGAAGTTATAGCCAAGAGGAAAGCAGTCTTCCAAGAGAGAAACTTTAAATCTGCAGAGGCAGCTAGCTCAAAAGGAGGAAGAGTGAGTTTCTCTAGAACAAAATTAAGATCCCATGCTGGAGTAGGTGCCCTTCTGGGAGGTTTTAAATTACAAGCACCTGAGAAACATCTTCATCAATGGATGAGAGAAAATGGGCTGTTCAAAAGAACAATGAGCAGAAATTGCTGAAGCATGGAGCTTGATAGAAGAAAAGGAAAGACCACCCTAAAGTAATTCAGCCAGGTATTCTAAGATCAGAGGAAGGGTAGGCCGAGAAGAAGAATCCCCTCTAGCCTGCCTCCAAAGAGAAAACCTTTCCCATTTGCCAGCGTAGGACTTCCTAGTGCTAGGCCTCCCTCAACACATCAGCCACCTGCTGGGAAAGGGAAGAAGATAAGGAATGAGTCAAACTATGAGCCATGCTGCCAAGTGAAGGGATTGCAGATGAGGATGCAGAATAATTCCCCCTTCCTGAACCAAAAGATCTGGCTTCAGAGGAAGATGCCAAGGAGGGAATTGAGAGAGACTGCGAAGCAGTGGATACCAATGCTGTCTGGGCCAGCCCGGAGCTATGAGAATAGTCCTTGGTCGTTCGACCCTGATCTTCAACACTCTGGGTAGAAGAGGAAGAGGAGGGAAGGCGTAAACTGATAGCAACATCCAAGGGAAGGACAGAGCATCCACTCTCTAACCCCTGCTGTGATGCTGTCTGGTGCAAAAGAGTGGTAGAAGGTGATTGTCCGGGGAGGAGAAAAGATCCACCTGAGGTGTGCCCCAACGTTGAATGATGCTACAGAAAACTGTCCTGTTCAGCTGCGACTCATGAGGATCCAGGGTTCACCTGCTCAACTGGTCTTCCAAAACATTGAGCCTTCCTGGAAGGAACTGAGCTAAGAGATGCAGGTCCAGGGATACTGCCATGGACCAAAGATTCATGCTTTGTCGGCACAGGGGATAAGAGTGAGTCCCTCCCTGCTTGTTGATGTACCACATGACTGTGGTATTGTCGGCTCTGACAAGTAAGGTCCCTGGAGAAAGAAGGTGCTTGAAGGCTAGTAAGGCTTGTTGAACTGCAATCAACTCTTTTAGATTTATGTGCAGGTGCATCTGCTGAGAGTTCCACCATCCCTGTATGCATCTGCCCATCCAGGTGTGCTCCCCAGGCATAGTCCGATGCGTTTGTAGTCAGAACTTGAGTGGCAGGAGATGTCCGAAAGGGCATGCACTTGTTTTGTAGACAGGCTGTTGCCCACCATAGGAACTCCAACTGCAGAGATGGAAGCAGGGGGATCATCATATCCGGGTAATGAGTGTGTTGACACCAAATGTTCTTGAGGTACCATTGCAATTTCTTCATATGCAGTCTTGCATATGGAATCATGAGAATATAAGATGCCATGAATCCCAGAGCTTGTAGGTATTTTCTTGCAGGGAGCTGGGACAGGCTTGCCAAGTCCTTGAAGTAAACTGAAAGAGTTGTCTGCTTCTCCTGGGTGAGATACATCATCTGGGTGGCTGTGTTCAGACTCGCTCCCAGGGAGGTTATCTCCTTGGATAGTACTATTTTTGATTTTGATTTTTCCTCATTGAGAGTGTAACCCAGGGAAGAGAGAAGAGTGTCTACAAATTCCAGATCCTTTAATAGCTGCTCCTGAGCACTTGCTTGAATCAGTCAGTCATCCAAGTATGGGTAAATCTGAAATTTCTTCTGCCTGCAAAACGCAATGACTGGGGCTAGGCACTTCGTGAAAACTCTAGGAGCAGTAGATAAGCCAAAGGGCAGCACAGAGAAATGATAATGTTGCTTGCCCACTCTGAAACGAAGATACTGCCTGCAACTTTCCCTGATAGGGATGTGCAGATAAGCCTCTGAGATCCAAGGTTACCAGCCAGGAATCCTTTACTAGCACTGGAACCAACTGATGCAGAGTGAGCATTTTGAACTTTGGAATTACTAGAAAAGAGTCTAGGATAGGACGCCAGGTGCCTTCTTTTTTTGGAACTAGGAAAAGCCTGGAATAGAAGCACTGGCCTACCTGCTGAGCAGGAACTGATTATATTGCTCCCAGATTAAACAAAGATAAAATTTGCTTTCCTACTTCTGCCTTTTGGTTTGGAGGAACGTCTTGGAATCTGTTGGGAGCTGGAAAGGTGCGGAAAGAAAACTTGTGCCTCAGGGACACCATTCTGAGCACCCATTTGTCATTTGTGATAGAGGCCCAGACATCTGAAAAAAGGGCCAACCTTCCCCCTAAAAGACTCTCCAGGCAAGAACAGGCAGAAGTTGTAAAAGGTCTTTGAGAGTGCTTTAACTGAGATGCAGGCTTGGAGCTTCCTGCCTTAGAAGTGGAAGCCTGCCACCACCTAGACCTTTGAGGGGTAGCTGTCTGTCCCCTAGAAGATTTGTAACCCCTAGTCTTGGAACGGTTCTGTCTGCTGGTATCAGGAAAGGTCCAACTCTTGGAAGGGTAATTCCTATAAAGTGAGGGGGTTGAACTTGCAGAAAATCTTTTAACAGTTTGCATGGACTTGGCCTTATACTCCATCTTTTTAAGCACCTCCACAGTTTTGCTGCCAAAAAGATTGTCTTTATGCAAAGGTACATCCAAAAGCTTAGCCTTGACAGGTTCTGGAAGAGGCTGTTCTCTGAGCCAAGCATGCCTTCTAATAACAGATCCAGTAGCCACAGCCCTACTGGAGGCCTCAAGGATGTCAAAACCACAATGCAAAGAATGCTTATTGACTAGAGTGGCTGAATTCAACAAATCCTGTATGTCTTTACTCTCTGCCAAAAGAGGTACATTTGCAATCTTAGACTTAATAGCCTCCAAGGTGTGCTGCTGGTACTTCAGCATATGAAAAAGACAATTGGTAGCCCTAATAGCTAGGGTGACAGAGGTATAAACTTTCTTGCCCGACCTATCTAGGTTCCTAGATTCTCTATCCGATGGAACAGGATTCCTGGTAACAGTGGCCTTAACCCCTTTAAGGCCCTGAGAAATAACCTCTGGATACACCAATGGGTTCCTGAAAAGAAATAAATGAGAATCAGGGACTCTGTAGTACCTGTCAGGTTTCCTGGGAGCAGGGGGAACCGAATTTGGAGACAAAGAATTTTCCAGAAAAACATCAATAACTTCTAACACAGGGGGAATAGCAAGAGGCTTGTGCTGAGATAAATCAAGAAACTCCCTAATCCATTTCTCTGATTGTGGATAATCCTGGCTTTCCCATTTAAAATGTTCCCTGAGGGTATTTAAAGAGTCACCAAAAGAGAAATCCTCTGGAGGAGAAGCTGAAGGAAAGGACTCCTCTGCATTTGAATCCTCAAAGGGAGAAAAAGCCTGAGAAAATTCCTCTTCATCAGCAGAAATGCTGGAAGAAACGGATCCTGAAGACAAACCTCAGGAGAAACCTCCCTACTCCTTTTAGGAGGGTGAGGCTGAGAACTCCTGATAAGTGTTAATAAATCATTAGCCATTTTAACCATCTGGGATTGAGGAGAACTAGAAGGAACTGGAGCCTGCCTTTTCACAGGCTTATGGAGGGAAGACTTACCTGCAAAAGCCTGAAGGACTCGGGAGGCCTAGCAACCACTGAATAAGCAGCAGGAGTAGGAGAAAGAAGTTTGCTGTCAGAATGCAAAACGGAGGCCTCGGACCCCAGAGTCAGCTTAGCGGTACCAGCTCCAGCAGAAGAGGCGACTGGTCAGAAGACAAACTGGAGGCCAAAGGCCTAAGAGACTCGGACTCAATCAAGGCCTGCGGTTGTACATCTGCAGACTGCAAGGACTGCAAAAGTGTCTCACTGGCTCCCGCCTGACTACCAACTTAGCCTCCTCCGAGGACATAATTTTCTGAGGCCTGTCACGGTCCTTGTCCTTACACTTTTTCAGAATATCCGAAGCCTGAAGACCAGTGGATGCCATACCCACAAACTTGGGCCAAACTCCAAAATGCTTAGCCAAAATCTTAGCCCAACGACTGATAGTATGTGGATTAAAGGAAGCACAAAGATTACAACTGGGAACGTCGTGATCAAGGCTTAAACAGACAATGCAATAGGAATGAAAATCTCTATGGGGAATCTGCTTTCCACAGGTAAGGCAATTATTAACTTTTCTATCATTCGTTAAGGCAAGAAAAGAGGATCCCCAATGGAGTACTTATCTGTAGTAGACTTCAACACTTTGTAGTCTGAATTCAACGAAGGCAAACTGCCGACCGGCACTCATGCAAGAAAAGCTTCTGCTTCGGGCTCTGCGGCAAGGAAGGCTGAGGAAGTGACATCGGCTGCCTCCTTTTGTATCGGACACCCTGACATCCTTTACAACCGATGGCAACAGACGTCATTTTTACTTACCTTTGGTATTCTGGCTGACTGAGGGCTACCGGGAGCCGGATAACCCATCTGTTAGGACTGCAACAGTGAAACACAATGAACATTCGCATATGGCAGAAAAGTGAATGTATAAAATCTCATATAATTTACATTAAAAAATTACATAAAATATTCAATAATATCCTGAAAGCTATTTTCTTACATATATATATATATATATATATTCTAGGTTATTGAATTCTCTAGGACTAACAACCCATTTCATAAGTCAAAGCTGAAATCTGAGTGTTATACTGCTGAATCAATTACACCCATTTTGATAGAAAGTGGAGTAATTTTTTCAAGATGTTTGAACCCAGGAAGGCAGAATGTGGTTTAAATTAAGCACACTGTAACTTCTGCATACAATATATACTGCAAGTTTTTTTTTTTTATACTTCATTGAAATAGAAAGATATTCCCTTTGACCTGAGTAATGCACGTTTTTTTATGAATGAATTTAATAAGCTAAATGATTTTTAAATATTTTGATATTTGCCATATTAAGTGTTATACAACTTTAAGACTTAGACACTTGTACTTTTAAAAATTCAGAGCTTTTGTTAGAGCTATAAAATATTCACATATCTTTTAGCATGACAAATGTACATGTATATTTTTTTCCTATTGTATAATAGTTTGGTAAAATAAGATTACCTGTCACCTGTAAGTTTACTGACATCTGTCTATTCATGTCCCACTCTTTTCTACTTGTTTATTTAGAAGTTATGTACTTACCATAACATTTCATCTGTGTTGTCGAGCTTCATTTATCCTTGACCTTTGGGTATGGTTCCGAACCTCGGAATCGGCTCAGCCATTATACAGCTCATGCAAGCCAAAATTTTGAGCCAAGTCTCTACCCACAATACCCCTCTCCAGATTACCTCAGATCAAGTTTGCAGCTAAGCAGGCAGACAGAAGAATATGTATATAGAATTGTGTTATGTCCAAGGTCAAACCTGATAAAATTACCAGGACAAGCATCCGATGTTCCAAGGAACCTGCAGGAGGGGGAAGTATAAATGAAGATCGACAAGACAGATGGAACGTTATGGTAAGTGCATCACTTGTTTTTCTGATGTCAACCTTCATTTACCCTTCACCTTTGGGACAGAGTCTCCAGCTACTTTAGAACTTGGGTGGCCTTGTGGAAGAATACTTCGGAGAACCATAGAGCCAAAAGACACTCTTCCCCTGGAGACCAGATCCAATTTGTAATGAGGGATAAAGGTATGCAGGGTAGCCCAAAGTTGCTGCTACGCATACTTCATCCATGGAAGCCTTGAAATGGAAAACAGCAGACGTAGTTATTGCCCTAGTGGAATGCGCTCTCACTGGCGCTGGTAACTAGAGATTCTTTTTATTGTACATAAAACTAATACAGTCTCTTAACCACTTTGCCAAGGTGACTTTTGAACCAGATTTCCCTAGGGATAGACTAGAAAAAACAACTAACTAGTCCAATTTTCTAAATTCTTTAGCTCTGAGACAGAAGTGTAATTGTCTGTGAACATCCAGCAGATGCAAACAATATTCATGTTTGTCAGAGAAATTTGGAAAGAAAACAGGTAAAATCAATTATTTAACATTGTCTGAGACCACCTTAGGAAGGAAAGATGGGTTGGTTTTTTGAAACTATCCTTATGAAATATCAAATATGGAGGTTTTGAAGATAGTGCTTGAATTTCAGAAATTCTTCTGGCAGAGGTAATGGCTATCAGAAAAATGGTCTTCCATGAAAAAAAAAACTTTAGCTTCCGGTTTAAAGGGGGAAAGGACCAAAGGCTGCAGAACCACAGTCAGGTCCCAAGGAGCTAGATGATCTTTATACTGTGATTCCAACCACAAGGTTCCTTTCATGAACACTTTACACAGTTTATGGGAAATTAGCGAATGGCCTTCAAAGCCATTGTGGAATTTGGAAACAGCAGTTAGCTGGACCTTAACAGTAGAAGCCAAGGCTCCTTGCTTGAAAAGCGTACCAAAAACTCCAAAACGTTTTCACCTGGTCCGGAGAAGGGGTTAAGACCATTATTCTGCGCCCAGACAGAAAATCTTTTCCAATTACTGTGGTAAAGTTTCCTGGTAGAAAGTCTATGGGCAGTCAGTAAAATGTTCTGAACCGGAGAAGATCACTTTTTCCGCCTGCAGGAGCTAAGCTGTAAGCTTGTGGTTCTGAAGACTGGGGTGCACCAGTTCCTGTGGTTGAGACAGAAGATCTGAAACTGGGTCCAGGATCCAAGGATAGTGTATTAGATGAGGCCACAGGTCTGGGGAAACAAACTTGAGGCCAGAAGGGCGCAATGAGGATCACCTTGCATCTCAACCTGCTGGATTTCTTTGAGAGAGGAATCAGTGGGAAGGGGGGGGGGAGGCACAGAGTAGACCCAAGGGCCAATCGTGAAGAAGAGCATCTCTCAAGGACTCCCCCTGAGGTGAGATTAGGGCAAAGTAGCTACTGTACTTGTTAAGGGGTTATATACATAGGCTGCAGCAAGGCTGGTCCCAGCGACAGAAAATCTCCTTGGTTACTATGGGGTTGGGAGACTACTCGTGAGGCAGAAGAATGCACCTGCTCAGTTTGTCCACTATCATGTTTAAGCTCTCCAGGATGTGCGTTGCTATTAGAAAGTGGTTAGAAGACATCACCCACTGCCACACTCAGAGCTTCTCAACACAGGGAGTAAGGCTTGGTTCCAACTGGTTTGTTGATGTACCAGACTACTGACATTGTCTGACTGAATTGCAATCATTCTTGGAGGAAGGACAGCTTGGAAGGCTTGCAAAGCCAAGAGCACTGCCCTTAGTTCCAGAGTACTGATATGCAGATTGGCCTCTATCAGTAACAAAGTGCTTTGGACTGTTCTTCCCAGATAATGCCCCCCCTCCACCACCCTATCTGGGAGGCATCTGTGCTCACTATGGCCTTCGGCTGAGGTGGAGCAATGGGACGGCCTAAGAGAATTTCTTTAGAGTCCATCTACCAGGATAAATCTTTCTTGCAGTGACTGATTAAAATGGGATGTGTCACTGGATGCGTTAGGATGGACCACTGGGTTGCCAAAAGCCAATGAAGTAGCCTCATGTGAAATCTTTCTAGTGGAACTGAAGTGATGGCTGCTGCCATTGATCCTAGAGCTTGAAGAACTAAAAGCACAGGAGCCGTGTTGGAGAGAATGGCTTACATTTGAGATCTTATCTTCTGCAGCCTGTGTAGAGTAAGGGAAGCTGTACAAATAGTGGTATTTAGACAGGCTCCTGTGAACTCCAGATTTTGAATTGGGCTTGGTTGAGATTTTGATTGATTCACTGTAATGCCCAGACAAGCAAACAAGTGAAGAGTGAAATCTCCTGCTTGAAGCAGTAGATGCCCAGTGGGAGCGGTGATAAGCCAGTCATCTGTATAGGGAAACTCAGAATCTGTGCAGTCTCAAGTGAGCTGTTACTACTGCCAAACACTTAGTGAAGGCCCTGGGGGCTGTGTTGAAGCCAAAGGGCAGCACTCCTAACTAAAAATAACTGACTCCTAGCCAAAAGCGGAGGATCCATGGGACCAGACAACATTCCAGGCTGTGTACTGCATGAACTACAGAACGAACTGGCACCCCACCTAAGTACCATGTTCAATCATAGCCTCACCTCAGGCTATGTGCCTACTGAATGGCGCACGATGACGGTTATCCCACTCCACAAACGGGGTGCCACCATGGACCCCAGAAACTACCGCCCCATTAGCCTGACAAGCCTGGTCTGCAAAGCCATGGAACCCATCATCTTGGAGCTTATAAACAAAGACAGATAACCTCCAAACCCTGGACCTCACTCAGTTTGGGTTTGTAAAATGTAGATCATATCTATTAAAACTGACTGACTTCTCTGAAGCAGTCACTAGAGCCGTAGACGAGGGAAAGGTAGTGGACACATCCTATTCTGACCTAGCCAAGGCTTTTGATACCATCCCCCACTCTGGAATTAGATAAACTCACTAAACTGGGCATAAATCCCTATGTCACAAGATGGGTGGCCAACTGGCTCACTGACAGAACCCACACAGTAAAAGTAGCAGACTCCAAGCCCGCCTTCAGACCAGTGACGAGTGGAGTACCACAGGGTTTGGTCCTGGGTCCTCTCCTATTCAGCATCTACTTCTCTGAAGTGCAGGCCAACACAGAAGGTCTTTGACTAACAAAGTTTGCAGATGACTGCAAACTGAGAGCCATAATAGAATCACCTAATGATGCAGACATTCTACAAAAGGGCCTCACAGAGACAGATGATTGGTGTCATAGTCATAGCCTCAAGCTCACTGCCAAGAAGTGCATTGTCATCCCCTTTGGGAAAAACTCTGTACCCACGAACTACCATATAGGCGGTAGCTCACTAAACACAAAGTGTGATAAAAAAACCTCGGGACACAGGGGGACAGTAGTCTCCTTTGATAATCACATTGCCACAGTAGTCCGGAAATCCTTCTACATGGCACACAGTCACAAAAGGGTTCTCCTCTAGAAAAAAGGAGGTCATTGTTCCTCTCTTTTCATCCCTCATCAGACCCATTATAGAGTATAATGCCCAGTTCGGCATGCATCTCACAAGACACCTACAACAATTGGAAAGGCCACAGAAATACCTCATCAAGAGGACTACTGGCCTCAAACAGATGCCATACTCAGACCGTCTCAAAAAACTCCAGCTCTACTCAGTCACATATCGCCTACTCAAAGGCGATCTCTGCCTAACATACAAAGCAACGTCAAACCCAGAGCTGTTGGACTTGCTACACTTAAAGAAATCCCAATCTCTCCGAACCACATGCTCCAGGGACCTAAACCTCATCACCACAATAAACAGAACATGCTGGAGGGATAGATTTCTATCCCAGAGGCTTCCCATACTCTGGAACAAACTACCCATTCATGTCAAGCAAAGCTCCTCATTGGCCCTCTAAGAAAAATCTTGATGACTGGATGGGAAATAGAAAATTCAACCCCGGGGATCACTTCTGTGGCACTGCTTGACAGGGGCACAGGAAAATTATTTTCTTGGGTGGCGAAAGCCAGGGAACCTTTTTGGCTAGGCTTATATAGGCCCCAGAGCCGATAGCCTAGTACCTACCTATGAACCTCCTGGAGCGCTTGTCCATGTCCTGAAGATCTACAGAGCACTTCCAATCCTCTTCCTCTAAGAAGGCTAGGATAGACTGTACCATGACCATCCGGAATTTTGCTTGCTGAATAAACTTGTTCAGAAGGCTGAGATCTAAAATTGGTGTCAAGTCCCCTGTCTTTTTTTTTTAGCAGCAAAAAGACACCCCCCCCCCCCCCCCGAGTAAAATCCAGATCTTATTGGGTCTGGTGGGACTTCTTGGAGGACTCTTCTAGCAGATTTTGAGTTTCCAGAGCTGCTAGATCCTCCTGATTGGGTGGACCATCAGGGAGTCTTTCTTGATCTTGGAATGAGTAAAGATAATGTGGTAACCTCAGCCAATGATCCTTTGCACCAAAGTATCTGATGTCATCTGCCGTCAGGTTCTCGCGTGCAAAGAGAATCTTCCCCCCACTGCTTACAGTTGTAAGTAATCGGCCTCCTTTCAGGAGTGCTGGTAGGATTTCCCAGAGAGAATCTCTCTAACCCTGACTTTGTGAGCCACCTTTGCCATGGGGTCAGCATCTTCCATTGAAGCCCCCCCCCCTCTGCCCTGCGGAGAATGACTGCCACATGTCCTGAAAAGGCCCTTGGGATTTTTTGAACCACATTTTACCACTCCTCTGGTTCCTCAAGTAGGACAGCTGGGGAGCAGAAAAACATGCTCACTGCAGATACGGTCTTTCAATCTTTTTCGCACTTGACTGTTTCGGGGTTAAACAAGGAAGATCCGTCAAAAGAAGCACTGACGAAAGAAGACTTAAATGGCTCTGCAAACTCACATAAGCGCAGCCAGGCATGTTGCCTTATGGCAATGCTGGAACCCACTGCCCTAGTCGTCACTGTAGTTGCAAGCACACTGAACCTCATGGACAAGTTGCAAATAGACTCCAGGGTAGCCAACTGGGAAGACACTATTTTAGACCTCCACAGACAGCTCCTGCCTGTTTTTTGTTTGGTTAGCTCCTGCAAAGGTATCCAACTCCTTGATTAGACCCTCTAGAGCCTAGCAAAGTATGCCATAAAATTCAAGGACTTTAAAGCTAAGACTGATGAGGCATATACTCGCTTTCTGAATCCGTCCAATCCTTGGGACTCTATTAGGGGGATGAACAGTGGAACTTTCTTCAAGTTCCTTCTTGATGACTGCCGCAACCACCATGGCATCTGCTTCTAATCCCTTAACCCAATGCTGGTGGTCTTTTGGTGCTGAAAGAATTTTGCCCGGTCTCCTGAGGATTGGCTTTACAGAGTCACGGGCCTTCCAAAGCTGCTGCGCAATCAATTTGAGAAGGTCGTCAGCAGGAGGGGTCACCCAGAAATAGATGGGTGAGCACCAAAAGCTTGCAGGTATACCAAGTCCTCAGAGGTAGGGTCTTTGGTCTTCCAATTACCCCTCTGTTTCAGAATTTCTAGAATTTCTCCAAAGGAGACATTTTCAGGGGGTGACCAAGAGGAACCCTCCCCATCACTGAAGTCCTGGTCTTCTGTGACATATTCCTGGGGGGAATCTAGGTGTTTCCTTTTACATGTCATCTTCCAGGGTGTGTCCTCAGTGGGAATCTCTGGGGAGGACTCAGAAGGGGGGCCCTGAGCAGGGGAATCCTGCAGCTTAGGTGCTCGCTGCCTGGGTGTGGAGGTTGGTGGCAGCACTAGGCGCGAGAGAGTCCCGGGAGGATACTCAGATGCTGGAGGAGCCAGCTGAGAACCTGCAGAGACCAATGACCTCTCCATAACCTGGGAGGCAGGTCCCCTAAAGAGGTATGGCAGCCCAGAACAGAGTAGGACAACCTCAGAACCATAGTCTCACCCCGCTCTGAGAAACCTACCTCCGAAGCAGAAGCCCAGGAAGAGCCCACATCAGCCAAAGCTCCGAGAGTCAAGGACAACTCCGAATAAAAAACTAGTGCCAATCCGAGACCCTCAGATCTGGCAGCAGAGCTACGGCCGCACAAGTCAGTCAGTTCCGATGGAACAAAGGAACTCAAGGCAGATCCCGGAACCGAAGTGGAAAAGGCAGTCAGCACCAGAGGAGCTGGAACTGGAGTTGTAAGCTCTAAGCCTTCAGTGGGGGTTAGAGGAGAAAAATTTGGTGGACTCCTGGGAGAGAAAGGCCCAACTCCAGAAGGGGTGGAGCCTGGGAGACAGACAGGCCCCAAGCCACTAGGAGCTGATCCACCAACCTCACAATATCAACTTCAGTTGCACTCCTGGAGGACAGAGAAGCCAGAGGGAAATTCTGGTCTTTCTAGGAATGGACTTGGGAGTTGTTCCATAAAGGGGTCAATCGAAGGACAATATCTTGTCCTGGGTACACTGATAATATTAGGTTTCAGCATGGGGGTGGTGTCAGTTGCAATATTTCTGCAAGTATTACAGGTGGAGCTGGTACCGACGGGGAAGTTATAGTTGTTGGTACTGAGGTGGACAGCACGGAGACCTGTGGTGCCGAAGTTGTTATGGCAGACTGTGTCGAGTAAGTCAGCTCGATAATTTTTTTTTAGTTTCATACTTCGTTTCTGCTGGTGGTGTGGGAGCTGAAGGTTTATGTTTCTTGGTTGCCGACTCCGAAGGGAATGCCGGCCCTGAATGACTCCTATTCTGCTCCAGTACAGATTTACAGGAAGAGGGGGAAGAAGGTGAAGATGTGTCAAACTTAGAGTCTCCTCAAACAAAGACTTAATTAATCCTTTTAAGATTAATTTGTTTTTCCTTTCCACAAGGGCCCAGTTACTGAAGGTTTGACAGACTGTACAGTCTTGATGAAGATGTGCTGGGCCCTGGCAGTACACACAAGAGTGTCCATCAGAGTTGGGCATCTTTCTACCACAACCTTGTCATTGCTTAAATCCAGTTGTCCCCTTGAATTTGTCCATGTTGACTAGGAAAAAGAAAAATCACACAACACTAACACACTAAAAGGGAACCACACACACACAAAGGAAAGGAACTGCTACCCACAATGGCAGGCCCAAGCTACCAAAAAAGGAAGTACAGAAAGGAAAGAACCACCAACGATGGTAGACTACGAATACAGTCAGGTAAAGGAAAACTGCACTCTCACTCCTTTAACAAAGAAAGGTGGGATAGAAACTAGTAAAGACAAGGAACAAACTACCAGCAATGGTAGAGAACACAGAATTGTAAGGGAGAGGGATAAACAGAAAGGTGAGACAAAGTGGGGAGAACGACATTCAACTATATAAATAAATACAATTCTAAGTAATAGTACAGTAGGAAACTTTTTGAATAAAAAACATGAAAAGGGCATGAAAAACTATAAATAATTTACTTAGCTGCGAGAGAATCTAGCTGACACAAACAAGACCTGAGGTAATCTGAAGAGGGGTACTGTGGATAGAGACTTAGCTCCAGAGTTTTTGGCGTGCGCGAGCTGTATAATGTCCAAGCCGGTTCAGAGGATCGGAATCGTTCCGAAAGGTCAAGGATAAATGAAGATCGACAACATGTCAGATATTTAGTTATAATATTAAATGAGCTAATAATTTAGGAATATTTAATAGATAATTATACTACTACATGAATACATGTATAGTACCCCATTTCTCAGACTTACTATTCGGGATTAACAGAACGGGATTATTACATTTCCATACAGTAATTAAGGAAATAGGTCTAAATGGCAAAATATACATCTCCGTAGTCTCCTATTATTTTTAACATAAGTATTATATTAATTATTTGTAAGTCATGGCAGATTTTTGCTAGTTTTTGATGAAATTTTGGGTATTGGTAGGTAGAAAGACAGTACAGTAGTTGGTCTATTCAACAGGCAAACTAGGAACTTTGGTATACACGGTAGGTTGTGTTTTATTAGTTATAGCTGCAGTCATAGGCTTGTTTTTGTTAATTACGAGTTGTAATTAGTTTGTAGAAAGGAAGAATTAAAAAAAGTGGAATGTTAAGATGGTGTAGGAAGAACGCATCTGACTGCATTAATACAGTGGATAAAGGTGTCCATCTCTAGATAAAAGACATTTTTTGAATAAGCACACAGTCAATCTCTTATCTATTAATGTAAATCAATTAAATAATGGCAACAGAAGGGAAGCATTAATGGAGATATCAATACTAAACAGAGAAGACATTTCTGCAAGAGACTCGCCTGACAAAGATAAACAATATTTAAATAAAAAAGCAGATAACATTTCATAACCTAAGTTAACAAAAAGAGGAGAGGACTTCCTATACTTTGGAAAAGATTTACTGTAATACCTACAGTCATGGAATCCATTAATAACCCCAAAGGAATATACACATTTGTAGTTAAATATAATGGTTAACTCTATATACTAGCTAATTTTTATTGGATCCCTGGAATTAAAATTATTACAAAGTCATTCGAAGAATAGTTTAATTTTAGCAGGGGATTTTAACTGCATACCTAGTATAGAAGATAACCCGCGGTGGTGGTGCTGCGGTAGCGTTGTCGCCTCACACTAAGACGCTGTCCGGTTCAATTCTCAGCTAGAGCGTCTTCTGTGTGGAGACGTGCGTGAATGGGCGTACCTTCGTGGAAGGTTGTGCATCAGGGCTGGTAACTCAGCACATAAAAATCAACTACCAATCATTAGCGGACCGGAGTTCCGCTGTGGCGACCCCTAGCCGGGAAAAGCCGAAAGACACAACAACAACAACAGCAGCAGCAGCAGCCTAGTACAGAAGATACAAAACAAATGAAGAAAGCTAAAATTATTGCATCAGCTAAAGCAATAAACAGACTGATTAGTAATTTAGTTGATTTAATAGTAAAAGCAGAAGATAAGTCATTGTTCTTCACCCATTTCTCTTATGCACATGGGACGCAAATTAGAATTGATAGGATTTATGCTTCCAAAGATTTACTTAAAGAGAATTATCTTAAAACAATGTCTTGTCCATTATTTGATCACAATGCACCAAGTATTAATATATTGATGGATACAAGGAAATTTCAGATTTGTATATTATCAGTATATATAATGAAATTAAAGGAATTACAGAGTTACCTTAAGGAACTAATGGAATTTTTTTTTTATCTTTCAATGATGACAGTTAGGTTAGTGAAGATATATTATGGGATTCCTTAATGCTTATTTATTTTTTTACTTATTGTACATTTGTTGACTGGTATATAGTTCAACTGTACACAGGTCCATTTTCAGCGGAGGCCTGGGGAGAAAAGCTCCAGACTACAAATATACTTAACAGTTAGTATAAATACAGAAATATAATGCACTGCATAGCACACGTAGCACATATTAACACAGTAAAGTAAGTTTAACAGCAGTTTCAACATAATACAGAGTAAAAGGCAGTGTATGGCCCACACAGAGCAAAATAACATAGTAAGGAATAAATGCAGTAACATTTTTAAAAGACATTCAGATAAACAAGTTTGTAGGGATGTAAATGACAGATAGCCCTTTTGTATCATGTAGTACATAGTACAGAAGAGAAGGAATGTGGGAAGTACAGATATTAGTTTGTACATTAGTGGTTTACCTTGGGGAGTCACAGGAGCATGACTAGTTGTCCATATAATGTGTTTTCAAGTGTTTAAATTGTGTGGTAGAGCTGTAACAGTCATGTAGCTAGGTAAAGTATTTCAAGCTTTAGAAATAGAACAGCTAGAGAGGGATTTGCCAGCATTATTATAATTACTGACATTTAGGAGGTTCTGATTGCTAGATCTTTGGGTTCTAGTAATACTATAGGGTTGGATTAGATCGTGTAATGCTGGGATTTTATCAGGGTGGTAGTATAGCTTATGTATAAGTGACAGTTGATTGAGTTCAAGAAGTTGAGGCAGCTCTGGCCAGTTTAGCTGCTTGAGTGGTATACAGTAATGAGTCTTGTGTGAGGACCCGGAAGCAAATCTGGCAATCTTGTTGTAGCAAGATTCAAGTTTGTTTAGGTCAGCCTTCAATAGATTAGTTAGAATAGGGGAGGCGTAGAGGAGGGTATTTACGAGATGTGTTCTAGCAATTGTGGTTTGTGTGTGTTTAGTGAGAAAGTGTTTTGTTATGATAGAGGAGGCATAGTTTTTTGTGGACTTTTGATGTCCGCATATCCCAAACCATCAAGAATCTCAGGTTATTATCTAGTTCTACACCTAATAGTTTTGTGTGGGTGCTTGGGGTGATTTTGGTTTTGTTGTTGGACATTAAGATAAATTTGTCACTTGAGGGTGGAGATCTACATGGGCTAAAAAGAAGTTTAGTTTTGTTTGGGTTTAGAATTAGGTGGGAGTTAGTGAAGCAAGTTAAACAACTGAGAAACAGTTTTGGGTTAGGAAGTGAAGGTCATTTAGTGTGGGGGCAGCACATAGGAGGGTGGTATCATCTGCATTTTGCATTACGGAGGCATTAGTTATGGAGAAAGAGAGCTGGTTGGTGAATAATGAGAAGAGTAATGGGCCAAGGATAGACCCTGAGGGACTAAGGATACTGGTAGATAGGCAGACAGTTGGATTTCTCATTGTGCTGCTTGCTGCCATCCTGATAGGGAGCTTTTAAACCATGAGATTGAGGACAGATAGAGTGGGAAAATGGGCTAGTAATAAAATTAAAGAGTGGATAATGAGTGGTTAAAAAACAAGATGAAATAAAGTGAGGTTTCAGCAACAAAAACTAGATAATACTGAATTCATTAAAATAATGAGAAAATATCAAACAATTTCAATGCATAAAGTGGAGACAGCTTTAGAAAAACTAAAATTAGAGTTCTGTGATGACGCCAAAAAACCTTTACAGATTAGGTAACGGAAATACGATGTTAAGCAAAAAGGCACAAATCAATAACATTTGAAATCCTCACACTAATACGCTTATGTCAGATATTGAAAAAAGTTTTTTTTTTTTTTTTAATTCTATGAAGTTCTTAAGACAAAATTAATCACAATTACAAAATTGATAAGTATTTAAAGAAAAATGGCACTAAACAGCTTAATGACTAGCAAATGTCTCTGCTGAATAAACCTTTGCCCCTAACAGAAGTTAAAGAAGCTTTAAAAAAAGGGGGAATGGTAAAGCTTGAGGGTAAGAAGATTTAAGTACAGAATCATATAGTCTGTTTCCGTTAAATATTTTAGAATTGCTGAGCGATGTTTTCAGGATGATAAAGGGCTACAAAATAATTTCTCTCATGGAAATTTTCTGTAATGTCCTGTATACTTAAAGGAAAAGATAATAAGCTAGTTTCCTCATACAGACCCATTATTAAAAGTAGACCATAAAATATTTACTTCCTCCTTCGCTACAAGATTAAGAGATATAGTAGATACATTTATTAATAAAGATCAAACAGCATTTATAGCCAATAGATTAAAGTAGGACAGTAAAAAAGGTAGTAACCATCTTAGACTAAGCAAAAAGAATGAACAAAAATTGCCCCTAATTAGCTTATTGGAAGAGCTGTTGATTCTGTAGACTGCAATTACTTGTTTAAAACTTTAGAAGAATGCATTTCCAGAAAAAATTTATTGGAATGCACAAAAAAACTTGTAGAGACTCCAAAGCATGTATTACAATTAGATCTTACATTTCTCAAGGATTCACTTTAAACACAGGCACAAAGCAAGTGTCCCCTTGCCTCCTCTACTATTTACATTAGTTTAACCCTTAGGTAATATAACAAGCAATGGTAAAACTGATGGATTCTCAATTAATAAGGATTGTCAATCTAAAATGCAGCTTTTTGCAGATATTTTACTAACTATAGGAGATTTAAATTATTCAAACAAAGAAAGATGAGGAAATTGAAAAGTTTCAAGAAGTATCTCTGCTGAAATGTAATAAAACAAACTTTAGTGTTAAATCAAATTATTAGATAGAAGATTAAAGATAAATATAAACATAACTGGGAAGGAAAAGTACAGTTGTGTACACTTACCATAAATATAGATGTTCGAGTGTATTCACTGTTGCAGTCATTACATTTGGGTAATCTGCTGGCAGGTTGCCCTCAGTCGGCCTGAATTCCAAAGTCTTGGGTCCTGCGTCAGTTGCTTTCTCCTCTTCCATGTCGTCAGGAGTATAAAACATGCAGCAGACACCATTTTCTTTAGTTTTTCTTGCCCCAGATGTCAGGTGCCCCCAAAAAGGTAGCAAAAATATGTATAAATACATGCATCAATATAAACTTTACCTTCATCTACAAGCAAATACACCACATAGGTTGTAGAAGATGGAGAAGGAAAGATAAACTCCAGAATGAAAGGGGGATGGCGGGAGGGTAACCTGGACTGCAACAGTGACTACACTCGAACATCTACATTTATGGTAAGTGTACACAACTGTACTATGTTCTTCGTGTTTCACTGTTGCCGTCATTACATTTGGGTAGAATCCCAAAGCTATGGTTGGGTGGCTGGAGCACAGCATTAGGTGCGGCTATAAGGCCCTGCAGTGGCAAAGCCTGCCCTGGACTTAGAGTAGAGAGGCAAATGGTAATGCTTTGTAAAGGTGTGAACAGAACTCCAAGTAGCAGCCTCTAGAATGTCTTTGGTTGGTACTCCTCTGAGAAAGGCTGCTGAAGTAGCTGCAGCTCTGGTGGAATGAGACCTAATGCCCTTGGGCACAGGTTTACCATGGTGTAAGTAGCAGAAACGAATGCAGTGGCTTATCCACTTTGAAATAGTCTGCTTTGAAATGGCCTTTCCTTCTGATCCTGCAGCATATGCCACTAGTAATTGCTCAGTTTTTCTTAGAGCTTTAGTCCTGCTCAAGTAGAATCTTAGCTGTCTGTGCACGTCCAAGGAATGCAGAATTCTCTCCCCGTTGTTCTGCGGATTTGGATAAAAGGTCAGCAGATGAATAGTCTGGTTAAGAGCCACAGTGGAAACAACCTTAGGCATAAATGTAGGATTTGTTCTTAGATACACCCTGTCTGGGTAAAATATGATTAAAAGCTCTACAGCCATGAGGGCCTGGAGCTCTGAAACCCTTCTTACTGAAGAAATTGCTAGTAGCAGAGCTGTTTTCCATAAGAACTTTATATCAGCAGTAGCAGCTGGTTCAAATGGCGGCAGGGTGAGCTTTTCCATCACATAACCGAGGTCCCATGCAGGTATTGGTGATCTTCTAGGAGGCCTTAATTGTTTTGCTCCTCTAAGATACTGCTTTACTAAAGGATGAGAAAAGATTGGTGGCTCTGTATTGTAATGAGCTGAAATGGCAGAGGCATGGATTTTAATTGATGAGAAAGATAGGCCTTTGTCAAGCATCTCAGTAAAGTATTGTAATATCTGAGGAATATTTGGTTCTGCTGTATCAGTTCCTTGTGCTCGAGTCCAAGCACAGAATCTCCTCCATTTATCAGCATAAGATTTTCTAGTACTAGGCCTTCTGGTTTCCAAAATGACATCCATCACAGCTTTACTGAGAGGTGTTTGTATAAAGTACAGTTTTGTACCTACCATAAATGTAGATGTTCAAGTGTATACACTGCTGCAGTCATTACACTTGGGTTATCCTGCTGTCAGGCGGTCCCTCAGTCGGCCAAAGTCTTGGTCCAGCGTCGGTTGCTGTCACTTCTTCCCTGATGTCAGTGCGACAGGGGTATATAAGATGCAGCAGACGCCATTTTCTTCAGTTTTTCTTGCCCCAGATGTCAGGTGCCCCCAAAAAGGTAGGCAATGTAAATTGCTAATAAAACATACATAAGAAAAGCAATCAAAAACTTTCAGTTACCAGCAAATACTCCCCATAGGTAGCAAAGGGTAGAAGGCTTAGGTAAGTACCAGCAAGTAAGAGGGGAAGGAGGGAGGGTAACCTAGACTGCAGCAGTGTATACACTCGAACATCTACATTTATGGTAGGTACAAAACTGTACTATGTTCGTCGTGTTACACTGCTGCAGTCATTACACTTGGGTAGAATCCCAAAGCTGAGGTAGGGTGGCTGGTTCTATAAGGCATTAGGGGTGGCTATAAGGCCCTGCAGCACTGCAGTGGCAAAGCCAGCTCTGGATTTAGAGTAAAGAGGCAGATGGTAATGCTTGGTGAAGGTATGTACAGAACTCCAAGTTGCTGCTTCCAAAATGTCCTTGGTAGGTACTCCTTTGAGGTAGGCAGTTGAAGTGGCTGTTGCCCTGGTGGAATGAGACCTAATGCTGTTAGGTACAGTTTTCCCATGGTGTGTATAACAGAAACGTATGTGCTTGCTGTCCGCTTGGATCAGGCAGTCGTCCAAATAAGGGTAAATTTGTATCCCTTGAAGTCTGCAGTAGGCAATCACTGATGCCAGGCACTTTGTGAATACTCTGGGCGCAGTAGATAAGCCAAAGGGCAATGCAGAGAATTGATAGTGGATTGAACCTGCAAGAAATCTGAGGTATCTTCTGCAGCTTTGTCTGACTGGGACATGCAGGTATGCCTCCTTGAGGTCCAATGTTACCAGCCAAAACCCCTTGCCCAGCATGGGAAGAAGTTGCTGTAATGTAAGCATCTTGAATTTTGGTACGAGTAGAAATTGTGTTTAGGATGGATAAGTCCAAAATGGGTCTCCAGTCGGTTCCTTTCCTTGGTACCAGAAAAAGTCTTGAATAGAAACCTTGACCTTGTTCGTGAGTAGGTACCTCTTGAATAGCTCTCATGCTTATGAGCTTTGAAATTTGTATTTGTGCCTCTGCCCTTTGATTCAGTGGCAGGTTTGGCATGCCTCTCATTTTTGGAAGAGTGTGAAATTGAAATTTGTAGCCTCTGTTTATAATGTCCAGGATCCATTTGTCTGTTGTGACAATATGCCAATTGCCTGCAAATAATGCTAGCTTTCCTCCCAAAGGTGCTGCCAGCTGAGACATGCTTGGCATGGAAATGAGGGAGTCATTGGGTTTGCTTCCTGTATTGTTGTGCACTGTCCTCGCCACCTCTTGGTGCTTGAGTTTGCCATTGTCGGCCTCTATATGATCCTTGTGATTGCCCTCTGCCCCTTGTGCGCCTGTATCTACCTCTTTGGGGCTTGTCAGTGGCTGGAAAGGACCAGTTTTTTGAAGGCCAATTTCTGCTAAAACGTGGAGGTTGGACCTGTAAAAAGGCTTTGACAGTTTGCATAGATTTGGCTTTTTCCTCCATTTTCCGAAGTATCTCCTCAGCATTAGTACCGAACAGCACATCCTTTTGTAAAGGAGCATCTAGAAGTTTGGCTTTCACATGATCAGGCAAGTTTTGTTCTCTAAGCCAGGCATGTCTGCGAATGACTGATCCTGTAGCAGCCACTCTACTTGAGGCCTCTAGGGCATCATAACCACATTGTAAAGTATGTTTACCCACTTGCTCTGCACTATGCATCATATCCTGTAACTCCTTCAAATCTGGTTGTTCAGGTTGAGACATTTTATTCCTTAATTGTGATAACAGGAACTGTTGATATTTAAGCATATGAAACTGACAATTTAAGGCCCTCATGGCTAGGGTGGCCGAGGTATATACCTTTTTTCCCCACCTTTCTAAAGACCTTGACTCTCTTTCTGCAGGAAGAGGGTTTTTGGCAGTGGAGGCCTTCAATCCCTTGGGGCCTTGTGAAATGGTTTCAGGGTCAGCATTATGGCTTTTGAAGAGAAATTGGTGAGAGTTAGGTACTCTGTAGTACCTATCAGGTTTGACTGGTGCAGGAGGCAGAGAATCCGGGTTAAGGCAAGCCTCCAAATAATCATCATCAAGTATGTCCAAAACAGGGGGTATCGCCAGAAGTCTGTGTTGAGGTAACAAAAGAAATTTCCTAAGTCTTTTCTTAGAATCTGAAAAGTCTTGGCCTTCCCAATGGAAGTGTTCCCTCAAGGTGTGCAAGGTTTCCCCAAAAGAAAAATCCTCAGGAGGGGATACAGAAGGGATGGACTGCTCTGCATCCGAATCCTCAAAAGGGGAGTAAGAGTGTTCCTCTACATCAGAATGTTCTGATAAAATGGATCCCTGATCAGAAGAGGGAGAATCTTCCTCCACTCTGGGTCTCTTGTCTGGAGGGGGTTGAGAACCTCTGATAAGAGTAATTAAATCCTCAGCCATTTTAAGCACGGGGCCTGGGGATGGGCCCTGTGCAACAGGCTTCTTGGGATGCCTGGCTGCTTTGGATTTAGTAAAGGCCTTAATAGAAAAAGAAGATGAGGGTCTAAAGACACCATGGGTGGAGGTGGACCTGTCCACATTAGTAGGCTCAATATTAGCAAAGGCTTTGGTGGTTGTAGTCTGGGAAAGGGCCGAGGTCCCAGCGGTCTCGGGTACAGAGGACACCACCAAAGGAGTGTCATCGGTAATCAGGGACTGCAAATGCGTCTCGCTGAGAACCGGACCATGAGTAGCCTGTTTTGGCGTGGTGTCGGCGGGGACCGCGGGCCTCGCATGTCGGTCATTCTCCTTGCGTTTTTTGGACAAAACGGTAGTCGGAGAGTCCGACGACATCTTATAATCGAAAGCTTTACCAAAATAGTGTTGGGCGAACTCCGCCCGACGCTTAATAGTGCGTTTATTGAAGGTAGCGCAAAAGCGACAGCCCGAGACGTCGTGGTCTGGGCCTAAACAAGGTATTCAGAGGGAATGGAAATCCTTATGCGGTATTTGCTTCCCACAAGAAATACAATTATTAACTTTTTTCTGACATCGGTCTGAGGCAAGAAAAGGTTCCCCAACGGGGTACTTAGCTTTAATGAAGACTTCGGTTTCCAAAATTTTCGTAATTCAGGAGCTGACCGACCGGCACTTGCGAACTGCTTCTGCTTCGGGCACCGCGTGGCAAAAAAGACGGAAGAACATTGCGTCGGCTGTGTCTTATATACTCTGGCCTCACTGACATCAGAAGAGAAAGCGACAACAACCGATGCCGGACCAAGACTTTGGAATTCGGCCGACCGAGGGACCGCCTGACGGCAGAGAACCCGTCTGATTACTGCAGCTGTATGCACGATGAACATCGTATACAGTGTCCTATCCATTTTTAAATGGTCTGTTTTGAAATGGCTTTTCCCTGTGCTCCTGCAGCATATGCTACAAACAATTGCTCAGTTTTTTCTGAAAGCTTTTGTTTTGTCCAAGTAGAAGCGTAACTGCCTGTGTATGTCCAAGGAATGCAGAAGTCTCTCCCCTTTATTTTGTGGATTTGGATAAAAAGTTGGCAAGTGAATAGTTTGGTTTAGAGCCACCCTTGATACCACCTTTGGCATAAAAGTAGGGTTTGTTCTTAAAGACACCCTGTCTTGGTGGAAAATGATGAAAGGTTCCACTGCCATTAGTGCCTGTAATTCTGAAACTCTTCGTGCTGAGGTTAATGCCAGGAGCAGAGCAGTTTTCCAAGTGACATATTTTAAGTATGCTGAGTTAGCTGGCTCAAAAGGAGGTAAAGTTAAATTTTCCAACACGAAGTTGAGGTCCCAAGTTGGAGTTGGTGCTCTACGGGGCGGTCTTATGTTTTTAGCCCCTCTGAGGTACTGTTTTAGCAAAGGATTAGAAAAAATTGGTGGGTCCGTGTTGTAATGAGCAGAGATGGCAGAGGCGTGGATCTTGATGGACGAAAAGGAGAGGCCTTTGTCCAGCATCTCAGTTAAGTATTATAGTATCTGAGGAATATTTGGGACAAGAGGGTCAAGGCTGTGAGAGCCTGGTTCCAGGCACAGAATCTCTTCCATTTATCCGAATAGGCTTTCCTGGTGCTAGGCCTTCTGGCCTCCAAAATGACATCCATAACAGCTTTGGAGAGAGGCATTGCTTGCTTAACTAAGGAATCTGCCATGCAGCCAGGTTTAAAGTCTTGAGCTAGCTGTGAAGTATCTGATTGTTTTGCTGAGTCAGAAGATGTGGGATTTGAGGCAAAATCCAGGGTGGACCTTGTGCTAATTTTATTTTATTTATTTAAATTTGTTGACCGGGAGTGTCCGACTGGACGTGGGTCCATTTTCAGCGGAGGCCCGGGGAGAAAAGCTCCACAGTAAAATAAACAGACAGTAGTTGCATTGGATTACATAGTGATTAACAATTTAACATAGAAATTACTTACAACATATTTACAGATGAAGAACATAGTACATCAGCAGACAACTAGAATCTTTATCTGTGAAGTACATAACAGGCATTAACAAATGTATTCAGGGCAAGTGGCCTGCAGAACAAAGGCATCTTCACATCAGTCAAAAAGAGATGCTAGCTGCACAGAAGTATCTGATTGTTTTGCCGAGTCAGAAGATGTGGGATTTGAGGCAAAATCCAGGGCGGACCTTGTGTTAAGTTCTTTAAGACTGGGTACCAGTGCTGGCGTGGCCAGTCTGGGGCAATCGGGATCATCTTTGGCTTTTCTTGCCTGACTTTTATGAGTACCTTTGAAAGGAGAGGTAGTGGTGGGAAAGCATATAATTGTAGGTTTTTCCAGCTGAATGAGAGGGCATCCACTTTCCATGCTTGTGGGTGGTTAAGTCCTTGTGCAGAATTTCTGTAGCTGGCAATTCATTGGGGATGCAAACAGATCTATGTCCGGGCTCCACCATTTTTGTGTTATCATTCTGAATATTTGTGGATGTAATTTCCACTCGTGCAGATCCATGATGTTTCTGCTTAAGTCGTCTGCCAGTGAGTTTTTCTCTCCTGGCAGGAATTGTGCTTGCAGATGAACTTGATAGGTTAGAGCTGTGTTCCACAAGGTCATGGCTTGTCTGCAGAGGGGATATGAATGAGTGCCCCCTTGCTTGTTTATGTACCATATAACTGTGGTGTTGTCTGTCTTTAGTAGTAGTTGTCCTGGATGCAGAAGGTCCTTGAAAGCTATAAGGGCATTCTATGCAGCTAGCATCTCTTTTTGACTGATGTGAAGATGCCTTTGTTCTGCGGGCCACTTGCCCTGAATACATTTTCCTGCCATGTGTGCTCCCCAGGCGTAATCTGAAGTATCTGTTGTCAGTGGCTGTGGGTTGAGTGAAAGGCTGCCCCTTGTTGACGTGACAGGCTTGAGCCCACCATGGAAACTCCTGTTGAAGGCAAGGAATAAGTGGTATTACTGTTTCCAAACAAACAGTGACAGTGTTGAGACCAGATACTCTTTAGATACCATTGTAGTTTCCTCATATGCAGTCTGGCATATGGAATTAGTAGTATGCAAGATGCCATGTAACCCAAGGCCTGCAGATAGTAGTATGCAAGATGCCATGTAACCCAAGGCTGCAGAATTTTTCTTGCAGGGAGTAGGGTCTTTGTTGCCATCAATTGGAAATATTGAGTCAGTTGTCCTTGCTTGTCTGGCGTGAGATAAGCCATCTGGGCAGTTGTATTTAAGCTAGCACCCAGGAATATTATCTCTTGTGAGGGCACTAGTTTTGACTTCTTTTCATTTACTGTGTACCCTAGGCAAATTAGCAATCTTTTTACAAACGCCAGATGCTTTAGAGGAATGTCTTTGCTCTCTGCTAGAATAAGGCAGTCGTCCAAGTATGGGTAAATTTGAATTCCTTTTTGTCTGCAAAATGCAATTATTGGTGCCAGGCATTTTGTAAAGACCCTGGGTGCAGTAGATAAGCCAAAGGGCAGTGCAGAGAATTAGTAATGCATTGAACCTGCTAAGAATCTGAGGTATCTTCTGCAGTTTTGTCTGATAGGGTCATGCAGGTATGCCTCCTTGAGGTCCAAAGTTACGAGCCAAGCTTTCTTGCCCAGCATGGGAAAAAGCTGCTGTAGTGTCAACATTTTGAATTTTGGAACATCCGGGTAAGTATTTAGAGAAGAAAGATCCAGAATGGGCCTCCAGGCTTTGTCCTTTCTGGGAACCAGAAAGAGTCTTGAGTAAAATCCTTGTCCTTGCTCCTGTGTTGGTATCTTTTGAATAGCTCTCATGTCCATGAGTGCTGTAATTTGTCTTTGAGCCTCTGCCCATTGATTTGGTGGCAGATTTGGCATTCCTTTTAACCTTGGCAGAGTGTGAAAGTGGAACCTGTAACCTTGAGATACAATGTTGAGAACCCATTTGTCTTTGGTGATCATATGCCAATTGTGACAGAAATGTGCCAGTTTTCCTCCCAAGGGGGCTGCCAAGAGAGAAGTGTTTGGAGCTGTAGTGGGAAGTCATTGGGGCTGTTTTTTATAAGGTTGAGGCCTGTCTTCCCCTTCTTTCTGTGTTGAAGCACCCCATTGTCGAGGCCTGTAAGGACCTTGTGGTTGACCTCTGCCTCTTGGACGTCTGTATCTGCCATTTTGAGGTCTGTCTGTAACTGGAAAGGACCAATTATTTGTTGGCCAATTTCTGCTAAATTGAGGAGGCTGAACCTGTAAGAAATCCTTCACCGTTTGCATAGATTTTGCCTTATCCTCCATTTTCTTTAATACCTCTTCTGCCTTAACTCCAAATAAAACATCCTGCTGCTAAGGTGCATCCAATAATTTTGCTTTAACATGATCTGGTAAAGTCTGCTCTTTTAACCAAGCATGTCTTCTAATGACAGACCCTGTAACTGCTGCTCTACAGGAGGCCTCTAATGAATCAAAACCACATTGCAAAGTATGTTTTCCCACTTGTTCAGCTGCATGCAATAAATCCTGCATTTCCTTATAGTTAGGAAGTTCCGAATTTGGAAGCATTTTTTGTTTCAACTGAGACATCAAATATTGCTGATATTTAAGCATGTGAAACTGGCAATTTAAGGCCCTCATTGCTAAAATTGCAGATGTATATACTTTCTTCCCCCATCTGTCTAATGCTCTGGAATCTCTGTCAGAGGGGACTGGAGTTTTTGCTGTAGAGGCCTATACCCCTTTGGGACCCTGGGAAATATTTTCAGGGTCAGCAACAGGGCTTTTATAAAGAAATTTGTGAGAGTCAGGGACTCTGTAGTATCTGTCTGGCTTAACTGGAGCAGGAGGTAAAGAATCAGGATTTAAACTGGAATCAGAATACACATCATCCACAATATCTAACACTAGCGGAATAGCAAGGGGTCTGTGTTGAGGTAATAAAAGAAAATCTCTGAGCCTTTTCTTGGATTCTGAATAATCCTGGCCCTCCCAATGGAAATGCTCCCTCATGGTATGTAAGGTTTCCCCAAAGAAGTAGTCCTCTGGTGGAGAGGCTGAAGGAAATGATTCCTCAGCATCAGAATCCTCATAAGGGGGTAAAGAGTATCCTTGGTCTGAAAATGAATCTGAAGAGATGGATACCTGGTCGGATGAGTCATAGTCTGCATCCTGTCTAGGCCTTTTATCAGGAGGAGGGTGGGACCCCCTGATCAGAGTAATTAAGTCTTCCGCCATTTTGAGCATTTGTTTCTTGGGCATGGAGGCCTGTCCTGGTGAATGTTGAAGTTGTTTCTTTGTTTTTAAAGGGGTTTTAGACTTAGCAGAAGATTTAATGGTTAACTGAGTAGGTCTGAAAACACCCTCTGAAGCTGCGGGTTGTTCAGCTACTCCGGATCCTTCTGAAGGGTTAGTCTCGGTAGGCCGTAAATCTGGTGTGTCCGAAGGCCCAGCCATCTCCACGTGGGAGTCAGAGGCGGCCTGTGGTTCAAAAGAAGCGGTAGTCAGGGGCTGCGATGACGCCTCGCTGAAAACCGGAGAACCGGCGACTGGCCTAGAAGAGGCTTCGTCGTCAGTTTTGGGCCTCGGATGCCTGTCCTTGTCTTTGTGCTTTTTGTGTATTCCGGTCGTCGGTAGTTCCAACGGCATGGTGTAATTGAATTTTCTGCCAAAATAATGTCGGGCAAAATCAAACTGATGTTTAATAGTGCGCTTGTTAAACCTAGCACAAAACCGACAACCTGTGACGTCGTGGTCTGGGCCTAGGCATGGGATACAAAAAGAATGGAAATCCTTATGCGGTATTTGCTTCCCACAAGAAATATTTCACGGACATCGGTCTGAGGCAAGAAAAAGTTTCCCCAATGGGGTACTTAGCTTTGTAGAAGACTTCGGTTCTGGATTCAGAATGAAAATCTCAGGAGTCGGCCGACCGGCACTTGCGAACTGCTTTTGCTTCGGACACCGCACGGCGATTAAGACTGAAGAAAATGGTGTCGGCTGCATCTTATATACCCCTGTCGCATTGATGTCAGGGAAGAAGCGACAGCAACCTACGCCGCACCAAAACTTTGGAACTCTGGCCGACTGAGGGGCCGCCTGATGGCAGGATAACCCAAGTGTAATGACTGCAGCAGTGTAACACGATGAACATCTACATGATCAGCCATGCTGCCAGGTTCAGTGTCTGGAGTTGATTGTGCAGGATCTGACTGTTTTGCTGGGACAGTAGTTGAGGTCTTTGAGGTAAGGTCCAAGCTGGGTATTGAGACAAGTTCCTTAGGATTGGGCACCAGTACTGGCGGGGCCAGTCCGGGGCAATTAGTATCATCTTTGGTTTCTGTCTGACTTTTAAGAGGACCTTAGGAAGAAGAGGCAGAGGAGGAAAGGGGTAAACTGATAGGTTTTTCCAACTGAAGGATAGGGCATCTACTTTCCATGCTTGTCTGTGATAAGTCCCTGTGCAGAATCTTTTCAATTGATAATTTTGAGGAGAGGCAAATAGATCTATGTCTGGGCTCCCGCATTTCTTTGTTATCATGCTGAAGACTTGTGGATCTAGTTGCCACTCGTGAGGATCCATAAGGTTTCTGCTTAAATTGTCTGCCAGAGTATTCTGCTTTCCTGGCAGGAATTGAGCTTGAAGATGTATTTGGTAAGTCAAAGCTGTGTCCCATAGTTAATCTGCAAAGGGGGTATGAGTGAGTTTCCCCCTGCTTGTTTATATACCACATGACCGTGGTGTTGTCCGTCTATCAGTAATTGTCCTGGATGAAGTAAGTCCTTGAAGGCTGTTAGGGCATTTTGAACAGCTAGCATCTCTTTCCGGTTAATATGTAGATGCATTTGTTTTGGGGTCCATATGCCCTGAATGCATCTTCCCGCCATGTGGGCCCCCCAGGCATAATCTGATGCATCTGTTATGGTTTGGCTGGCAGGGGGTAGAGTGAAGGTCCCTCCCATGTTTTGGTGACATGCCTTTGCCCATCATAGAAACTCCTGTTGTAGGCAGGGAATGAGAGGAATCATTGTTTCCAGACTGTGACAATGTTGACTCCATAAACTTTTTAGGTACAAATGAAGTTTCCTCATATGCAGTCTTGCATATGGAATCAGGAGGATGCAGGATGCCATGAAGCCCAAAGCATGCAGAATTTGTCTTGCAGATAACTGGGTTTTTGTTGCCATCAGTTTGAAGTAAGTAGTCAGTTCCCTTTGCTTGTCTGGCATGAGGTAAGCCATCTGGGCAGTTGTATTCAAGCTTGCACCCACGAACGTTATCTTTTGAGAGGGTACCAGTTGTGATTTCTTTTCGTTTATTATGTACCCTAGGCATGTTAGAAGCCTTCTCACAAACGCCAGGTGTTAAAGAAGAATGTCCTTGTTCTCTGCTTGAATGAGAGTGTCGTCTAAGTAAGGATATATTTGAATACTTCTTTGTCTACAAAATGCAATTACTGGTGCCAGGCACTTTGTAAAGACCCTGGGCGCAGTAGATAAGCCAAAGGGCAGTGCAGAGAATTGGTAACGCATTAAGCCAGCCTCGAATCTGCGGTACCTTTTGCACGATTGTCTTACTGGGACATGCAGGTATGCCTCTTTTAGGTCTAATGTCACCAGCCAAGCATTCTTACCCAGCATAGGCAGAAGCTGCTGCAAAGTCAGCATTTTTAATTTTGGAATGTCCAGGTATGTGTTCAAAATTGATAAATCCAGTATTGGCCTCCAGGCCTTGTCCTTTCTGGGTACCAAGAACAGTCTTGAGTAAAAGCCTTGTCCTTTTTCCTGATCTGGTACTGGCTGAATGGCCCCCATATCCATGAAGAACGTAACCTGTTTCTGTGCCTCTGCCCATTGATTTTTTGGCAGATCTGGCCAACCCTTTGCCATTGGCAGAGTATGGAAATGGAATCTGTATCCCTGTGATACTATATTTAGCACCCACTTGTCCTGGGTTATTAACTGCCAATTTTGAGCAAAAAGTGCTAATTTTTCCCCCTAAGGGTGCTGCCAAAAGATAAGTGCTTGGTGCAGGTAGAGGAAAGTCATTGGGACTGTTTTCGGTAAGTTTGCGCTTTAACTCCTCCATATTTGGAGGTAGAAGCGCCCCATTGCTTTGACCTGTACGAATCTTGCGCCTGGTACCTGGAACCCTTAGAGCATCTGGATTTGCCCCTTTGAGCTCTGACACAGGAAAGGACCAATTTTTTGTAGACCAGTGTCTACTGAATCTTGGTGGCTGCACTTGTAAGAAATCTTTTACAGTTTGCATAGACTTAGCTTTGTCTTCCATTTTCTTTAAAACCTCTTCTGCCTTAATACCAGAGTATCATGCTGTAAAGGTGCATCTAGCAATTTATCTAACATGATCAGGCAAATTTTGTTCCTTTAGCCAGGCATGCCTCCTAATCACAGATCCAGTAACTGCGGCCCTGCAGGAAGCCTCTAATGAATCAAAACTACATTGCAAAGCATGCTTTCCAACCTGTTCAGCTGCATGCAATAATTCCTGCAATTCTTTATTTTCTGCACATTCCGAAATCAACATCATTTTCTGTTTCAGCAATCCCATAACATGTTGTTGATACTTGAGCATATGAAATTGACAGTTTAAGGCCCTAATTGCCAAGGTTGCAGATGTATAAACCTTTTTTCCCCATCTATCCAATGCCCTTGAATCTCTGTCGGAGGGGGTAGGATTTTTTGCTGTTGAGGCCTTAACTCCCTTTGGACCCTGTGAAATAGTTTCAGGATCAGCAGCAGGGTTTCTAAATAAAAATTTGTGAGTCAGGGACCCTATCTGTCAGGCTTGCTGGGAGCCAGAGGTAAGGAGTCAGGGGTCAAGCTAGACTCCGAAAACGCATCATCCACAATGTCTAAAACAGGGGGTATGGCTAAAGGCCTGTGCGGAGGGAGAAGGAGGAAATCCTGGAGCCTCTTTTTTGATTCTGAGAAATCTTGATTCTCCCAGTGAAAATGCTCCCTCAAAGTATGCAAGGTTTCTCCAAATGAATAATCCTCATGAGGTGATGCAGATGGTATAGACTCTTCTGCATCTAAATCCTCATAGGGAGGTATAGATAAATCCTGATCAGAAGAGGAATCAGAAGAAATAGAAACCTGATCTGAAGAGATCTGAAGATTCATCATCAGTGTCTTGCCTAGGCCTCTTATCTGGAGGGGGATGGGTACCCCTGATCAAGGTAATAAGGTCTTCAGCCATTTTGATCATCTTTTTTAGGCATAGAGGCCTGTGCACGTGGCTCATGCGTCGGTTTCTTAGTTTTAGAAGTTGCTTTTGTCTTTGGTTTTGCAGCTGTCATCGGTTTGATACAAATGTTGAGGCCTGAATACACCCTCAGAAGCTGGTGCCTGCTCAGTGGCTCCAGACCCATCCGAGGGAGATGCAGCCGGTCCAATACTTTGAGTATCTCGTGGCATGCCGGACTCCACATGGGTGTCGGTAGGGGCCTGCAACTCGAAAGCAGCGGGTATCAGGGGCTGCGAAAGCACCTCACTGAGTACCGGCGAACCGGCGACTGGCTTAGGAGAAGCTTCGTCGGTTTTGGACCTCGTCTGTCTTCCTCTGTCCTTTTCTTTGTGTTTATGTACTCCGGTAGTCGGATTGCTATCAGATGACATTTCTGGGTAGTTAAATCTGTTTCCAAAATACTTTGAGGCAAAAATATACAGACGCTTAATAGTGCGTTGGTTCAATCTAGCACAAAACCGACAGCCAGGCACGTTGTGATCAGGGCCTAGGCAAGGAATACAGTATAAATGGAAATCATTATGAGGTATTTGCTTCCCACAAGTAATACAATTATTAACTTTTTCTGACATCGGTACGGAGCAAGAAAAAAAAGTTTCCCCAACGGGGTACTTAGCTTTAGTGAAGACTTCGGTTCTGAAACTCAAACTCGAATATTTCAGTAGTCGGCCGACTGGCACTTGTGAAATGCTTCTGCTTCGGGCATTGCGCGGCAAGAAAGACTAAAGAAAGCATGTTTTATACCCCTGACAACCTGACGTCATGGAAGAGGAGACAGCAACCGACGCAGGACCCAAGACTTTGGAATTTAGGCTGACTGACGGCACTCTGCCAGCAGATTACCCGAATGTAATGACTGCAACAATGAAACACGAAGAACATCTAAAATATTTAGGAATAAAAATCTATCAAGATGTGAGTAAGACTTAATAATTTTGAAAGAATAATTGTCACTTACTAAAATTAGAATGAATATTTTTACTTGTACATCTTTTTGCATTCAAAAGCTTTAAAACTCAATAAAAATGTTAAAGAAAATGGGAAAAAAATATTAACTTCATTCTTATGGTACACTAAAAAGCCAAGAATTGCTTAAAGAAATCATGCAAGACTATGGTAGTATGGCGGTTTTAGCTTTCTACACACAGTCTTATTCCATTGCTACAAATTTCAACTCTATTACACTCTGGATAGACTCAACAGAAAACCATTCAGGAACAAATTATACTAAATTCTTACAAGTCTATCAAATATGATAAATTACAAATATGTAACAATCCTTTCATCTGGTTAATAAAATTTATCCTTAGAAGAAAATTCACTTAAATCTTAAGGGTTTGGATATACAAAATCAACTCTTAAAACAGTTTAGAAACATGTTTTTAAAAAAAAAACATTAATTTTAAAATGGAAATTGCTGTGCTTTCCCATTGCGCACACCTCTACATTTATGGAAACTCAGAACAATTTTGAAACAAGTTTACTAAACAGATTGGTATTATGGTTCAACCACTCTGACAAAGGAAAAGCTAAGTCACCTGAAAAATTAATGAAAGATAAGTTGGATGAATCTGTTAATCAATTAGCATTTTTCATCAGTAAGAAATTAAATGAATTTGTAAGGAAAATGGGTGATGTGGAGCAGAACACTATCCCCCGATTATGAGTGTGTGAATGCTATCATCAAAGGTAAACTGACCTACAAAGGAAGCTTGTCCAAGTTACAAGTTAATTATAAATAACTCTGATGCAAAATACTAGAACTTTTTAGATAGTAATGGATTGAGTGATGGTAAGAATAAACTGCTACTCAAGTCAGTTAGTCAAACTTTGAGTTTATACTGGAAGGTTTTTACATGGAAATATATACATAGAGATTTTATACAGGCTAACAAACCTATGTTTAGCAAAAATACTTTTTCAGTTCGCTGGAGATATAGTAAAGAGATGTAAAAGTTGACTGGGTCTATATGTTTATGGATTGCAAAAAATTAAATGTATATTGGGAAGAAATAATGTTTTGTAAGGGGTGAAGGTCCAATGATTCGATACTAAATGAATGGTCCACTTCCTTCATCTGTAAAAGCCAAACAAAAACTGTTTTGGAGTCTTCAGGTAGTAGCTAGAAAAGTTATTACAAAAAAATTGAAAATCGAACTTTGTTCCTACATTCAAAGAATTTTTTAATTTAACAGCAATACTACGTAAACCTGAAAACAAAGTGATAAGATTAATATCTGTAAACAACACTAAGACTTTTGATTGTTGGGATAGCCTTGAAATGTTGGTACTGAAATACCATGACCCTTAATGTCTTAATTTGTACAAGATCACTCTGATGATTCAATGTATTCTTAACACTATGTGATATTGAATTTTCTGTGTATATATACAGTACGAATGTTAAATCAATAAAAAGGGATTAGTGCTATTATGGCTAGGATCCAAGAAAGAGATAACTTAAAAAATGAAAATGATTGGAGGTACCAACGATAGCAGATGCAATGGTACTGATAAAGGCACTTGGGCTGCAGGAATTGCTCCTCAAGAGTCAGAAGGGTAGACACCACAAGAATAAATGGCAAAGACTGGGTGAAAGTGAGACAGAGTACACAATGAAAAACAGAAGGTGATAGCTTAAAGGCTGTAAACTAAATTGTGAAAATAAATTCATGTAAAGATGTGGTCAAGCCCACAGCAGGAATACGAAAGTAAAGGTAAGCAGTTAACTTAGGAGATGTACACAGCTTGAAGAGAAGATTTATACTGGTGTTATCTGCAGTTGTAAAGGATGCTTCTGAGCTGGCTCCTGTATTAACAGTCTAGAAATGAAACAGAAGACAAAACACAAGGAAGAGTACAGGATCCAATTCATTTTTGATTAAGGAGCCACACAACAACTTTACATAACTGCACCATGAATGAGGACTGTAAATTTGGTGCAAAAGTGGTACAAGTGAAATAAATAGTAGGAAAAAAATACAGATGTGTACACTTAACAAAAATGTAGATGCTAGACTGTATTCACTGTTGCAGTCATCACATTTGGGTTATCCCTGCCAGGGTAGCCCTTGGCCGGCCTGAATACCAGAGGCTTAGTATTTCTGCGTCGGTTGCTGTTGCTTCAGGACTGATGTCAGGTAGTCAGTAGCATAAAGTAAGGCAGCCGACACCATCACATCAGTTTTTCTTGCCCTGTTAAAAGCCCCCAAGTGGGAGCCAGGTTCTGGTGGAAGAACCCCACCAGTGGAAAGTAAATACCAAAATGTCCCTTGTAAGGAGAGAGAAGAAAGAAGAGGAGGATGGAGGAAGGGAAACCAGGACTGCAACAGTGAATACACTAACACCTACATTTATGATAAGTGTACACAACTGTACTAAGTTCTTTGTGTTTCACTGTTGCAGTCATCACATTTGGGTTGATTCCCAAAGCTGAGGAAAAGGGTGGAGGGCAGTCAAGGAGACTAGGAGGTGGCTAGGATGCCCTCCAAGACTGCAGTGACAAACCCTGCCCTAGACTTGGAGAAGATAGGCAGGTGGTAATGTTTGGTGAAAGAGTGAACAGATGTCCAGGTGGCAGCCTCCAGGATGTCCCTGGTAGGGACTCCTCTGAGGAAAGCTGCAGAGGTGGAGGCTGCTCTAGTGTAGTGAGTCCTGACCCCCTTAGGGGGAGGCTTTCCGTGTTGCTTGTAACAGAAATGGATGCAGTGTGCTATCCATTTGGAAACTGTTTAGAGATGGCTTTGCCTTCTGCCCCTGCAGCAAAGCTAACCAGCAACTGATCAGACTTTCTGAAGGATTTAGTCCTGTCTAGAGATAGAATCTAAACTGTCTGTGCACATCTAGAGAGTGCAGGATCCTTTCCCCCTTGTTGTGGATTAGGGAAAAAGGTGGGCAAATAAATGGATTGGTTGAGAGCTACATTGGACACCAATTTGGGCATGAAGGATGGGTTAGTTCTGAGGAAACCCTGTTAGCATGGTAGATGATGAAGTGCTCCACAGCCATGAGTGCTTGTAGCTCAGAGACCATTCTGGCTGAAGTGATCAGAAGGAAAGTTGTCTTCCAGGTGAGAAATGTTAACTCTGCTGAAGATGCTGGTTCGAAGGGGGGCAGGGTGAGCTTTTCCAACACAAAGTTTAAAGGTCCCAAGCTGGGGAAGGTGTTCTTTTGGGTGGCCTCATGTTGCTAGCCCCTCTTAGGAATTGTTTGATCAGACTGTGAGAAAAGGGTCTGCTCAGTGGGGAAATGAGCAGAGATAGCAGTGGCATGAATTTTAATAGAGGAAAAAGAGACACCACTGTGTAGCAGGTCAGCTAAGTAATCCAGGATGAGAGGGAGGGAGGGAGGGCTGTGCCGTATCGGCTCCCTTAGCCTGAATCCAGGTGCAGAACCTTTTCCATTTGTCAGCATAAGACTTTCTAGTGCTAGGGCGTCTGGACTTGCGTACAACATCTAGAACCTATTTACTGACACTGGTAGATTGATCTGTGGTTAGGGAATAAGCAAAGCTGCCAAACTGAGGATCTGCAATTGGGGATGTATGAATTCTCCTTCCCTCTGGGTCAGGAGGGTTGGGGTCTGAGTAAGATGTCATGGTGGCAGTGGGGACAGGTTGTGCAGCAGTGGGTACCAGTGCTGGCGAGGCCAGTCTGGAGCAATAAGAATTGTCCTTGGTTTTTCCTCCCTTATTTTGAGCAGTACACTGGGGATGAGAGGTAGTGGAGGAAAGGCATAGATCGATAGATTGACCCAGGGGAAGGACAAGGCATCCACTTTCCAAGCCATGCAGTGATGCTCCCTGGTGCAGAACTTGCTGAGCTGATGGTCGGTGTGGGAGGCAGAGGGGTCTACATTTGGGGTCCTCCCCCATTTCTGAGTCATTAGGGTGAATGTTCTTTTGTCTAGCTGCCACTTGTGTGGGTCCAGAAGATTTCTGATTAAGTGGTCTGCCAGAGAGTTTAGAGAACCTGGTAGAAATTGTGCTGACAGGTGAATCTGCATGGCAGAGGCTGTGTGGCAAAGGGTCATGGCCAGCCTGCATAGAGGGTAGGAGTGAGTCCCTCCCTGCTTGTTGATATACCACATCACAGTGGTATTGTCTGTTTTGATTAGGAGACCCCCTGGGGAGAAAGGGGCCTGAAAGCTGTCAATGCGTGCTTTACTGCCAACATCTCTTTTTGGTTGATGTGCAGATGGATTTGTTGTAGGCTCCAATGGCCCTGTATGCACCAGCCGTCCAGGTGTGCAGCCCAGGCATAGTCTGATGCGTCTGTGGTGAGGGTCTGGGCGGTGGAGGTTGGTGACAAAGGTAGTCCCTTGTTGTAGCAGCATGCTGCTGCCCACCAAAGAAATTCTTTTCTGAGGCAAGGTATCATGTTTAACAGTTTCCAGGTCTTGAGAGTGTTGCCACCAAAGGCTTTTTAGGTATCATTGAAGTTTCCTCATATGCAGTCTGCCATATGGAATGAGTAGAATGCAAGATGCCATGAACCCCAGAGCAGAGCTTGCAGGATTTTCCTTGCAAATAAATGGGGTCTGGTGGCTAGTTGAGAAAAGAAGGGTGTCGGGTAACTTTGCTTCTCTGGCGTAAAAAATGCCATCTGGGAAGGTGTGTCCAGGCTTGCTCCCAGGAATATAATAATTTGGGTGGGTGGTACTTTGGATTTCTTTTCATTGATTGCGTACCCTAAGGAGGTCAGTAGGGACTTTAAAAAAGGTCAGGTTCTTGAGCAGCTTTTCCTGACTGTCTGCCTGAATTAGGCAGTCGTCCAAGTATGGGTAAATTTGGATAGTCCTTTATCTGTAAAAGGCAATGGCCGGAGCCAGACATTTTGTGAAAACTCTGGGAGCAGGAGATAAGCCAAAGGAAAGTGCAGAGAGCCTGCCCTGAAACACAGATATTTCCTGCATGATTCCCTGTCAGGAAAGTGGAGGTAGGTCTCTTGTAGGTCTAGGGTGACTAGCCAAGCATCCTTGGAGAGCATGGGTAGCAGTTGCTGGAGGGTGAGCATTTTGAATTTTGGTATCACCAGGAAGGTGTTTATAATGGATAGATAGATAGAGGATGGGACATCAGGTGCCCTCTTTTCTGGGTACCAGAAAAAGTCTGGAATAGAAACCTTGGCCTTTCTGTTCTGCAGGAACGTGCTCTATTGCCCTCAGAGAGCAGGGAAAGGACTTGCTTCTGCGCCTCTGCCCACTGGTTTGGAGGTAGATCTGGGAACCCTTTTGAGGTTTGAAGAGAGTGGACTGAAATTTTGTATCCCTGGGACACTGTTGAGGACCCAGTGGTCGTTGGTAATGGTAGCCCAGGTGCCTGCGCGAAAGGATAGTTTTCCTCCTAGGGGTAAGTGAAGGTGGTCAGAGGGAGGGGGTGGGGGTGGGGAAGGAGAGTCATTGTGAGTTCTTACCATGAGGGGGTGGCTTAGAAAGTACAGTTGTGTACACTTACCATAAATGTAGATGTCCAAGTGTATTCACTGTTGCAGTCATTACACTTGGGTTATCCTGCTGGCAGGCTACCCTCAGTCGGCCTGAATTCCAAAGTCTAGGTCCGGCATAGGTTGCTCTCGCCTCTTCCCTGACGTCAGTGCGCCAGGTGTATAAAAGATGCAGCCGACGCCATTTTATTCAGTTTTTCTTGCCCCAGATGTCAGGTGCCCTCAAAAGGGTATGCTAAAAATATGCCAATAAAACATGCATGCACCAAAATATATAATACCTTCATCTACAAACAAATACACCACATAGGTTGTATAGAATAGAGAAGTGCAGATAAGTTGCCGCAGAGATATGGGGGATGGTGGGTGGGTAACCTGGACTGCAACAGTGAATACACTCGAACATCTACATTTATGGTAAGTGTACACAACTGTACTATGTTCTTCGTGTTTCACTGTTGCAGTCATTACACTTGGGGCTGAATCCCAAAGCTATGGTTGGGAGGCTGGAGCTAAATAGCATTAGGAGCGGCTATGAGGCCCTGCAGAACTGCAGTGGCAAAGCCTGCCCTGGATTTAGAGTAGAGTGGTAAATGATCGTGCTTTGTAAAAGTGTGCACTCAACTCCAGGTAGCAGCCTCCAAAATGTCTTTGGTTGGTACTCCCTTGTGGAAGGCTGCTGAAGTGGCTGCTGCTCTGGTTGAATGGGGCCTAATGCCCTTAGGCACTGGCTTGCCATGTTGTGAATAGCAGAAACGAATGCAGTGGCCTATCCACTTTGAAATAGTCTACTTTGAGATCACCATTCCTTGTGATCCTGCAGCATATGCCACTAGTAGTTGCTCTGTCTTTCTGAAAGCTTTGGTTCTGTCCAAGTAGAAGCGTCGCTGTGCATGTCCAAAGAATGTAGAATTCTCTCCCCCTTATTCTGTGGGTTTGGATAAAAAGTAGGCAGATGAATAGTTTGGTTAAGGGCCACACTGGACACTACCATAGGCATAAATGTCGGGTTTGTCCTCAGAAAAACCCTGTCTGGATAAAAAATGATAAAAGGTTCCACAGCCATGAGTGCCTGTAGCTCTGAGACTCGTCTTGCAGAGGTTATTGCTAGGAGCAGAGCTGTCTTCCAAGATAAAACTTTATATCAGCTGTAGCGGCTGGCTCAAAAGGAGGCAGGGTGAGTTTTTCCAAAACATAATTGAGGTCCCATGCTGGTACTGATCTCCTTAGAGGCCTTAAGTTTTTGGCTCCTCTGAGGTACTGCCTTAACAAGGGATGAGAAAAGATTGGTGGCTCTATATTGTAATGAGCCGAAATGGCAGAGGCATGAATTTTAATTGATGAAAAGGATAGGCCTTTGTCCAGCATCTCAGTTAAGTATTGCAAAATCTGAGGAATATTTGGTACAGCTGTGTCAATTCCTTGTGCCTGGTTCCAAACACAGAATCTCTTCCATTTTCCAGCGTAAGATTTTCTGGTACTAGGCCTTTTGGCCTCCAAAATGACATCCATTACAGCTTTAGTGAGAGGCGCGTTTTCTATCACTACATTATCCACCATGCTGCCAGATTTAAGGTCTTCAGTTGGATGTGCAGGATCTGATTGTTTTGTTGAGATAGTAGATTAGGTATTTGAGGCAAGGTCCAAGCCGGGCATTGAGACAAGTTCCTTAGGATTGGATACCAGTGCTGGTGGGGCCAGTCTGGGGCAATCAGTATCATCTTTGGCTTCTCTTGTCTGACCTTTAGGAGTACCTTGGGGAGGAGACGCAGTGGAGGAAAGGCATATACTGCCAAGCTTTTCCAGCTAAAAGATAGGGTGTCCACTTTCCATGCTTGCCTGTGATAAGTCCTTGTGCAGAATCTTTTCAGTTGGTAGTTGTGAGGAGAGGCAAATAGATCTATATTGGGGCATCCCCATTTACTTGTTATCATGCTGAAGACTTGTGGATCCAATTTCCACTCGTGGGGATCCATGAGGTTTCTGCTTAGTTCGTCTGCCAGAATATTTATCTTGCCTGGCAGGAATTGTGCCTACAGATGTACTTGGTAAGTTAATGCTGTGTCCTACAAAGTCATGGCTAGTCTGCAAAGGGGGTAAGAATGAGTGCCTCCCTGCTTGTTTATATACCACATGACTGTGGTGTTGTCTGTCTATCAGTAGTTGTCCCGGATGAAGTAGGTCCTTGAAGGCTGTCAGGGCATTCTGAACAGCTAGCATCTCTTTTTGATTGATATGTAGATGCATTTGGTTTGCGGACCATGTGCCTTGAATACATCTTCCTGCCATGTGGGCCCCCCAGGCATAATCTGATGCATCCGTTGTTAATGTCTGCCTGGCTGGGGCTAAAGTGAATGGCTGCCCCTTGTTCTGGAGACAAGCCTTCGCCCTCCAACGAAACTCCTGTTGCAGGCAGGGAATGAGGGTAATTATTGTTTCCAGGCTGTGGCAATGTTTGAGTCCAAACACTTTTTAGGTACCACTGAAGTTTCCTCATATGCAGACTCGCATATGGAATTAGTAGAATGCCGGATGCCATGAAGCCCAAAGCCTGCAGAATTTTTCTTGCAGATAACTGGGCCTTTGTTGCCAACAGGTTGAAATAAGTAGTCAGTTGCCTTTGCTTGTCTGGCGTGAGATAAGCCATCTGGGAAGTTTTATTTAAGCTTGCACCCAGGAATATTATCTCTCGAGAGGGTACTAGTTTTGATTTCCTTTCGTTGACTGTGTACCCTAAGCCGGTTAGAAATCTCTTTACAAATGCCAGATGCTGTAGTAGAATGTCCTTGTTCTCTGCTTGAATGAGGCAGTCATCCAAGTAAGGATATATCTGTATTCCTCTTTGTCTGCAGAAGGCAATTACTGGTGCCAGGCACTTTGTGAAGACCCTGGGCGCAGTAGATAAGCCAAAGGGCAGTGCAGAGAATTGGTAGTGCATTGAGCCAGCTTTGAATCTGAGGTATCTTCTGCATGTTTGTCTGATTGGGACATGCAGGTATGCCTCTTTTAGGTCTAAAGTCACAAGCCAAGCCTTCTTGCCCAGCATGGGTAGAAGTTGCTGTAGAGTCAACATTTTGAATTTTGGTATATCCAGAAATGTATTTAGAATAGATAGGTCCAGTATTGGTCTCCAGGTCTTGGATTTTCTTGGTACCAAGAACAGTCTTAAATAAAAACCTTGTCCCTGCTCTTGCTCTGGTACTTGTTGAATGGCCCTCATGTCCATGAGGGATGAGACTTGCTTTTGTGCCTCTGCCCATTGATGTTTTGGCAGGTCTGGCCAACCGTTTGTCCTTGGCAGGGTATGGTAGCGAAACATGTAGCCCTGTGACACTATGTCTAGGACCCATTTGTCCTGGGTTATCATGTGCCAGTTTTGAGAAAAAAGTGCTAGTTTTCCCCCTAAAGGTGCTGCCAGAAGATAAGTGCTTGGTGCAGGCAGGGGGAAGTCATTGGGACTGTTTCCTGTATGGCTGTGATTTGTCTTCTCCACTTTTGGAGGTAGAAGCACCCCATTGTTTAGACCTGTACGAACCTTGGGGCTAGGATCTGCCTCTTGGGCGTCTGTATCTGCCCCTTTGTGGTCTGTCTGACACTGGAAAGGACCAATTCTTTGTAGGCCAGTGTCTGCTAAATCTTGGAGGCTGAACCTGTAAGAAATCCTTAACCGTTTTGCATAGATTTAGCATTGTCCTCCATTTTTTAACACCTCTTCTGCTTTAACACCAAACAAAGTATCGTGCTGTAATGGGGCATCTAATAAATTTTGCTTTGACATGATCAGGCAGACTTTGTTCCTTTAACCAAGCATGCCTCCTGATGACAGAACCCGTAACAGCGACTCTGCAGGAGGCCTCCAAAGAATCAAAACCACATTGCAAATTATGCTTTCCAACTTGTTCAGCTGCATGCAATAAATCCTGCATTTCTTTGTTTTCTGCACATTCAGAATTTGTCAACATTTTCTGTTTAAGCAGTGACATAATATATTGCTGATATTTGAGCATATGAAACTGACAATTTAAAGCCCTTATAGCCAAGGTAGCAGAAGTGTAAATCTTTTTCCCCATCTGTCCAATGCCCTAGAATCCCTGTCAGAGGGGGTAGGGTTTTTTGCAGCGGAAGCCTTGACCCCTTTGGGACCCTGAGAGATAGTTTCTGGGTCAGCAGCAGGGTTTTTGAAAAGGAATTTATGAGAGTCAGGAACCCTGTAGTACCTGTCCGGCTTAACAGGAGCTGGAGGTAAGGAGTCAGGGGTCAGACTGGACTCTGAAAATACATCATCAACAATGTCTAACACAGGTGGAATAGCTAGGGGCCTGTGTTGTGGTAGTAAAAGGAAGTCTCTGAGCCTTTTCTTAGATTCTGAAAAATCTTGGCTCTCTCAGTGGAAATGCTCCCTCATGGTATGCAAGGTTTCCCCAAAAGAGTGATCCTAAAGAGGAGAGGCTGAAGGGATAGATTCTTCAGCATCAGAATCCTCATAGGGAGGAAGAGAGTATTCTGATTAGAAGAGGAATCAGATGAAACGGAAACCTGATCTGAAGATTCATATTCTGTCTCTTGCCTAGGCCTTTTATCAGGTGGGGGATGGGAACCCCTGATCAAAGTAGGTGGGGGGTGGGAACCCCTGATCAAAGTAATGAAGTCTTCGGCCATTTTGAGCATCTGTTTTTTGGGCATGGAGGCCTGCCCATAAGGCTGTTGTACTTGTTTCTTTGTCTTTAAGGGTGCTTTAAGTCCTTGCCTTTGAAGCTGAAGTTGTTTTAATGTATAATTGAGTTGGTCTGAAAACACCCTCAGAAGCCGATGCCTGCTCAGCGGCTCCGGACCTATCTGAGGAAATAGTCTCCGAAGGTCCAATACCTTAAGCTTTCAGCGGCCTAGGCGACTCCACGTGGAAGTCGGTAGTGGCCTGCGGGTCTAAAGTAGCGGGCGTCAGGGGCTGCGAAGGCACCTTACTGAGAACCGGCGACTGGCTTAGAAGAAGCCTCGTCGTCGATTTTGGACCTCGGATGCCTGTCCTTTTCTTTTTCTTTGCGTTTCTTGTGAATTCCGGTAGTCGGATAGCTATCCGATGACATCGTATAATTAAATCTTCTGCCAAAATAGTGTAATGCAAAATCTTACCGACGCTTAATAGTGCGTTGGTTAAATCTAGCACAAAACCAACAACTAGCAACGCCGTGGTCAGGGCCTAGGCAAGGAATACAGTAAGAATGAAAGTCCTTATGAGGTATTTGCTTCCCACAAAAAATACAATTATTAACTTTTTCGGACATCGGTCTGGAACAAGAAAAAAGTTTCCCCAACGGGGTACTTGGCTTTTAATGAAGACTTCGGATCTGAAATTCGAACACGAAAATCTCAGGAGTCAGCCGACCGGCACTTGCGAACTGCTTATGCTTCGGGCACCGTGCAGCAAGAAAGATTGAATAAAATGGTGTCGGCTACATCTTTTACACCCCTGGCACACTGACGTCAGGGAAGAGGCAACAGCAACCGATGCCAGACCTAGACTTTGGAATTCAGGCCGACTGAGGGTAGCCTGCCAGCAGGATAACCCAAGTGTAATGACTGTAACAGTGAAACACAAAGAAAGTACAGTTTTGTACCTACCATAAAAGTAGATGTTCGAAGATCCACATTGCTGCAGTCATAACCTGTGGGTAGTCCGCTGTCCTCGGTCGGCCTGAATACCAAAGTGTTAGGCTGGCGTCGGTCATGGTCGCTCAGATCTGACGTCAGTACGCCGTGGTACTAAAGCGCATGACCGACGTCATATCCTCAGTCTTTCTTGCCCCAGATGTCAGAAGGCCCTAATAAGAAAGGCCATAGCCAAAAACAGAAAAACATCCAACCACCCATGTACAAACAATATTTACAACCCAAACCACACAACCACCCCAAACTACAGTGGGGAAGGAGGGAGGGTAAATTGGACTGCAGCAATGTGGATCTTCGAACATCTAGATTTATGGTAGGTACAAAACTGTACTATGTTCTTCATCTCACATTGCTGCAGTCATAACCTGTGGGTAGAATCCCAAAGCAAAGGTAAAGGGAGGTTGGCAAAATCATAAAGCATTGGGAGCTGCTAACATGCCCTGTAAAACTGCAGTGGCAAAACCAGCCCTAGATTTGGAATAAAGAGGGAGATGGTAATGTTTAGAAAAAGTGTGCACTGAACTCCAAGTAGCTGCCTCCAAAATATCTTTAGTAGCTACACCCCTTAAAAAAGCAGTAGAAGTGGCAGTAGCCCTAGTGGAATGAGGTCTGATTCCAGCCGGAATCTCCTTACCATGATGAGAATAACAAAAAGCAATACAATGGCCAATCCACTTAGAAATAGTTTGTTTAGAAACAGGTTTCCCCTGAGAGCCCAAAGCAAAAGAAACAAAACTGTTGAGACTGTCTGAACCCTTTAGTTCTGCTCAAATAACGCAACTGCCTGTGAATATCCAAAGAGTGCAAAATTTTTTCCCCTTTATTTTGGGGATCAGCATAAAATGTAGGCAAATGAATAGATTGGTTCAAGGCCACATTTGAAACAACTTTAGGCATAAAAGTAGGGTTAGTACGCAGGGACACCCTATCCTTATGAAAAATCAGGAAGGGTTCAACTGCCATTAGAGCCTGTAATTCAGATACCCTTCTAGCAGACGTAATGGCCAACAAAAAAGCAGTCTTCCAAGACAAAAACTTCAACTCAGATGTAGCTGCAGGTTCAAAAGGAGGTAAAGTGAGTTTTTCCAACACAAAATTGAGATCCCAGGAAGGAGTAGGAGCTCTACGTGGGGGTCTTATGTTCTCTGCCCCTCTAAGAAATTGCTTAAACAAAGGACAAGAGAATAAAGGTGGGTCACAGTCATAGTGAGCAGAAATGGCTGCAGCATGAACTTTTACAGAGGAGAAAGACAAACCTTTGTCTAGTAATTCTGTAAGATACTGAAGTGAAACATTCAAATTAGGTACTGAAACATCAAAGCTCTTTGCTTTGCTCCAAAGAAAAAATCTCTTCCATTTATCAGCATAAACTTTCCTTGTACTAGGCCGTCTGGCCTCCAAAATAACCTTCAAAACTTGTTGAGGAAGCTGACCTCCAGGGTTTAGAACAGAATATGCCAGGCTGTCAGATGCAGGGACTGTATCCTGACATTGAGGAAATGACTGCCTGCCTGGGACAAAAGGTGTGGAATTGATGGCAAAGGCCAAGGAGGCTCCCGTACTAAACTCCTCAGCAGAGGGTACCAGTGCTGATGTGGCCAATCTGGGGCTATTAGAATCATGGAGGGCTTGTCCTGTCTGACCTTCAAGAGCACCTTGGGAAGGAGAGGCAGAGGAGGAAAGGCATAGACGTGAAGATTGTTCCAACTGAATGATAGAGCATCCACTTTCCAAGCTTTTGGATGAAACATCTTTGTGCAAAACTTTGGCAGCTGGAAATTTAGTGGAGAAGCAAACGGATCTATGTCTGGAGTCCCCCAAATCACTGTCAACTGTCGAAACACATGAGGATCCAATTTCCACTCGTGGGGATCCACCAACTGTCTGCTCAAAACATCCGCTAAGGAGTTCTGTGCTCCTGGCAGAAACCTTGCCTGAAGAGTGAGGTGCAAACTGAGAGCAGTCTCCCACAAAATCATAGCTTGCCTGCAAAGAGTGTACGAATGGGTTCCCCCTTGCTTGTTGATGTACCACATGACAGTTGTGTTGTCTGTTAGAATCAACACTTGTCCTGGGTGAAGTAGATCCTTGAAAGCCATCAATGCAAATTGGACTGCTAACATCTCCTTCATGTTGATATGCAAATGTTGAAGTCTGGCAGGCCACGTGTCTTGAACCCATTTTCCATTGAGGTGTGCTCCCCAAGCCTTGTCTGAGGCATCTGTCGTTAAGATCTGACTCGCCTCTGGTCGGGTCACAGAGAGTCCCTTGTTTAGGTGACATTCCTGAGCCCACCACAAAAATTCCTTTTGAATGCAAGGTATTATCCGAATGACAGTGTCCAAATTGTGGCAGTGTTGAGTCCATACACTTTTTAGATACCATTGTAGCTTCCTCATATGCAGTTTGGCATTGGGAAGCACCAGAATACAAGATGCCATGAACCCCAAGGCTTGAAGGACTGTCCTTGCAGTCAGCCTGGACCGTAGAGACAATTGTTGGAAGTAAAGGGTAAGATTTCTTTGTTTGTCCGGGGTCAAAAACGCCATCTGAGTGACTGTTTTCAGTCTCACACCCAGAAAGCACATGTCCTGAGAGGGTATTAGACTGGACTTTATTTCGTTCACAGAATACCCTAGGCACCTTAACACTGCCATAACATACTGTAGATGGTGAAGTAGCTTGTCTCTGTCTTGAGCAAGAATCAGGCAATCGTCCAAATAAGGATAAATTTGTATTCCTCTTAACCTTAAGAAGGCTATCACCGGAGCCAGAACCTTTGTGAACACCCTGGGCGCAGTAGATAAGCCAAAGGGCAATGCAGAGAACTGATAATGTAAAGTCCCAGCCCGAAAACGCAGGAATCTCCTGCAGCTGGGCCTGATAGGAATATGAAGATAAGCCTCTGAGATCCAGAGTTACCACCCAGTGATCTTTGCCCAGCAGAGGCAGAAGTTGTTGCAAAGTCAACATTTTGAATTTTGGAATGTCCAGGTACGTGTTGAGAATAGACAAATCCAGAATTGGCCTCCAAGTGTTTCCTTTCTTTGGTACAAGAAACAGGCGAGAATAAACTCCTAGGCCCACTTCTGACGGAGGGACCTGCTGGATAGCCCCCATTTGTAGAAGTAAAGAAATCTGTTTGAGAGCCTCCACCTTTTGCTGAGGAGGAACGTCTGGCATGCCTTTGAAAGGAGGCAATGTGTGGAAATAAAACTTGTAGCCTCGGTTTATAATGTCCAACACCCATTTGTCCTGGGTGACTAAAAGCCAATTTTGTATGAAAAGTGCCAACTTTCCTCCCAGAGGAGCTGCCAGACAGGAAGGATCGGGCAGCTGAAGATGTAGGTCATTGGGTCTGTTTACGAAAAGACTGGCCCCTGCCCTCACCGGTAGACTGTGCAGGGGAACTCCACGTCCTAGGCCTGAAAGAACCCTGTGCATGAGCTCTGCCCCTACCACATCTAGATCTGCCCCTAGACTGTAAATCAGAAGAAGGGTAAGCCCATCCCTTAGTAGGCCAATTTCTGCTAAACTTAGGGGGCTGCACCTGTAAAAAATCCTTAACAGTCTGCATAGACTTAGCTTTTTCTTCCATTTTCTTCAAGACTTGACTCCACAGGAGAACCAAACAAAACTTCAGACTGAAGGGGAGCATCCAAAATTCGAGCTTTAACATGCTCTGACAAGTTCTGATCCTTAAGCCAGGCGTGCCTACGAATAACTGATCCAGTGGCAGCCACCCTGGAAGAAGCCTGTAAAGCATCAAAACCACACTGCAAAGAATGCTTACCCACCTGATCAGAGGCATGAACCAAATCCTGTAATTCCTTACACTCTATGCCCTCTGCTAAAGCATCTACCTTAGATTTCAACTGACTAAGGAGAAAATTCTGGTACTTCAGCATATGAAACTGGCAATTTAAAGCCCTCATTGCAAGAGTGGAAGAGGTATACACTTTTTTACCCCACCTATCCAAAGTTCTTGAATCTTTATCCATAGGAACTGGATTCTTTACAACAGAAGCCCTGACACCCTTAGGTCCCTGGCTAATAGTTTCTGGGTCAGCCCTTGGGCTCTTATACAAATATTTATGAGCCTCTGGCACTCTGTAATACCTGTCTGGCTTAACCGGGGCAGAAGGCAAAGAGTCTGGATTAAGGGAAGCCTCAGAGAAAACATCCTGAACAACATCCAAAACAGGAGGTATAGCCAAGGGCCTATGCTGTGGTAAAAACAAAAATTCCCTAAGCCTCTTTTGGGAATCTGAGAAATCCTGACCTTCCCATTTAAAATGCTCCCTCATAGAATGCAGGGTTTCTGAAAAAGAAAAATCCTCTGGAGGGGAAGCAGAAAGACTAGAATCCTCTGCGTCTGAATCAGAACAAGGGGGAAAATCCTGAATGTCTTCAGCCGAAGACTATGAGTAATCTGAAGAATGTTCCAATCCTTCCACCTCTGGCTCCACCCTAGGCCTCTTATCTGGAGGGGGCATAGAACCTCTGATCATGGTAATCAAATCTTCTGCCATTTTAAGCATGTGTTTTTTAGGCACAGAACCTGCAGAACTAGGACTGATGCCAGAGGAAGACAAACCAGGCCTGACCTTGGAAGGTACCTTAGAGACAGAGGGAGAAGGCCTAACTACCTTATGTAAAGCAGGGAGTACAGCAACCTGAGAGGCCCCCTCAGCCTGACCCGACTCCTGAGAGGCCACATCTTGCAAAATTAAAGGCTCCCCCTGAGACTCAGCTGAAACCTCGGCTGGATCCACAGATTCCACCGTAGTTTCTAAAGAACCGGCGTCCGGAACGGACGACTCATCCTGCTTGGACTTTAACGATTTGTCCTTACGCTTCTTAGCGGTAGCGAGCGTCGGAGAATCCGACGGCATATTGTAATTACACCGCTTACCAAAGACAAGCCTAGCACAATCTAACCTACGTTTAATGGTGCACTTATTAAATTTAGCACAAAAGCGACACCCGACTACGTCGTGCTCAGGCCCCAAGCAAGGAATACAGAGAGAGTGGTAATCCCTATGAGGTATCTGTTTCCCACAAGAAATACAATTATTCACTTTTTCTGACATCCGGAAATAACTGAGGCAAGAAAAGACAAAAATATTCCCCAACGGGGTACTTAGCCCAACTTGGTCTTCGGTCTGAAACTCAGAATACAAAAATTTCAGGACGCCGAACGGCACTTGCAAACGCTGCTTCTGCTTCGGACCATGCGGCAAGAAAGACTGAGGATATGACGTCGGTCATGCGCTTTAGTCCCACGGCGTACTGACGTCAGATCTGAGCGACCATGACCGACGCCAGCCTAACACTTTGGTATTCGGGCCGACCGAGGACAGCGGACTACCCACAGGTTATGACTGCAGCAATGTGAGATGAAGAACATCATCTCCCTATTTTTGAAGTGGAGGAATTCCACTGTTTTGATCTCTGCATTTCCTGTGGCTGCCGTCTGGGGGGTCTGCTTCCACGGGGTCTGGGCTGAGCTGACCTGGTGTGAGCAAGTAAGGACCAGTACTTGGAGAGGCAATGCCTACTGAACCTGGGTGGCTGGACCTGTAAGAAATCCTTAAATGTCTGCATAGTTTTAGTTTTTTCTTCCATCTTTTTTTTAGACCTCCTCTGCCTTAGTGCCAAATAAGTTGTCTTTGTGCAAGGGTGCATTCAACAATTTAGATTTAACATGGTCTGGCATGGGATGTTCCTTAAGCCATGCATGCCTTCTAAGGACAGAACCAGTGACTGCTGCCCTACAAGAAGCTTCTAGTGCATCAAAACCACAGTACAAGGTGTGTTTAGTTACTTGACTTGCAGAATGCATTAACTCTTGTAACTTTTTAGATTCTGCCCAAGCAGGAAAGGAAGACACTTTGAGGAGTTCCATGGTATGTTGTTGAAATTTTAGCATATGGAACAGGCAATTTAGTGCTCTGACAGCAACAGTGGCAGAGGTGTACACTTTTTTACCCCATCAATCTAGTGCTCGGGAATCACTATCTGAGGGGGTGGGATTCTTAGCAGAGGTTGCTTTAACTCTTTTAGGACCTTGAGAAATTACCTTAGGGTCAGCAGTAGGATTTTTAAAAAGAAATTTGTGAGAGTCAGGGACTCTAATACCAGTCAGGTTTTTTGGGTGCAGGAGGGTGTCAGGAGTCAAACTGGATTCCAGGAAAACATTGTCCACAACATCCAGGACTGGGGGAATGGCCCAGGGTCTGTGCTGTGGAAGATCTAAGAATTCCCGGAGTCTCATTTTTGACTGAGGGTAGTCCTGACATTCTCATTGGAAATGCTCTAAGGTATGAAGGGTTTCCCCAAAGGAAAATTCCTCGGGGGGGAGGGTGAAGAAATGGAGTCCTCTGCATCAGAATCCTCATAAGCAGAGAGGGGTTGCATGTCTTCATATTCAGATGCATCAGAGTCATCAGACTCCTGTTCAGACAAAAATTACAGTTGTGTACACTTACCACAAATGTAGATGTTAGAGTGTAGTCACTGTTGCAGTCATCACAACTGGGTTATCTGCCTGCAGGTAGCCCTAAGTCAGCCCGAATACCAGAGTCTTGGGATTTCTGAGGCGGATGCTGTCGCCTCATCCATGACATCAGGTCGTCATGGGTATAAAACATGCAGCCGACTTGGACTCTGAGTCGGAATTGTTGAAATTCTGTGAATATTTAAATTCTGTTACAAGCTATTTAAAGTTTTCTTTTAATAGAAGTAGTATTAGTGTGAATTACCTGTGTACAATAAAAGGGGGAAAATCTTGGTTAAAATTTTTAAAAGAGATGTCCAGCGTAACAGCTACTTGGAATATAGGAGTTTGCACAGTGAGAACATGAAAAATAATATTGTGTTTGGTCAGCTTGATAGAATAAATAGACTCACTGACGAAGAGGAGTATTTTTGGAAGAATGTGAGATGTTAAGAAAAAAATTTTAATCAGGGGTTACCCTACTGGAGTAATAAGTGAAGCAATAGATAAAATTAAAGCCGCGAGGAAGAAAGGGGCAATAAAGGATGTTGAAAAAACTTCTTCGTCTCAGACATCTACTGGAAGCCTTTAAATAAGCCACACTCAAGGGGTGTGCCTGAAGTAATGCATCACCTTATCTGAATTATAACCAAGACAACAGGACATTTGTGAGGTGTATACCAAGTCTTTTTACTTGGATGAAGAAATCTGATTCTGCCTGGGAGGAGGGCCCATTTTCACTTTAAATACATTGTACAGCCAAGGTGAACTGGTGGGGGTAGCATTGTGAATTCTGGCACAGAAAGTAACTCACCAGTCAGCTCCTTGAAATCTGCAGGGCATGACCTTGTTCAGAGACTAGGAATCCCAGCAATAGAGACATAACAGCCTGTAAGTCCTCTGTAATGGTAAACACACATGGCTCCATGGAAGGTCTTTCTTCAAGGGGCTCATGTCTATCACCTCCTTATAACAGTTCTCTTTTCTGTCTCTTTACCTGAGAGACTAAGGATCCCCAAACCAGTGGTTAGCTGAGCTGCCTCTGAAGCATATTATGCATGGCTTGCTCTGAAACACATGCAGGTCCAAATTCAAGTGGATTTGGACCTACATGTGTTTCAGAGCAAGCCAGGCATAGTGAGAGAGAAAAACGTCTCTACTTCTAGAGATATTCCTGCTGAAGTCTATGTCAACCTGGCAGTTAACCTCCAGGTGGGACTCTGCTAAGCAGAAAAGTTATTTAAAATGCTAGAATGCACATATTTTGTATGAGGCCTGATGCCCATCTTCTGGCCTACAACAGGCTTCTCCCAGAAAGCATAAAAAAAAAAAAAAAAAAAACACCAAACATTCAGCAGCAAACACCAAAAAACAAAACATAGCAACAATAAACGGACCTCTGAAGCAGACACCCAAAATGGTGGCCAAACGTTTTGCCAAACTGAAGCACATATCTGCAGTAAAAAGAAAAAAAAAAAGTCAATATACTATCTCATATTGTATGTAGGCTTGCATGCCTGCATCAGGTCAGAGAGGAGCCAGCCTGAACCAGGGCATCTGTAGACCTCTAGAAATTAGGCAGGCTGGGTGGACTTCTGTCTCTGGCACATTCCTCATATGTAATGAATACAAAACCACGATCCAAATAAAGAACACTGGCTGCTACAACGGTGATTACTATGTGCAGCATCTCCTGGGCACAAAACAGGAATCTAGCCTTATATGGTACACCTAAGTCATCTGTGTATAGGACAAAAGTAAGCTCAAGGCACTGTAATGGGACTGAGTCAATGTACAAAGTGAACAGATGGCAGCACATGATGGATTTCTTGGAGGGAAGGGGTGTAAACATGCCTTCACTATGGAATGCTCAGAGGAACAAGACCATAACAGTACTCTATACTTGGTTTTGAATGTTGCTACAGAACAGTCTATGGCTAGCTGGAGAAACCAAAATCTCAGCAAATTATAAAATAAGGCTGCTGTGGCTTACATTTTCAAATGCTTCAGATAAATGAAGGACAAATGCTGGTAGTGCCCTCACCATAGAAGGACTCTCAGAGAAGCTTAAATTATCAATATAAGGCTGTATTAACACAAACTTCTGTGAAACCCATGCTGTACAGACTGAGAAGAATACTGTTGGTTTCCAAGTGCTCAGAAAGTTGTGTCTGCATCACAAGGTCTACCAGTTAGCTAGGGAACTGAGGAAAGGAACTGGAAGAGTTATTGGGTGTCAGGGGGTGTCACTATTTTATGAAGCACAAAAACAACTAACTGTGGACCTTCCACAGTTGAGGGAGAGACATTTTTTAGGTTTCCAATTATGAACAATCCAGAGCAGAACTGTTAAAGATCAAGACAGTTTGGGAACTTGAGAAAAATGAAAACAGGTTCTTCAGAAACGGTCCGTGGTTTTTTTTTTTCAGGAGTTTTTTTTCAGGAGTTACTTGATGAGGCAAAGGGTCACTTCTCTGAAAATAAATAAATGCAGGCTCACTAATAGGCATTAGTTAAAAAAATATTTGTGAAACTTTTAGAGAAGAAATATCTGTTTCTAAACTGTTTCTGTAGACTCCCTCTGCTGTCTAGTCAAGGCTCTTGAAGGGATGAGAAGCATGAAAGACTTCCCTGGATATAAACAGTGATGGATATCTTGTCAGAAAACTTTGATGGCTACCCAACCGCTTTTCACGAAGGAGGAGTAAAGCAGGGGGGGGGGGGTCTCTTAAGTTTTCTGCTCTTCACACGTTTCTTTATTTCTTTAAATATTGTAATCCTCTGGGGGAAAAAAAATTCACTTGTAACTTTTATTGCATTGTATTACTGATGGAGCTTTTTCTCACCTTGTATTTTAACCTTTATTGTATTGTATGTCACTTTGTAACCTGATTTGTACTTTAACCTTTATTGTATTAATTGCCGATTGCTTTGTAACCTGATTTGTACTTTAACCTTTATTGTATTAATTGCTGATGGAGCTTTTCTCCCCTTGTATTTTAACATTTATTGTATTGTATTGTATTGCTTATGGAGCTTTTCTCCCCAGGCCTCCACTGAAAATGGGCACTTATTGGCCCAGTGGACTTCCCCGGTAAACTGATAATAAATAAATAAATTTATGGTTCTATACCACTAAAACAGGGCAACTATTTGGTCTTGCTGTCATGCACCCAGATTTTTTGGGAAATCTTTACAACTTTTTAGGGACAATTATCTACAGTTGAAGGGCATGCCTGGCCATAAAAGACTTAAGAGGGGCATATCCGTTTAAGATGTTGACAATTTATAAAACTGTATTTATCATTGATAGTCTAAAGGACTAAAAAATATGGCTCATTTACTTCTGATTCAATTATACAGTTTCTGGCTCTAATGCACTTAAGAACAGGCATAACCTTAAATGCTTTTCTGACAGCAAAACTAGTGTGGTACTCAGAGTCAGAAAAAAGGGTGGTAGCTCCTCATTGTGTTGGGTGGTAGGAGGAGAGGCTTGTCACTGTACATGAGGCGATTGCTACACTGCCCCAAGATACCCAGATTCATCAGGTGGACAGGGGAAAACACCGGAAGTTGACCCTCAGACATGCCTGGATAGGTGCTTATTAATTTAAGTACTAAAAACTGTTTTCCTCCTAAGTGAGGAAAAGTTGAGTGCTGCAGTAATTCATAGTTTAGTGCTTGCAACAAGTTTTGAACAAGTGTTGAGCACAAGGAAACAGTTTTGAGTGCTAAAACTAGAAAATTGGCTAGTTCTAAGGGAAAATTTGAAGAGCAGACTTTCTGGCACTGGGAATAGTTTAACCCTAGTTAAACGGCACTGTGCAATGCGCAAAACTGCACAAACATGGGTTTTTAAACAGAAAGATGAAAGGAATAGAAACAGCCCAAAATGGCCAATAAAACTACACATTCTGAGCTGAAACCACTCCTCATACATATATATATATATATATATATATATATATATATATGTACGCACACACACGCAGAGAGACATGCGCAGAGACACACACACAGACACGCACAGAGACACACAGACAAACACACACACCCACATATATATATATATATATATATATATATATATATATATATACATATATATATATATATATATATATATACACAGACAGAACAAGGCCATCTAGGAGTTCTTGATGAGAAACTGGATCAGAACTGGAGAGGTCTACTAAGAGACTTAGGATGGGGGAAAGGTGGGTGGGTATGTCAAGGACTGGTGAAGATGAACAACACAGATTGGAACATTATGGTAAGGCATAACTTCTTTATCTGATGTTGTTGCTCTTCTCCTAACCCTTGACAGTGGGACAGAATTGCCAGCTACTTATGTGCCTTGGGAGGTCTCATGGAAGAATATTCCGAAGCACCATAGAGCCCAAAGGATGCTCGACACCTTGAGACCTGGTCTAATTTGTAATGCGCGATAAAGATATGGTGAGAAGATCATGTGGCTCCTGCACAAATGTCATCTATTGAAGCTCTTGCATGAAAAAAGTACAGTTTTGTACCTACCATAAATGTAGATGTTCGAGGATCCACATTGCTGCAGTCCTAACCATTGGGGGTAGTCCGCTGTCCAGGCGCCGGAATAATACCAATATATATGGACGCCGCGGTCAAGTCGCATTAGACTGATGTCAAGACGTCAGGGTACTAATGCGCATGACCGACGTCATATCCTCAGTCTTTTCTTGCCCCAGATGTCAGAAGACCCTAAAAAGACAAAGCCCAAACCAAAACACCAAAAAAACCTGCACCAAACATATATACAATATATACAAATGCACAAGAATATATATATATATACTAGCACACGCCACCCACCACAGAGGGGAAGGAAGGAGGGTAAATTGGACTGCAGCAATGTGGATCCTCGAACATCTACATTTATGGTAGGTACAAAACTGTACTATGTTCTTCATTCCACATTGCTGCAGTCCTAACCATTGGGTAGAATCCCAAAGCAGAGGTAAGGGAGGCTGGCAAATCATAAGGAAGCAGGAGCTGTCAACATGCCTTGCAAAATAGCTGTGGCAAAACCAGCCCTAGATTTAGAGTAGAGAGGAAGATGGTAATGCTTAGAGAAAGTATGCACTGAACTCCAAGTAGCTGCCTCCAAAATATCCTTAGTTGCCACCCCCCTTAGAAATGCTGTTGAAGTGGCAGTAGCCCTAGTGGAATGAGGCCTAATCCCAGCTGGAATCTCTTTGCCATGATGGGAGTAACAAAATGAAATGCAAAACCCAATCCACTTAGAAATAGTTTGTTTAGACAGAGGCTTGCCCTGAGAACTCAAAGCAAAAGAAACAAACAACTGCTGAGACTGCCTGAAATCCTTAGTCCTGCTTAAATAATAACGCAACTGCCTATGGACATCTAAAGTGTGCAAAATCTTTTATTTTGGGGATCTGCATAGAAAGTAGGCAAATGAATAGTTTGGTTTAACGCCACACTAGAAACCACCTTAGGCATAAAGGAAGGATTAGTTGATACCCTATCCTTATGGAAAATCAAAAGGGCTCTACTGCCATAAGGGCCTGCAACTCAGACACCCTTCTTGCAGAAGTAATAGCCAACAGAAAAGCAGTCTTCCATGACAAGTATTTCAATTCAGCAGGCCAGAGGCTCAAAAGGTTGTAGAGTAAGTTTTTCCAACACAAAATTGAGATCCCAAGCAGGAGTAGGAGCTCATGGGGGTCTTATATTCTTTGCCCTCTAAGAAACTGCTTGAACAAAGGATGCGAAAACAATGGTGGGTCACAATCATAGTGAGCTGAAATTGCTGCAGCATGAATCTTAATGGAAGAGAAGGACAAACCTTTGTCCAATAACTCAGTAAGATATTGAAGAGCCACACTCAAATTAGGCTCAGAAATCTCCAAATTCTTTGCTGTACTCCAAAATAAAAATCTCTTCCATTTTTTCATGTACACTTTCCTTGTACTAGGTCTTCTAGCTTCCATAATCACATTTAAAACTTGTTGAGGAAGTTGAGACCTGCTGTGTTTCAACACAGAATATGCCAGGCTGTTAGATGAAGAGAGTGAAGCTTGACATTGAGCAGGTGACCGTCCTTCTGAGATAACAGATGTGGAATCAAAGGTAAAGGCCATGGAGGCTTCCTTACCAGACTCCTTAGTAGTGGGTACCAGTGTTGCCGAGGCCAATCTGGAGCTATTAAAATCATCCTTGGCTTGTCTTGTCTGACCTTTAAGAGCACCTTTGGAAGAAGAGGCAGAAGTGGAAAGGCATACACATGAAGATTTTTCCAACTGAAAGAAAGAGCATCCACTTTCCAAGCTGTGTGATGAAACCCCTTTGTGCAAAACGCTGGTGGTTTAGTGGAGAAGCGAACAGATCTATGTCTGGAGTTCCCCATGACACTGTCAATTTCTGAAATACATGAAGATCCAGTTTCCACTCGTGGGGATCCATGATTTGTCTGCTTAACACATCTGCTAAGGAGTTCTGTGCTCCGCAGAAACCTTGCCTGAAGAGTTAGTTGCAAGCTGAGCAGTCTCCCATAAAATCATTGCTTGCCTGCATAGAGGATAAGAATGTGTTCCCCTTGTTTGTTGATGTACCACATGACAGTTGTGTTGTCTGTTAGAATCAACACCTGCCCTGGAAGAAGTAACTCCTTGAAAGCCATTAATGCAAACTGGACTGCTAACATCTCCTTCATGTTGATATGTAGATGCTGTAGTCTGGCAGGCCACTTGTCTTGTATCCACTTTCCATTTAGATGAGCTCCCCAAGCAATGTCCGAGGCATCTGTCGTTAAAATCTGACTTGCCTCTGGCCGGGTCACAGAGAGTCCCTTGTTTAGGTGACATTCCTGAGCCCACCACAAAAATTCTTTTTGAAGGCAAGGTATTATTTGAATGACAGTGTCCAAATCCTGGCAGTGCTGTGTCCATACATTTTGAGATACCATTGCAGCTTCCTCATATGCAGTTTGGCATTGGGAAGCACCAGAATACAAGATGCCATGAACCCTAATGCTTGAAGGACTGTCCTTGCAGTCAGCACGGACTGATGAGATAGTTGATGGAAGTAAAGGGATAGACTCTTTTGTTTGTCCGGGGTTAAAAGGCCATCTGGGCTGCTGTATTCAGTCTCACACCCAGAAAGCACATGTCTTGAGAGGGTACTAGACTGGACTTTATTTCGCTCACAGAATACCCTAGGCATCTTAGCACTGCTATAACATATTCCAGATGCTGTAGAAGGTCTTCCTTTTCTTGAGCCAGAATCAGGCAGTCGTCCAAGTAAGGATAGATTTGAATTCCTTTTAGCCTGAAGTAAGCTATCACTGGAGCCAGAACCTTTGTGAATACTGTAGATAAGCCAAAGGGCAATGCAGAGAACTGATAATGAGAATTTCCAGCTCAACGCAGATACTTCCTGCAACTTAGTCTTATAGGCACATGAAGGTAAGCTTCCTTGAGATCTAAAGTTACCATCCAGTGATCTTTGCCCAGCAGAGGTAAAAGCTGTTGTAACGTCAACATCTTGAACTTGGGAATGTCCAGATAAGTGTTGAGGATAGATAAATCCAAAATTGGTCTCCACGTGTTCCCCTTCTTTGGTACTAGGAACAGGCGAGAATAAAATCCTAGGCCCCTTTCTGATACAGGGACTGGCTGAATGGCCCCTATTTGGAGTAACAGAGAAATTTGCTTGTGAGCCTCTTTCCTTTGTGGAGGAGGAACGTCTGGCATGCCTTTGAAAGGGGGCAATGTATGGAAATAAAACCTGTAACCGTGGTGAATGATATCCAACACCCATCTGTCTTGAGTAATTAAATCCCAATTTTCTTTGAAAAGAGACAGTCTTTCTCGTCTGGCAGCTCCTTTGGGAGGATCTACTGGCAGCTGAAAAGGCAGGTCATTGGGTCTGTTTACGAAAGGACTGACCCCTGCCCTCACCAGAAGTCTGAGCAGGTGAACTCCTGTTCTAGGCCTAAAGAACCTGAGCCCCCCCCCAAACCACGTCTAGACCTACCCCTAGACTGGGAATCATAAGCAGGATATGTCCATCCCTTAGTAGGCCAATTTCTACTAAACTTCGGTGGCTGCACCTGCAAAAAATCTTTAACAGTTTGCATAGACTTAGCTTTGTCCTCCATTTTCTTTAAAACTGCTTCCACAGGCGAACCAAACAACACATCAGACTGTAAAGGAGCATCCAAAATCCTTGTCTTAACATGCTCAGCTAAATTCTGATCCCTCAACCAGGCATGCCTGCGAAGAACAGAACTAGTGGCAGCCACCCTCGAGGAGGCCTGTACAGCATCAAAACCACATTGCAAAGAATGCTTACCCACTTGTTCAGACACATGAACTAAATCCAGCAACTCTTTACACTCAATACCTTCAAAGCATCCACCTTAGATTTCAATTGTGAAAGGAGATAATTTTGATATTTTAGCATGTGAAACTGACAATTCAACGCCTCATGGCTAAAGTGGAAGAAGTATACACTTTCTTTCCCCATCTATCCAAAGCCCTTGCCTCTTTATCAGTGGGAACAGGGTTTTTAACAACAGAGGCCTTAACACCTTTAGGTCCCTGAGAAACAGTTTCTGGGTCTGCCCTAGGACTCTTAAAAGATACTTATGAGCTTCAGGCACCCTATAGTACCTATCAGGTTTAACAGGAGCAGGAGGCAAAGAATCAGGGTTCAGGGAAGCCTCTGCAAAAACATCTTCCACCACATTCAACACAGGAGGTATAGCTAAGGGCCTATGCTGGGGTAAAACAAGAATTCCTAAGCCTTTTCCTGGAATCAGAGTAATCCTGGCCTTCCCATTTAAAGTGCTCCCTCATGGAATGCAGAGTCTCTGAAAATGAGAAATCCTCAGGAGGAGAAGCTGTAGGAGTGGAATCATCCACATCAGAATCAGAATAAGGAGGATACTCCTGCAAGTCTTCCGCAGAAGACTCAGAAGCCTCTGAACACTGTTCAAAACTCTCAAACTCAGGTTCCACCCGAGGCCTCTTATCAGGAGGGGGCATAGAACCTCTAATCATAGTAATCAAATCTTCTGCCATTTTAAGCATATGTTTCTTAGGCACAGAACCTGAAGTGCTAGGAGAAGCCCCCACTGAAGCTAAACTTGGCCTACCTCTCAAAGAAGTTTTGGAAACAGAAGGAGAGGCTCTAACTACCTTGGGAAGAGAGGGAAGAACAGTTACCTGAGAAGCCCCTCAGCCTGGCCTACCTCCTGAGAAGGCACATCCTGTAACAGTAAAGTCTCTGCCTGAGACTCCAAAGAAACTCCTGGCAAAACCTCTGGCTCCCCTGAGCCTTCTAAAGAACCGACGTCCGGGACTGCCGGTTCATCAACCCTAGGCTTAGCTGTTTTGTCCTTGCGCTTTTTTTTGGGCGGCGCCCGGAGCATCCGGCGGCATTTTATAATTACAACGCTTCCCAAACACTAACCTGGCACAGTCTAACCTTCTCTTAATAGTGCGTTTGTTAAATCAGCACAAGAGCGGCATCCAACAACGTCGTGCTCAGGCCCTAAACAAGGTATACACAAAGTATGGTAATCCCTATGAGGTATCTGTTTCACAAGAAATACAGTTATTCACTTTTTCTGACATCCGGTTAAATACTGAGGCAAGAAAAACCAAATGTTCCCAACAAAAGCTTAGCCAACTTTCCGACTTCAGAAAATTTCAAGGAAATTTCACGCCAACCTGCACTCACAAAAAAAACTGCTTCTGCATCGGACGCGGCAAAAAAGATGAGAGGATATGGCGTCGGTCATGCGCATTAGGGCGTCTTGACATCAGTCTAATGCGACGGCGTCAATACTTCTTGTATTCGGTCGCCGCGACTGGACAGCGGACTACCCCCAATGGTTAGGACTGCAGCAATGTGGAATGAAGAACATCTGCTGACGTGGCAATAGCCCTTGTTGAGTGGGCTTTAATTGTTTTGGGAAGTTGATGTCCTTGTGACTGATAAATGAAGGTGATGCAGTCTCTCAACCATTTAGCTAAGGTAACTTTGGTAACTGCACAACCCATTTGTAAGGAAGAGAAAGCTACAAATAACTGGTCAGACTTTCAGAACTCCTTAGTTTTGTGGAGATAAAAATGCAATTGTCTGTGTACATCCAGTAAATGAAGACTGTATTCTCCTTTACTGGAAAAATTAGGGAAAAACGTTGGCAGCTGTAAGGTCCGATTGATATTGGATTCAGAAACTACTTTTGGAAGAAAGGAGGGAGTTTGTTCTTAGTTGGACTCTGTCTTTATGGAAGATTTGATAAGGTAATCTGCATGATAAGGCCTGTGACTCAGTAACTCTCCTTGCAGAGGTGATGGCCACCAGAAAAAAAGTATTCCAAGATAAAAATTTCAAATGACAAGATGCTGACTGTTCAAAGGGGGTTTGTGTTAATGCTTGGAGAACTGTAGTCAAATCCCATGGAGGGACTGTTTTTTTATGGGGGGTCTCAGTAAGAACAAACCTTTCAAGAATGCTTTGGAAAGTTTGAGAGAGAGATTATTGAGGAGTCATTGCAACCAGTATGAATATTTGAGATTGCTGCTAGGTGAACCTTTATAGTGGAAGCAGAAGAACCAGATTCAAAATTTAACACGTCTCATGTGTTCAATTGTGGCAGTAAAGTGATCAAGTTTCTTTATCCAAAGCCCATATTGTAAATCTTTTCCATTTACACAGGTAACGTTTCCTAGTCGTAGGCTTGTGATGTGCAATAACAATGCGTTTCATGGGCGATGAAAGAGGGATGCCTGGCAATGATGGGAATTGCAGAAGCCATACAGTCACAACTTGAAGTGCTGTAAATTTGGGTGAACCATACCCTCTGGGTGAGTAAGCAGATGCGGAACTGGGTCCAGACTCCATGGTTTCTGTAACAGATGAGGCCAAAGGAAGGGGAAACCAAACTTGTCAAGGCCAGATGGCTAACCAACGACATTTCTGGATAATTAAACAGAGAACCGAAATATTTAGAGGCAAAAATATACAGACAACGGATTGTGCGCTGATTAAAGTACAAAACCGACAGCAAAGTATGTCGTGGTCAGGGCCTAGGCAAGGAATACAGTACGAATGAAAATCTTTGAGGTATTTGCTTTCCACAAGTAATGCAATTATTAACTTTTACTGACATCGGTAAGGAGCAAGAAAAAGTTTCCCCAACGGGGTACTTAGCTTTAGTTGAAGACTTCGGTTCTGAAACTCGAAAACGAAAATTTCAGGAGTCGGACAACTGGCACTTGCAAACTGCTTCGGGCACCGCACGGCAAGAAAGACGGGGGTAATGGCGTCGGCTGCATGTTTTATACCCCTGATGACCTGACGTCATGGAGGGGACAGCAACTGACACAGGACCCAACACAATCAGGCCGAATGAGGGTTACCTGCAAGCAGATAACCCAAATGTAATGACTGCAACAGTGAAACACTAAGAAAGTACAGTTTTGTACCTACCATAAATGTAGATGTCCGAGAGGAATGCATCTGCAGTCCTTACAAATGGGTTGTCCTGTTGTCAGGCAGCCCTTCGGTCGGCCGGATTCCAAAGTCTGGGTCCGGCTTCGGCTGGTGTCGCACTTCACCCGACGTCATTGCGGCAGTTTTCGGGTATAAAGGCATCAGCCGACGCCATTTTCCTCAGTGTTTCTTGCCCCAGATGCCAGGTGCACTCTTGGATGGCTAAATTTGGATAAATGCCAAAGTTTCCAAATAATAGAGAGCAAACACACAAAATAAACATGTATGTACATATATACAAACAAATACACCATAATAGATCCCCCCCAAGCTAGCTGAAGATTGGTAAGTACCCTAGGAGTACCTCAGTGGGGAAGGAGGGTGGGTAATCCTGACTGCAGATGCATTCCTCTTGGACATCTACATTTATGGTAGGTACAAAACTGTACTATGTCCTTCAAGGATGCATCTGCAGCCCTTACAAATGGGTAGAATACCATAGCTAAACTAGGGGAGGAGGAAATGAGAATAGATTATGGTGTAGTCAGGATCCCTTGCAAAACAGCAGTGGCAAAGCCAACACGGGATCTAGAGTACAGAGGTAAGTTATAATGCTTGGCAAATGTATGCACGGTGGTCCAAGTAGCAGCCTCTATAATGTCCTTGGTAGCCACTCCTCGTAAGAAAGCTGTGGTAGTGGCTGTGGCCCTTGTGGAGTGAGGCCTGATGTTCTCTGGAGTTTTCTTTCCATGGTAGGAGTAACAAAATCTAATGCAATTTCCTATCCATTTGGAGATTGTCTGTTTAGAAATTGGTTTTCCTTCTTTTCCTGTTGCATAAGCTACCAGAAGCTGGTCAGTTTTTCTATTGTTTTTTGTCCTGTCCAGGTAGTAGCGTAATTGCCTGTGTACATCCAAGGTATGTAAAAGCTTTTCTCCCTGTTCTGTGGATTGGGAAGAATGTAGGAAGGTGGATAGCCTGATTTAAAGAGACTCTGGATACCACCTTAGGCATAAATGTAGGATTTGTTCTCATGGACACTCTGTCTTGATGGAAGATCAGGAAGGGTTGTACTGCCATTAATGCTTGTAGTTCAGAGACCCTTCTTGCTGAAGTTATTGCCAGTAGGAAGGCAGTCTTCCAGGATAAGTATTGCAAGTCTGCTGTAGCTGCTGGCTCGAAAGGAGGTAGAGTCAGTTTTTCTAGCACAAAGTTCAAGTCCCATGCTGGCAATGGAGGTTTCCTGGGAGGTTTTACATTTTTAATTCCCCTCAGAAACTGTCTGAGCAGAGGATGCGAGAAGACAGGAGGATCCAAGCTGTATTGTGCTGAAATAGCTGATGCATGTATCTTGATGGAGGAATAGGACAGGCCTGTGTGGTAGAGCTCAGCCAAGTACTCCAGGATGTTGGCTATGTTCACCAGTGTCCCATCTAGTGGAATGGTGTCTGATAAATCCTGTGAAATCGCAACAGAAGGCTGGATTTCAGAAGCCGTTTCTACCAGAATAGAGGAGGCCTCGGTAGAAGGCAAGTTGTTGGCTGAAGAAAGAACCGCTTGCTCGGTTTCAGCCGAAACCGAGACACTCGCGGATTGCTTGGCCGTGGTTTCAGTCGAAACCGCGGACCGCGAGTGTCGGTCCTTTTCTTTGCGCTTTTTAGTTATTTGCGTAGTCGGAGGATCCAACGGCATAATGTAGGCAAAATCGGAGCCGAAAATCTGTTCAGCAAAGTCCAAGCGACGTCTCAGCGTCCGCCGGTTAAAAGAAGCACAGGCTAGACAAGCTGCTACGTCGTGGTCTGGGCCTAAACAATGTATACAATAGGAGTGGAAATCTTTATGAGGTATTTGTTTCCCACAAGATAAACAGTTATTAACTTTCTCTGACATCGGCTGAGGCAAGAAAGAGTCCCCAATGGGGTACTTAGCTTTATAGAAGTCTTCGAAGTAATCTCTGGATCTGACCGACCGGCACTTGCGAACAGCTTCTGCTTCGGGCGCCACGCGGCAAGAAAGACTGAGGAAAATGGCGTCGGCTGATGCCTTTATACCTGAAAACTGCCGCAATGACGTCGGGTGAAGTGCGACACCAGCCGAAGCCGGACCCAGACTTTGGAATCCGGACGACCGAAGGGCTGCCTGACGACAGGACAACCCATTTGTAAGGACTGCAGATGCATCCTTGAAGGACATCATCAGGGGAAAGGCATACAATAGACCGGGAGGCCAATTGTGGAGAAGAGCATCCCTGGCTGATTCCTCTGGTGGGGGGATTAGGGCAAAGCAACTTCTGCATTTGTTGTTCAGAGGAGAAGCGGATAGGTTGCAGCAAGGCTGGCCCAATCAGCGGAAGATCCTGTCTGCCACTACAGGGTTCAGAGACCACTCATGAGGCATGAGAATAGTCTTGCTCAATTTGTCCGCTATCACATTGGAACTTCCCGGAATGTGCATTGTTATCAGAAAGAGGATGGAAGAAATCGCCCATTGCCAAACTCTGAGTGCCTCTCGACATAGTAGGTACAATTTTGTTCCCCCTTGTTTGCTGATGTACTAGACTACTGACAGTCTGTCTGAATTGCAACTGCCCCTAGAAGAAGGGTATCCTGGCATGCTTGCAACGCTAACAGCACTGCCCTTATCTCTAGAGCACTGATGTGTAAGTTGGGACCATGTGCCTTGAACAGTCTCCCCCAGACAGTACCCCCCACTCCATCTGGGAAGCATCCATGGTCACTATGGCTTGGGACTGGGGAAGAATAAATTGTCGTACCAGGAGAATCTCAAGAGTGAAGCCACCATTTGAGGTCTTGTTTGCAATGATTGATGATCAAGATTTGGTAAGACATTGGTTGGTGAATTAGAGACCATTGTGTTGCTAGTAACTACTGCAGTATTCGCATATGAAACCTTGCTAGAGGAACCAGAATAAATGAGGCAGCCATCAAACCCAAGGTTTGAAGTACCAGTCTTTCTGGGACTCTGTCGCTCTGGAGGATCGGTCTGACTAGAGCCGTGATGCTTAGTAGTCTCTCTGGAAGAAGGGAAGCTATTCCTGAGACAGTGTTTAGATGCACCCCTATGAAATCTAGTTGTGTAGGTTGCAGATTGGATTTCGAGATTTATTGAAATGCCTAGGGATTTGCAAACAAGACATGGTGTAGTCGCTTGCCTGTTTTAAGTGATGCCTGGTGGTAGCAGTGAAGAGCCAGTCGTCAAGGTATGGAAACACTCAAAAACTTTGCATTCGATGTGAGCTGCAACCACTGCCACACATTTGATAAACACCCCGGGGGCTGTGGTGAGTCCAAAGGGTAGTGCTCTGAATCGATAGTGACTGGCTCCTAGCTGGAAGCATAGAATCCTTAATTTGTCCATTTTTATGTGGTAATAAGCATCCTTGAGGTCTATAGAGCACAACCAGTCGCTTTTTTCCAAGAAAGGAAGTACGGCTTGAACAGACACCATCCGGAACTTGGTTTGGTGTACAGATTTGTTGAATCATCTGAGATCAGCTATGGGTCTCCAGTCCCCAATTTTCTTTGGCACTAAAGAATCTTCAGTAAATTCCCGATCCTGCTTGGTCTGGTGGGACTTCCTGGATGACTCTAGCAGTTTTTGGATTTCTAAGATTGCTGCCTCCCTTTGATTGGGTGGTACATCTGGGAGTTTTTTCTGTGGTTTGGGGGTTGTAAACAATAAGATCTGGTAACCTCTGGATATTATTCCACGCACCCATTTGTCCGAAGTTATTAATTGCCAGGCTGGTAGGTTCAGGGATAATCATCCCCAGACTGCCTCCAGAGGAGGGCAATCAGGCATCCGTTCAGGGATGCTGATAGGAAGTACCAGAGAATGATTCTCTGGACCCCCGATTCTGTGGTCCATTCCTGCCTCTAGGGTGGCGTCTTCCATTGTTTCCCCCTTTGCCATGGGGGGAATCCTTGCCTCATGAGTCATAGAAAGGCCCTTTGTATTTCTTAAACCATAGTCTCCCACTCCTCTGATTCCTTCAGTCCGGTCACTGAGAGGTAGAGAAACATATGCCCACAGCAGATAGGGTCTTACCATCCTGCTCACTTCTGGCTGAGTTTCTTTAACTTTTGGGCCGAAAAGGATTGATCCGTCAAAGGGAGCATGGCGAATGACACTTTGAATGGCTCCGCAAAGTTGCATAAATGCATCCAGAAGTACCTTCTGATGGCTATACCTGAACCCGTTGCTCTGGACGCCCCTTCAGTTGCATGTGCTGTGAGCCTCGTGAAGGAATTAGAAACAGATTCTAGGGTCGCTAGCTGGGAGGAAATCTTATCTTGAACCTCCTCAGCTATTGCTCTCAACAGAGTAATTGAAAGCTCGTTAATCAAATCTCTTTGTAATCTGGTAGAGTGTGCCATATAATTCAAGGACCTCAGAGCAAAGGTCACTGAAGCATAAACATGCTTCCAGAATCTATCACACATCCTAGACTCCTTGTTGGGGGGATGGATAGTATGATTCAGAGTTCTCTCTTGGTGGCTGCTGCTACCACCATGGCATCAACTGGGATTCCTTTTGAAGAATGTGGTTCCTCTTTAGGTGCAGATAAAATACTGTCTGGCCTCTTTGGGATAGGCTCTATGGCATTGGGTATCTTCCACGCCTGCTGAGCAATCAGTTTGACGAGATAGTCAGTGGGCGGAGAAATCCAAGAAGTGGAGGCTTAGGCACAAAAAGCTTCCAGGTATACTGACTCCTCTGAGGAAGGCTGGGTGGACGACAAACCACCCCTCTGTTTAAGGATTTCAAGGATGTCCTCGAAGGAAACATCTTCAGGAGGTGACCTAGGGGAGCCTTCCCCTTCAACGAAGTCAGTATCTTAAGTGTAAGACTCTTCTGGGGAGTCGAGGTACTTCCTCTTCGCAGGGATTTTCTCGGTGGGGGGGGGTGTTCTAGGGAAGTTTCTGAAAAGGTGGCCACCAAGGTGGGTGTCACCTGGGACTTCTGTACCCTCTGTCCGGGGGATGAGGTCAGTGGTAGTTCCGGCCGAGAGGAAAGGGAAGAAATCTCTCCCGACATGGAAGGCAAAGACTGCGAATCCCCGAAGGATAAAGCCTTCTCCATAACACGGAAAGCATGTCCCCCAGTAGAGGGGTGGGAGCCCGGAACCGAAAAAAAGACTGCTTCAGAATTGGTGTCATATCCCACACTGAAGAGACCTCCCCCGTACCTGGAGCCTGGGTCTCAACTACAACAGCCAATGCCCCAAGAGGCATGGACAGCTCAGATGGAACCAAAAGGGTAACCTGCATCTCAGTACCAACCAGCGAGTCCCGACCCCAGGAGTCCTCTGGTGCCAAAGAATCAAAAATACTCAAGGCGGTTGCCAGAACCGAAGATGGACATGCTATCGGAACTGACTCAATCGGAGCCAGAATTGTTGGAATGGAGGACTCCAAAGGCTCTGGTAGAGTTGGAGGAGTGTAGGTAGGCATCACAGAATGTACAGTCTCTATGCCGGACTAGCTCGGAACCAAGGGTAGTCCTCTTGCACAAGGAGCTGATCCACCAACCTCATGATGTCCTGTTCAGATAGGCTCTTAGTAGACCTCACCGATAAGGTGGAAGGAGACCTAGATCGTCTGACTTCCATAAAAGGGGCATCTCTGAAGGGGTCCACAGATGGTGAATAAGTGGTTCATGGAGGTGTCGGTAGTTTTGTTGTCTTCGGAACAGAGGGCTCTGTCAGAGCCAATAGCGAGACATCCATCCATTCCGAATGTGGCTTAATAGGTTGTGTCAAGTCTCCCTGAGCCAAAGAACTTTTCAGTGCCGAGGAAATTTTTGCCATCTTTTTAGTCAGTTCCAAGGAACTTGGAACAGAGGACGCTCTCTTCTTAGAACTGTGGGGAGAACTTCCACTTCCCTAGTTTCTTCCTTAGAACCAGAAATGGCCTCATCAAAAGAAGACTTCAAAAGGCCTTTCGATACCAACTTGTTCTCTCTCTCCATTAAAGTGCGAGATGAGAAACAGTGACAAATCGCACAATTCTCCTGCAAACAAATTTTTCCTAAACAAACAGTGTGCCCGTCAGAATTGGGCATTCTACCCTCATTTCTTGCATCTCTTGAAACCTGAAGGTTTAGAAGGAGATTGTTTTTGATCCACCATTATCCAAAGTAAAGAAGGATTTTAGACAAGTTTTTTTTTTTTTTTTACTAGAAGGAAAAAAGTAAGAAGGAAAAATTACCAGCGGTGGTAATCAGAATACCTTAAAGGCATAGAAGTAAGATTACAAACTATGGTAAGAGAAAGACATACTGTACGGTAATAGGGTTATAAAGTTATAGAAAAATATAGAACAGGAAGAGGAGTGGGTAGAATTAGCAAGTAACAACAAAGGTACAAGAAAATGTATGAAGAAAAAATTTTATTAATGTACAATAAAACGCCAAGGCTCAAGAGATTAGGAAAAGTACACGAGATCTGAGGTATTCTCTGTGAGGAGCATTATGGGTAGAGCCTGGCTCGAGAGTTTGGAGAGCACGAGCTGAAAAATAACGGCCGAGTCGGTTCCAAGGGTTTGGAACCGAACCCACCGTCAAGGAGTAGGTGAAGTTTGACATCAGATCTTTATGTTCTACCCATCTGATGCAACCTGTTGCATAGATTTTCTTCCATCACCCCCTTTTGCAATTTATAGCAGATTTTTCCTTCCTTTCAACTGAGCACCAACAGCTATGTTAATAGTGGAAATGCAGACAATCAATAAACACAGAAACTGCTTTTTATAACCAGTCACTGAAAAACTCTACTTCAGTTAAATGTATGCAGTGAGGTTTTGCCTTTTTAGAACAGCTTTAGTTCCGAATCATTTTAATTTTAGGAATGTTATCTATCCAAAATAAGCAAGAAATACCCAAAAGGGTGTGAGTTACTGTGTAAATAATGCCTGTCCAGGGTTATTTTGAGACCCAATACAGCAGCCATAGGGCCTCTGTGCCCCTGGAAGGTTGCTGTCTCTTCTTCATCCGTGACGTCAGGTCGTCAGGGGTATAACACATGCAGCTGACGCCATTACATCAGTTTTTCTTGCCCCAGATGTCAGGTGCCCCCCTAGGTAATTAAATCTATAAATATACAAGGTTATACCTCCAACAAAAAGCAAATACACCAAAAAGCTTTTAAGAATTGTAAAGGAGAGTAGAGGTATAGCCAAAAGAAGTCAGGGGGCTGGAGGGAGGGTAACTAGGACTGCAACAGTGAATACACTCGAACATCTACATTTATGGTAAGTGTACACAACTGCACTATGTTCTTCGTGTTTCACTGTTGCAGTCATTACATTTGGGTAGATTCCCAAAGCTAAGGATGGGAGGAGGAATTTCGAAAGCATTAGGATCAGCTATAAGGCTCTGCAAGACTGCAGTGACAAAGCCAGCTCTGGATTTAGAGAAGATTGGCAAATGGTAATGTTTGGTGAAAGTATGTACAGAACTCCAGGTAGCAGCTTCTAGGATGTCCCTGGTAGGGACGCCTCTGAAAAAGGCTGTAGAGGTAGATGCAAGCCCTGGATGAGTGGGGTATGATCCCCTGTGGGATAGGTTTTCCATGGTGCTTATAGCAGAAATGAATGCAATGGACTATCCATTTAGAAATAACCTTCCCCTCTGTCCCTGCAGCAAATGCCACAAGCAGTTGTTCAGATTTCCTTTGAGGTTTAGTCCTGTCCAAGTAGAATCTAAGTTGTCTGTTCACATCTAAAGAGTGCAGTATCCGTTCCCCTTTGCTCTGTGGATTAGGAAAGAAGGTTGGCAAATGAATGGACTGATTAAGGGCCACACTGGATACCACATTGGGCATGGAGGGATTGGTTCTGAGGGACACCCTGTCCGCATTAAAGATGATGAAAGGCTCCACTGCCATAAGGACCTGTAATTCAGATACCCTTCTTGCTGAAGTGACTGCTAAAAGAAAAGCTGTTTTCCAAGACAGGAATTTTAAATCTGCACTAGCAGCTGGCTCAAAGGGAGGAAGAGTATGTTTCTCCAATACAAAGTTAAGGTCCCAGGCTGGAGTTCGAGCTCTTCTGGGTGGTCTTAAATTTTTGGCCCCTCTGAGGAACTACTTGAGCAGTGGATGAGAGAAAAGGGGAGGTTCTGTCTTATAATGAGCTGAAATGACTGAGGCATGAATTTTGATGAAGGAAAAAGACAGGCCCTTGTGAAGCATCTCAGTTAAGTATAGTAAAATCTGAGGTAAACTGGGTGCTGCTGTGCTCATCCCTTGAGATTGGTTCCAGGCACAGAATCTTTTTCAGCATAAGATTTTCTTGTAGTAGGCCTCCTTGTCTCTAAAATGATATCCATCATTGATTTACTGAGGAATGGTAAAGGAGAGATTAGGTAATTAGCCAGGCTGCTAGGTTCAGTGTTTAAAGCGGAGGGTGCAGAATCTGGTACTCCTGCTGAGACAACAGGGTAGGAGTCTGAGGCAGGTGCCATGGGGCCAGCAGTGACACACTGCACAAGAGGGGGTACCAGTGTTGGCGTGGCCAGTCTGGTGCAATCAAAATTGTCCTTGGCTTGTCCTGTTTGATCTTTAGTAGTACTTTGGAGAGGCAGAGGAGGAAAAGCATAAACTGATAGGTTTTTCCAGCTGAAGGACAGAGCATCCACTTTCCAAGCTTGTTTGTGGGGAGCCCTTGTGCAACATTTTTCCAATTGATAGTTCTGGGGGGAGGCAAATGGGTCTATATCTGGGCTCCCCCATTTGCTTGTTAACATGTTGAAAACCCTTGGTTCCAGCTTCCACTCGTGTGGGTCCATGAGGTTTCTGCTTAGACCCATCTGCCGGTGTATTTAGTTTTCCTGGCAGGAATTGAGCTTGTAGAGTCACTTTGTAGCTCAAGGCTGTGTTCCACAATGCCATGGCTAGTCTGCAGAGGGGGGTAAAAATGTGTACCCCCCCTGCTTGTTTATTTACCACATAACAGTGGTGTTGTCCGTCCTTACCATTAATTGTCCTGGAAGAATGTGGTCCTTGAAGGCTGTCAGAGCATTCTGTACAGCTAACATTTATTTTTGACTGATATGCAGGTGCATTTGACTTGGGTTCCATTTGCCATGAATGCACTTCCCTGCCAGGTGAGCCCCCCCATGCATAGTCTGACGCGTTTGTTAGGGCTTGGGTGGCAGGGGGAAAGTGTGAATGGCAGTCCCTTGTTTTGGTGGCAGGCCTCTGCCCTCCAAAGGAACTCTAGGCGTAAGCAAGGTATGACAGGAATCATTGCTTTTAGATCCTGAGAATGTTGATACCATTGTAGTTTCCTCATATGCAGTCTTGCATATGGAATTAGAAGAATGCAGGAGGCCATGAACCCCAAGGCTTGCAGTATTGGTCTTGCAGATAAGCAGGGTTTTTGTGGCCACTTGTTTGAAGTAGGCTGTCAAATTAATTTTTTACTCTGGCATAAGGAAAGCTATCTGGGAAGTTGTATTCAAACTTGCTCCCAGGAATATAATTTAACAGGGTACCAGGTGCGATTTTTTTTCCATTTATGGTGTACCCAAGACAAGTTAGCACCCTTTGTACAAAGGCCAGATGATTCAAGAGTATGTCCTGGATTTCTGCCTAAATTAGACAATCGTCCAGGTATGGGTATATTTGAATATTTCTTTGCCTGCAAAATGCAATGACTGGAGCTAGGCACTTTGTGAATACCCTGGGCGCAGTAGATAAGCCAAAGGGCAGTGCAGAGAACTGATTGCTCATGTAGCCTGCTTTGAAGCATAGGTATCTTCTGCAAGATTCCCTGATTGGGATGTGCAGGTATGCTTCCTTTAAATCTATTGTTGCCAACCAGGTATCTTTGCCTAGCATAGGAAGCAACTGGTGAAGAGTCAGTATCTTGAATCTTGGAATCACCAAAAAAGTGTTTAGAGTAGACAGGTCCAGGATAGGACGCCATGAATTGTCTTTTCTGGGTACCAGGAAAATTCTCGAGTAAAAACCTTGTCCCTTTTCCTCCTCTTCTGGTAACAACTGAATAGCCCCTATGCTTAAGAGAGAGAGAGAGTACTTGCTTTTGGGCCTCTGCCCACTGATTTGGGGGGTAGATCTGGCCAACCGCTTGGTGTTGGTAACGTGTGGAAGTGAAATCTGTATCCTTGGGACACTATATTTAAAACCCATTTGTCCTGGGTAACGAGTTCCCAGTTCTTTGCATGAAGAGCAATCTTTCCCCCCAAAGGGGCAGTCAGTTGAGAAGTGCTTGGAAGTTTTAAAAGCAAGTAATTGAGTCAGTTTACCATAGGGGGGAGTTTTATTACTCCCAGATTTGGAAGTGGAGGCCCCCCACTGCTTAGCCCTGTGGGTACCCTGGGACTGAAGCCTGAGTGCTCTGCTGGATCTGGGTTTGGACTGAGAAGGTCTGGAAGAGGCAGGAAAGAACCAATTCTTAGAAGGCCAATGCCTACTAAATCTTGAAGGTTGTACTTGTAAAATAATCTTCAACAGTTTGCATAGATTTAGCTTTTTCCTTCATCTTTTTAAGAACAACTTCTGCCTTGTTGCCCAACAGGCGGTCCTGATTTAAGGGAGCATCCAGTAATTTAGCTTTAACATGATCTGGCAAGCACGGCTCCTTAAGTCAATTATCCCTTTGAAGTACAGACCCAGTTACAGCGGCCCTGCATGGAATCTAGTGAATCAAAACCACATTGCAAAGTATGTTTTCCAACTTGTTCAGCAAAATGCATTAAATCCTGTAAATCCTTATTTTCAGCACAATCAGGAATGAACATCATTTTCTGTTTAAGCAATCCAATAATATGCTGCTGATACTTTAACATATGAAACTGGCAGTTTAAGGCCCTAATGGCCAAAGTTGTAGAAGTGTATACCTTCTTACCCCATCTATCCAGCGCCCTTGAGTCTCTATCAGAGGGGGTAGGATTTTTGGCAGTAGTAGCTTTAATGCCCTTGGGTCCCTGTGAAATGGTCTCGGGATCCGCAGTAGGATTTTTGAAAAGGAACTTTTGAGAGGAACGCTGTAATATCTATCATGTTTTCAGGAAGCAGAAGGTAAAGAGTCAGGGGCCAAGCTAGATTCCGAAAAGGCATCAACAATGTCTAGTACAGGAGGTATGGTTAAAGGCCTGTGCTGGGACAGAAGTAAGAAATCCCTAAGCCTCTTTTTAGAATCAACGACAATGTTCCCTGAGAGTATGCAAGGTTTCACCAAAAGAGAAATCCTCTGGAGGGGGAAGCAGAATAGAGTCCCCAGCATCAGAATCCTCATACGTAGATAAGGGTAAATCCTGGTCATCAGAAGTATCATAAGCAAACTCAGTCCTAGGTCTCTTAGAGGGGGAAGGTTGGCTTCCCCTGATTAAAGTAACAAGGTCTTCAGCCATTATCATCATTTGTTTTTTAGGCATAGAGGCCTGACCATGCAGTCTGTGCTTCAGTTTTCTAGGCATGGTTCGAGTTTTAGGCCTTGAAGAAGAAGACAGCGTCAGTTTAATATACAAGTCAGTAGGACTGAATACACCCTCAGAAACCGGTGCCTGCACAGCGGCTCCGGACCCATCCAAGGTAGAGAGATCCGCAGGATCCACAGTTGAAGCATCTCACAGCATACCGGACTCCGAATGGGTCTCAGTAGAGGCCTATGAATCTGAAATAGGGGGCATCAGGGGCTGCAAAAGCACCTGAGTACCGGCGAACTGGCGACTGGCTAAGGAGAAGTGTCGTCGGCAGCTTTGGACCTAGGCGGCCTGTCTCTGTCTATCTTTGCATTTTTTGGGAATGTTAGTTGGAAGGCTTACCAAAGACATATCAGGATAATTGAACTGAGCACCAAAATATTTAGAAGTGAAAATATACAGACGACGGATAGTTCGTGGTTTAAATAAGGCACAAAACTGACAGCAAGGTACGTCGTGGTCAGGGCCTAGGAAAGGAATAAAGTACGAATGAAAATTTTTATGAGGTATTTGCTTTCCACAAGAAATGCAATTATTTACTTTTACTGACATCGGTATAGAGCAAGAAAAAGTTTCCCCAACGGGGTACTTCGCTTTTAGTTGAAGACTTCAGTTCTGAAACTCGAAAAGGAAAATTTCAGGAATCGGCCGACCGGCACTTGCAAAATGCTTCTGCTTCGGGCACCGCACGGCAAGAAAAACTGATGTAATGGCGTCGGCTGCATGTTTTATACCCATGACGACCTGACGTCATGGAAGAAGAGACAGCAACCGACGCAGGACCCAAGACTTTGATAATCAGGCCGACTAAGGGCTACTGCAAGCAGATAACCCAAATGTAATGACTGCAACAGTGGAACACGAAGAACATTGTTTGTTCTCCAATCAGAGTGGCAATATACAGGTCACCGGTTCTCTGAAAAAAAGTTAAGGTACTGATTTGAATCCCCTTATTTCAAATGATGCCTTGTACATATGCCAATCTGTATGCACCGTCAAGTGTGTTAAAAACAGATTATATGCACCTATTCCAAGATGGAAAACAGCAATGACACACACCAGACATCAGAAAGCAAATTAATGAGATGGGCTAGGAAAGCAGAACAATCTGACTGGTTAACTGGCATTCGTAATAAACTAAGTATCCTCACCAAATTGACTGCAAATTACAAAACTGTTCAACACATGTCCACAAAGCGTTACTACTCCCATTATACATACATGGTTCTAGGAGGAACGTTACCTCTATTGTGACTTGCCATCAAAATTGTAGTTGCAATGGAGTGAAATCAAATGTAAAAAGTATCCCAAGTACATATTAAAGAAAAACATTTTGCAAGCCGCCTGCATTCCCACCCCACCAGTTATACCAGTGATTTCACACCATCTCAGGGAAAGAAGAAATCCCTGATACACTATAACCACTTTTTTTTATGAAAAACACCAACAGTTGTACACTGGCGACCGCTCAAATCACTGTCTTGAACACAAGCCTGGCTCCCTAAATACACATGTGTGTGTTTGTGTATGTGCTTTTTAATCTCCCACTGCCAGCTACAGACTCTACCATTTTTCCTCATTGTCTTACTTGTTCCTCTTGAATGAGGATCAGCCACAGGAACAATCATACAGACGTTTACAATGGGCTTTCTACATCTGGCTTATCGTCCAACCCTGAGCAGGGTGCATGCTTCCATACACATGTGATGTTCACAGCAAAGTATCCTGGTAACCAGTGCACATACCTCAGGGTTACATTTATGTCCGCCACTCCTCATCCAAGAGGCACTGTGGTACCCTGAGGCCTAGATCCCTCCCCAGGATGATATGCCCATAGTCTCCACTCTACCTCCAGCAGATGCCAGAGTCACTAATTAACTATGGGTCAGAGTTAGCTAGGGCTTTATCCCACAATGCCAACAGAACATGCATGCATACACACTAACACAGTATGGTGCTCTATGACAAAAAAAAAACAAAAAAAAAAACAAAAACAGACATTACGTATAGAGACTCAAAAAAGTTAACAAAACACTGTACTGCAAATTAAACAGAAAATGAACCCCACCTTAACTTACGAATTCAAGATACAGCAATCTTGATCTTAATATGCACATCACATTTGCAGTTTTGTGATCACACTTTCTAGTGTCAAACAAAAATGTCCCTCATTTCTGCCCAACACCCCTATACATATGACACACTGGGAACATACAACAAAACACATTAGTGCTGTAGCTGACTGGCTACAAAACCAAACCACTCTGGTGATGTGCACTTTTTTCCTTTTAACAAATTTAAGGTGTAAAAAAAAAAAAAAGACATCATCTTATATTTAATTAAGCACAGTATTGAGCGCCATAAAGGAAGCTTACTCGTAGGGAAGTATACAATATAAAAGGAAAGAGGTGGGGTTATGGTTCCAATGTGCTACAGCTTATGTCTACTTGCAGGTATTTGTGAGGCAATGAAATGCACTGCTTATTGGTGCACAGACTTTGTAAAGCATTGTCTGCAGTGCAAACAGGAATGAAGGAGTGGTTTGAAAACACTAACACAGAAAAGTAGTTCACTGCGTTAACCAAGTGCTGGGTCGACAACAGGAAGTATCCCAGGTTTGTAGAGAGAAAAAAAGCACACAACTGTAAATTAGCAGATGAGATGTGAACTTCCCTTAAACACTTCCTTCTTGCAGTAGAGGCAAAGCCAGTGTGAAGCTAGCTAGTAAGGTTAACCTCTACACTGCCACAAACATTTTTTCAGCCAGTCTTGTAATACTGGTTTCTGAGACTCACCAACTACTTTAACTGATAATCAGTGCAAAATGACTGGCTTATTTTAAATGGGGAAAAAAAGACAAAATAAGAAAGGCAATGTAAAATATGAAAGCATAAAAAGAAATGGGAGGGACTTTAAGACTTAAAATCTTTGTCAGTGACAAATTTTTATTACCAATACTAAGAACACAGAGCTGCGCCTGCCAACCCCCCCCCCCCCCAAAAAAAAGTGTGACTGTTGATTGAATATTTTTAGTCTTCACAGGCTGTAAAGCGGCTTTTATCAGTTTCCAGGAGTACATTAACTCACTTTTTAAAATCAGAACTGTTTATAGTTTTTCTTGCTTCCACACTAGTTTACCCTACTATGAAGAAGGCAGTGTCATCAAGTTACACATTTAGGATGTTTCACAGCAGGGAAAACTAGAACACTAAATACCAAAACACTGTCATGTTTGGCTACGCAAGCGTTTGGACTTGCAGACTCGTAGATCTCACAAACCACTGCACCACAATGATACACACAGTCAGACTGTAAGATGATTCTGTTTAGTAGGAATGACGAAGTCATTTCAGTAAGCATTTAGCATTTGTGATTGTGTTAATTCAGTTCGACTATCAAAAAATAGTACGCAACTTATAAGGGAGTCACATGGCTTTAAATTATCTGATATAAACAAGTACCGCTGAACATGATTCGTCTGTTACTTGGAAAGGTTATGCAGCTGCTTTCATTTCCAGTACCAGTGCAGCTTCTCAGGCAGATGGCAAGGTGGTGGTCTCATGTAATCATTCTGTCTTGCAGCAAAAACTGTCTAACTAGATGGTATGTGCATAACTGCAGCACTTAACTCCTATGACTGGCCCACCCACAAAAATGTACCATTTCATTACATTATTCCTCTGTCTGTAAGCAATACACCAAACAGTTCAGCTTTCAAAACCATAGGCAAAGGGTCATCAAAATTCAGTGCATTCAGAATTTGCATGGGCATAAATTCACACCTCTAGGGATGACTGCAGAAAGAGGGTTATGATCAGGTCTCCAACTGTAACCATGTTATGTGTTCAAATCATGGACGCCAAGAAATTCACCTTGATTGTGAAGCTCGAGAGGTGAATCTTAGCATGCATTTCGAGAAAGCAAAACCTGGTTACGACTGGCAAGACCTGAACATAACACTTTGCAGTGTATCGAGTCTTATGTACTTGGTCACAAAACAGAAAAAAAAAAAAAAACGCACTGTTTTACAGACTTTGAAAGCCACTAGAGTACTTAGTGAGTGCTATCATACATACAGACAGCAAGTAAGGAAAAAAGTTATGGACAGTTTTTAAATGCTGCCTTAATTTAAACAAGTTACTTACAGACCAACGTCTGTAAATTTTTGCTGATATAGGAGAAAAGATATTCAGGGACCGTTGAGCCTGAAGGACCACGTCCCCTTCCCTTATACCAGACTATAACAGCCTTTAGGAGTGTGTGTAACACTACACACGTTTTAAAGCACTGTTAATTGGGTCTCATGCTACAGCTGCTTGTAATTTCTTTTCCGATTCTGGAGCATAATCACAGCACTCCATGCACTCCATTTGTAAATTCAACCTTTTACCAGATACAACTTAGAAAATTAGAACTCATGTGGTGCTAACAGAGGCACACTTGCATAGCTCTACCAGGAAAAATTTTATCCTTACTGCACTGGGAAAAAGATACACATGCCTGTTTTCTTGGTTTCCTACATATACCAGTCATAACTACATTTTAGCTAGCAGAACAGTACAACAACTTTGCATGCTTTTATTCGTCAACAACATGGTTGTGGTACTTTCACTAAACATATCTGTATTGCAGATAAATAAAAACAAGGTACCTTAGCATAGAAATGAACCCAAGCTCCAAGCATTTCTTAGAAAACCACAGCTTTTAATTTTTTTGCCCGTATGGGCTATTTCTCAAGCAATTCCTCCCATCTCCAGGGAAAAAAAATTGCTCATTTAATTTCTATACAATATGTAGATCTAGTTGAATGCTACAGGTACGTGCTGAATCCTATACAAATGCACTGTATAAGCACATACACGAGTGCATGGATCGTGCCATCCCCAACCGAAACAAGACGCTATCCTCCAAAAAAAGAAAGTCAATCTGGTAGTCCCCTGCCATAAACAAACTCTACAACAGAAGAAGCTGTTGCAAAAGGAGAGTAAAATCCCGACTGCAGGAACTCCCTTGGTCAGCCTCAGTAAGAAGCAGAGAGCCCTCAAAATCTTCCAAAGCTAGTTACAAAAATAAAATCGCCACGGATTCTAAAGACAACCACAAAGTATTCTACACCTATGTCAAAAATCTCAATGGTAACACTCATATCTGCTCGGAGCTACAGCACAATGGCACTAGATATACAGAACCAAACGATATTGCCAACATCCTGGTAGATAGGCTCAATGCAAACTTCACCCCCCCCCCCCAAAAGGGCCCATCATTATACAGGAAGAATGCAAAGCCCCTGTAATCATGGCTGCACAACCAAAGACTGTACTCTCCAAAGCCAAGAACACAGCATCCATGGGACCGGACAACATACCAAGCTGAATTCCGCACGAATTGGCACACCACCTAAGTACCATGTTCAATCATAGCCTCACTTCAGGCTTTGCGTCTACTGAATGGCACACAGTGACTGTTATCCCACTCCACAAAGGGGGCGCCACCACAGACCCCAGGAACTACCGCTCCATTAGCCTGACAAGCCTGGCTTGCAAAGCCATATCTTGGAGCTTATAAACAAGGACATAGGTAACCTCCAAACTCTAGACCCCACTCAGTTTGGGGTTGTAAAATGTAGGTCATGTCTCCTAAACCTGAGTGACATCTTTGAAGCAGTCACCAGAGCCGTGGACAAGGGTAAGGTGGTGCACACAGCCTATCTTGACCTCGCCAATGCTTTTGACACCATCCCCCACTCTGGAATTATAAACTCACTAGACTTGGCATAAATCCCTGTCACAAGATGGGTGGCCAACTAGCTCACTGACAGAACCCACACAGTGAAAGTAGCAGACTCCAAATCCAACTTCAAACCAGTGACAAGTGGAGTACCACAGGGCTCAGTTCTGGGTCCTCTCGTTTGACATCTACTTCTCAGAAGTCCAGGCTAATACAGCAGGTCTCTGGCTAATGAAGTTCACAGATGACTGCAAACTAGATGCCATAATAGAATTGCCTAATGATGTGGACATTTTACAAAGAGGCCTCACTGAGAGTGATGCTTGGTGTCAAAGTCATGGCTTCAAGCTCAATGCCAAGAAGTGCATTGTTATCCCCTTTGGGAAAAACACTGTACCCATGGACTACCACATAGGCGGTAGCCTATTAAACACTGAAAGTGTGATAAGAGACCTTGGGACACAGGTGGACAGTAGTCTCTCCGTTGATAATCACATTGCCACAGTAGTCGGGGAAATCCTTCCACATGGCATACCTCATCACAAAGGGGTTCACCTCCAGAAAAAGAGAGGTCATTGTTCCTCTCTCCTCATCAGCCCCATTATAGTACAACACCCCATTTGGTATGTACCTCGCAACACCTCTACAACAACTGGAAAGGCTACAGAAATACCTCACTAAGAGGATTACTGGTCTGAAACAGATGCCATACGCAGAGCGTCTCAAAACTCCAGCTCTGCTCAGTCGCTTATTGCCTACTCAGAGGTGACTTCTGCCTAACATACAAAGCCATGTCAAACCTAGAGCTGTTGGAGATGGTACACTTAAAGAAACCCCAATCCCTCCGAGCCACATGCTCCAAGGTCCTAAACCTTGCCACCACAATAAAAGTACAGTTTTGTACCTACCATAAATGTAGATGTCCGAGAGGAATGCATCTGCAGTCTTTTTTTTTCAAAAAACTTTTTATTGAATTTTGAACAATACAGAAATATAACAGCAACAGCAATAATAGAATACATATTTAAAAATGAAACATTAGGAGATATTTATGATAACACAATTTTGTAAGATGAATGTTTTGTCTCAATGCAGTTTGAGAATATACACTTAACTATCTACATCATATACAAAATGTTAACCAAAGAATATATCAAAATAAGTATTGAGCTAAGACAAAAAATAAGCATAAGGGTATAAGTGAGATTGAGGTCTACAAATCCCATAAGGAGGGTGGCCATCTATACACTATTAATAATATGTAACACCTTTTCTATAGCTTTATTAATATGTGTCGACTTCTTGGGACTTTTCACTATCATTTTCTGCGCACTGATGTATGTGTGGGCTAGAATTTTAAAATTATTCCAATTCAGTTTAGTACGATCTAACCAATTTTGTGTGATATATAATTTTATAAGTGAACATATGTATATTAGCACTTGCATGTCCAATTTAGAGAGATAAATATTTGGTAAGTGTAGTATTGCAGTCTCCCAAGATAAGGTGGATTTGTGATAACCCATTTTCTGTAAACGGACTTTTAGGGAGGTCCAAAGTTTGTGTGAATGATGACAGGACCAAAAGATGTGTAAAAGATCTGCATTAGGGTGTGAACAACAAGAACATGAGGGTGATTTATTTGCATCAAATTTGTTGAGCTTAGAAGGAGTGAAGTATGCATTATTGTTGATCATTAGTTGAGTGTAAGAGAGTTTTTTGAAGGGCGAGTATTCTATTGTATTTTTGATAGCTGAGAGTTTCTGATTTATAGATATATGAGAGTTGTGTTTATCCCAATAAGTAGAGAAGAGACACTCTTCACTATGAATTATTTGATTTATGAGATTATAAGATTTAGACAACATTTTCTCTGGGAGTATGAGGACTTTTAAAACACTTTATAGTTGATAATATCGGTGCTATCTATATTGATGTGTAGGAATTTAGCATTAATTACATCTCTCAGTTGACGTAAGATGACTAGATATTTAATATTAACCTTGAGAATTTTATGTATATTAGAGATAGTTTCATTCTTGTATTGCATTAGATCCCCTCATGCTACAGCTGCTTGTAATTTCTTTTCCGATTCTGGAGCATAATCACAGCACTCCATGCACTCCATTTGTAAATTCAACCTTTTACCAGATACAACTTAGAAAATTAGAACTCATGTGGTGCTAACAGAGGCACACTTGCATAGCTCTACCAGGAAAAATTTTATCCTTACTGCACTGGGAAAAAGATACACATGCCTGTTTTCTTGGTTTCCTACATATACCAGTCATAACTACATTTTAGCTAGCAGAACAGTACAACAACTTTGCATGCTTTTATTCGTCAACAACATGGTTGTGGTACTTTCACTAAACATATCTGTATTGCAGATAAATAAAAACAAGGTACCTTAGCATAGAAATGAACCCAAGCTCCAAGCACTTCTTAGAAAACCACAGCTTTTAATTTTTTTGCCCGTATGGGCTATTTCTCAAGCAATTCCTCCCATCTCCAGGGAAAAAAAATTGCTCATTTAATTTCTATACAATATGTAGATCTAGTTGAATGCTACAGGTACGTGCTGAATCCTATACAAATGCACTGTATAAGCACATACACAGTGCATGGATCGTGCCATCCCCAACCGAAACAAGACGCTATCCTCCAAAAAAAGAAAGTCAATCTGGTAGTCCCCTGCCATAAACAAACTCTACAACAGAAGAAGCTGTTGCAAAAGGAGAGTAAAATCCCGACTGCAGGAACTCCCTTGGTCAGCCTCAGTAAGAAGCAGAGAGCCCTCAAAATCTTCCAAAGCTAGTTACAAAAATAAAATCGCTTAATGATTCTAAAGACAACCACAAAGCATTCTACACCTATGTCAAAAATCTCAATGGTAACACTCATATCTGCTCGGAGCTACAGCACAATGGCACTAGATATACAGAACCAAACGATATTGCCAACATCCTGGTAGATAGGCTCAATGCAAACTTCACCCCCCCCCCCAAAAGGGCCCATCATTATACAGGAAGAATGCAAAGCCCCTGTAATCATGGCTGCACAACCAAAGACTGTACTCTCCAAAGCCAAGAACACAGCATCCATGGGACCGGACAACATACCAAGCTGAATTCCGCACGAATTGGCACACCACCTAAGTACCATGTTCAATCATAGCCTCACTTCAGGCTTTGCGTCTACTGAATGGCACACAGTGACTGTTATCCCACTCCACAAAGGGGGCGCCACCACAGACCCCAGGAACTACCGCTCCATTAGCCTGACAAGCCTGGTTTGCAAAGCCATATCTTGGAGCTTATAAACAAGGACATAGGTAACCTCCAAACTCTAGACCCCACTCAGTTTGGGGTTGTAAAATGTAGGTCATGTCTCCTAAACCTGAGTGACATCTTTGAAGCAGTCACCAGAGCCGTGGACAAGGGTAAGGTGGTGCACACAGCCTATCTTGACCTCGCCAATGCTTTTGACACCATCCCCCACTCTGGAATTATAAACTCACTAGACTTGGCATAAATCCCTGTCACAAGATGGGTGGCCAACTAGCTCACTGACAGAACCCACACAGTGAAAGTAGCAGACTCCAAATCCAACTTCAAACCAGTGACAAGTGGAGTACCACAGGGCTCAGTTCTGGGTCCTCTCGTTTGACATCTACTTCTCAGAAGTCCAGGCTAATACAGCAGGTCTCTGGCTAATGAAGTTCACAGATGACTGCAAACTAGATGCCATAATAGAATTACCTAATGATGTGGACATTCTACAAAGAGGCCTCACTGAGAGTGATGCTTGGTGTCAAAGTCATGGCTTCAAGCTCAATGCCAAGAAGTGCATTGTTATCCCCTTTGGGAAAAACACTGTACCCATGGACTACCACATAGGCGGTAGCCTATTAAACACTGAAAGTGTGATAAGAGACCTTGGGACACAGGTGGACAGTAGTCTCTCCGTTGATAATCACATTGCCACAGTAGTCGGGGAAATCCTTCCACATGGCATACCTCATCACAAAGGGGTTCACCTCCAGAAAAAGAGAGGTCATTGTTCCTCTCTCCTCATCAGCCCCATTATAGTACAACACCCCATTTGGTATGTACCTCACAACACCTCTACAACAACTGGAAAGGCTACAGAAATACCTCACTAAGAGGATTACTGGTCTGAAACAGATGCCATACGCAGAGCGTCTCAAAACTCCAGCTCTGCTCAGTCACTTATTGCCTACTCAGAGGTGACTTCTGCCTAACATACAAAGCCATGTCAAACCTAGAGCTGTTGGAGATGGTACACTTAAAGAAACCCCAATCCCTCCGAGCCACATGCTCCAAGGTCCTAAACCTTGCCACCACAATAAAAGTACAGTTTTGTACCTACCATAAATGTAGATGTCCGAGAGGAATGCATCTGCAGTCTTTACAAATGGGTTGTCCTGTCGTCAGGCAGCCCTTCGGTCGGCCGGATTCCAAAGTCTGGGTCTGGCTTCGGCTGGTGTCACACTTCACCCGACGTCATCGCAGCAGTTATTCGGGTATAAAGGCATCAGCCGACACCATTTTCCTCAGTGTTTCTTGCCCCAGATGCCAGGTGCCCTCTTGGATGGCTAAATTTGGATAAATGCCAAAGTTTCCAAATAGTAGAGAGCAAACACACAAAATAATTATGTATGTACATATATACAAACAAATACACCATAATAGATCCCCCCCAAGCTAGCTGAAGATTGGCAAATACCCTAGGAGTACCTCAGAGGGGAAGGAGGGTGGGTAATCCTGACTGCAGATGCATTCCTCTCGGACATCTACATTTATGGTAGGTACAAAACTGTACTATGTCCTTCAAGGATGCATCTGCAGTCTTTACAAATGGGTAGAATACCATAGCTAAACTAGGGAGGAGGAAATGAGAAGAGATTATGGTGTAGTTAGGATCCCTTGCAAAACAGCAGTGGCAAAACCAGCACGGGATCTAGAGTATAGAGGTAAGTTATAATGCTTGGCAAATGTATGCACGGAGGTCCAAGTAGCAGCCTCTATAATGTCCTTGGTAGCCACTCCTCGTAAGAAAGCTGTGGTAGTGGCTGTAGCCCTTGTGGAGTGAGGCCTGATGTTCTCTGGAGTTTTCTTTCCATGGTAGGAGTAACAAAATCTAATGCAATTTCCTATCCATTTGGAGATTGTCTGTTTAGAAATTGGTTTTCCTTCCTTTCCTGTTGCATATGCTACCAGAAGCTGGTCAGTTTTTCTATTGGTTTTTGTCCTGTCCAGGTAGTAGCGTAATTGTCTGTGTACATCCAAGGTATGTAAGAGCCTTTCTCCCCTGTTCTGTGGGTTGGGGAAGAATGTAGGAAGGTGGATAGCCTGATTTAAAGAGACTCTGGATAAAACCTTAGGCATAAATGTAGGATTTGTTCTCATGGACACTCTATCTTGATGGAAGATCAGGAAGGGTTGCACTGCCATTAATGCCTGTAGTTCAGAGACCCTTCTTGCTGAAGTTATTGCTAGCAGGAAAGCAGTCTTCCAGGATAAGTATTGTAAGTCTGCTGTTGCTGCTGGTTCGAAAGGAGGAAGAGTCAGTTTTTCTAGCACAAAGTTCAAGTCCCATGCTGGCAATGGAGGTTTCCTGGGAGGTTTTACATTTTTAATTCCTCTCAGAAACTGTCTGAGCAGAGGATGCGAGAAGACAGGAGGATCCAAGCTGTATTCTGCTGAAATAGCTGATGCATGTATCTTGATGGAGGAATAGGACAGGCCTGTATGGTAGAGCTACGCCAAGTACTCCAGGATGTTGGCTATGTTCACCAGTGTCACATCTTGCCCCTTTGCAGTACTCCAGATGAGATATCTTTTCCATTTTGCTGCATAATTCTTTCTTGTTGAAGGTCTACGAGCCTCCAGGATTATGTCTTTAACCCTTTGGGATAAATTTGGGTTAATTGCTGTTATGTAATGTTCCAGGCAGTTAGCTGCAGAGTTTTTAGGTTTGGATGCAGGATGTTGTAGTTGTTCTGTGTTAGCAGTAATGGGATCAGGGCAGTGTCCATATTTGTTCCCGGACATGCTCCTCAGCAGCGGATACCAATGTTGTCTTGGCCAGTTTGGGGCTATCAGAATGATCCTCGGACGCTCCTCTTTGATCTTCAGAAGCACCTTGTGCATCAAAGGAAGTGGTGGGAATGCGTATGCTGTCAGGCTTTTCCAACTGAAAGAGAGGGAGTCCACCTTCCAAGCAAGTGGGTGGTAAGTCCTTGTGCAGAATTTCTTCAACTGGTGATTGAATGGGGATGCAAACAAGTCTATTTGTGGTAATCCCCATTCTCTTGTGATGGTTTTGAAGATGTCCGGATGCAGCATCCATTCGTGGGCATCTGTTGTAGTTCTGCTTAATATGTCTGCTAAAATGTTTTCCTTCCCTGGTACATAAATTGCCTGTAACTGAATGTTGTAGCTCAGAGCCACATCCCATAGGTCCAGTGCCAGCCGGCATAGAGGGTATGAGTGTGTGCCTCCCTGTTTGTTGATGTACCACATAACTGTGGTGTTGTCTGTCCTTAGACCTTTTCTCCAAGAAGGCCAGTTGATGATGAATGCCTGGATTGCCAATTTTACTGCCATCATTTCTTTTAGATTTATGTGCAGATGCAGCTGGTCTTGAGTCCATAGGCCTTGAATGCACTTGCCCAGCATGTGTGCCCCCCATCCGAGGTCTGAGGCATCTGTCGTGATGGTTTGTCTTGGTTGACTTTTGCAGAAGGGCAATCCTGTGTTTGATTGGCAGGCCTGAGCCCACCATAGGAACTCCTGTTTCAGGCATGGGATCATTGGAATTTTGGTTTCTAGGCTGTGCTTGTGCTGGGACCACAAATTCTTTAGGTACCACTGTAGCTTTCTCATATGCAGCCTGGCATGAGGGACCAGTATTATGCAGAATGCCATGAAGCTTAGAGCTTGCAGCACTTTCCTTGCAGTTAGATGGTTCTGCTTTGTTAATGCCAAGAAGTAGAGAGGAAGTTGCTCTTTCTTTTCTGCAGTTAGAAATGCCATTTGTTTTGATGTGTCCAGTTCTGCACCCAGAAAGGTTATTCTTTGGGATGGAATCAGCCTTGACTTTTTTGTATTGACTGTATATCCCAGGGCTTGCAGCAGGTAGATGACTGTAAGTCTTCTGTTAGTTTGTTTTTGTTGTCCGCTTGCATCAGGCAGTCGTCCAGGTAGGGATAGATTTGAATCCCCTTAAGTCTGCAATGAGCGATTACTGATGCCAGGCATTTCGTGAACACTCTGGGCGCAGTAGATAAGCCAAAGGGCAATGCTGAGAATTGATAATGCTCTGATCCTGCAAGAAATCTGAGGTATCTTCTGCAAATTGGTCTTATGGGGACGTGCAGGTATGCCTCCTTGAGATCTAGAGTTACCAGCAAGACTCCTTGCCCAGCATGGGAAGAAGCTGCTGTAGGGTCAGCATTTTGAATTTTGGAACAATGAGGAATGTGTTTAAAGCGGACAGGTCTAGAATAGGCCTCCATTTGTTTTCTTTTCTTGGTACCAGGAAGAGTCTGGAGTAAAATCCCTTTCCTTGCTCCATAGATGGTACCTTTTCCACAGCTCTCATTCTTAATAATTGAGATATTTGCTTTAGAGCTTCTGTCCTTTGAGTAGGTGGTAGGTTTGGCATTCCTCTCTTTTCTGGTAGAGTATGGAAATGGAACCTGTAACCTTGGTCTATAGTTTGCAAAATCCATTTTTCTCTTGTAATGCAGTGCCAGTTTCTTGAAAATAAGGTTAGCTTTCCGCCTAAGGGTGCTTCTAGTTGTTCCCTGGTAGGCGGTGCCACCGCCAAGTCACTGTGATTGAGTTGTTGTAGTGGTGGTGGCTGTATCCGTGCCTCGCTGGTTGTTACCCTGCCACTGGCGACCCCTGTAGGCACCCCTGGCTTGGTTTCTGCCTCTAGAGCCTATTCCTGCCTCTTTGTGCCTTAGAGGATTCCGGAAAGGACCAATTCTTGGAGGGCCAGTTCCTGCTAAACCTTGGAGGTTGAACTTGTAAGAAATCTTTCACTGTTTGCACAGATTTTGCTTTCTCTTCCATCTTTTAGTACCTGCTGTGCAGGGAACCAAATAAATTGACCTTGTCCATAGGTGCATCCAAAAGCTTAGATTTGACATGGTCTGGTAATGCCTGTTCTTTCAACCATGCATGCCTCCTGAAAACTGTGCCAGTCATGGCTGATCTAAAGGAAGCCTCCAGTGCATCATAGCCACATTTTAAAGAATGGTTACTAACCTGCTGTATGTTATGTACCATTTCTTGAACATACTTTTTATCTAAAGATTCTTCAGAGGACAGCTTTAGTCAACTGGTCAAGCATAAACTCTTGATATTGAATCATATGAAATTGGCAGTTCAAAGCTCTAGCTGACAAAGTAGCAGAGGTGTAAACTTTTTACCCCATCTCTAAGGACCTGGATTCCCTTTCAGAGGGGAGGGTTTTAGAAGTAGCGGCTACAGCTTTAGGACCCTGGGAGATAGTCTCTGGATCTGCAAAAGGAGCCTTACATAAGTGGTGATGAGTGTCCGGGACCCTGTAGTACCTATCGGGCTTAGCAGGAGCCGGAGGTAAAGAATCAGGAGCAGTGCAAGCATCATTAAATGCATCATCAACAACAGAAAGAACTGGAGGTATAGCTAAAGGCCTATGCTGTGGTAAATGTAGAAAGGTCCTAAGCCTTTTTCTAGAGTCTGAGAAATCTTGGCCCTGCCACTGAAATTGTTCCCTCATAGCATGCAAGGTTTCACCAAAGGAAAATTCCTCAGGAGGAGAGGCTGAAGGGATGGACTCCTCAGCATCAGAGTCTTCGTAAGGAGAATAAGAAGCCTCAGGAGGGTCTGTATGTTCCGAGTCATCAGAGGAATCATCTGTGGATACTGGCTCAGGGGGCTCTGCTCTAGGCCTCTTTTCTGGGGGAGGAGAGGCCCTGTCTGACTGAGGCTGGGCTCCAATTAAAGAGATGAGATCCTCAGCCAAAGAAAGCATGTGGGAGCTGGAGCTGGGCCTGTGAGAAGGGGGCTTGGCAGGCACAGGTTTTGATGCTTTGGCTGCTTTAGCCCTGGCAAAGGCCTTAATAGACATAGCTGGAGGAGGCCTAGCAGCTCCACGTGCAGGGGTTGAAACATCCAGGGAAATGGTGTCTGATAAATCCTGTGAAACCGCAACAGAAGGTTGGATTTCAGAAGCCGTTTCTACCAGGTTAGAAGAGGCCTCGGTAGAAGGCATGTTATCGGCTGAAGAAAGAACCGCTTGCTCGGTTTCGGCCGAAACCGAAACACTCGTGGTTTGCTTAACCGCGGTTTTGGCCGAAACCGCGGACCGCGAGTGTCGGTCCTTTTCTTTGCGTTTTTTGGTAATTTGCGTAGTCGGAGGATCCGACGGCATAATGTAGGCAAAATCGGAGCCGAAAATCTGTTCAGCAAAGTCCGACCGACGTCTAAGCGTCCGTCGGTTAAAAGAAGCACAGGCTAGACAAGCTGCTATGTCGTGGTCTGGGCCTAAACAATGTATGCAATAGGAGAGGAAATCTTTATGAGGTATTTGTTTCCCACAAGATAAACAGTTATTAACTTTCTCTGACATCGGTTGAGGCAAGAAAGGGTCCCCAACGGTGTACTTAGCTAAATAGAAGTCTGCAAAGTAGTATTCGGTAGTAGTAATCTCTGGATCTGACCGACCGGCACTTGCGAACAGCTTCTGCTTCGGGCGCCACGCGGCAAGAAAGACTGAGGAAAATGGTGTCGGCTGATGCCTTTATACCCGAATAACTGCCGCGATGACGTCGGGTGAAGTGCGACAACAGCCGAAGCCAGACCCAGACTTTGGAATCCGGCCGACCGAAGGGCTGCCTGACGACAGGACAACCCATTTGCAAAGACTGCAGATGCATCCTTGAAGGACATCAGAACATGCTGGAGGGATAGATTCCTGGGCCCAGAGAATTCCCATGCTCTGGAACAGACTATCCAGTCATGTCAAGCAAAGCTCCTCATTAGACCTCTAAGAAAAATCTTGGCAATTGGATGGAAAATAGGAAATTCACCCCAGGGATCACTTCTGTGGCTCTGCTAGACAGGGGTGCAGGAAAATAACTGAGTGGCGAAAGCCAGGGAACTTTTGGGCTAGGCTTACATAGGCGCCAGTGCCGATAGCCTAGTACCTACCTATGAACCTATAAATATATTCCAGCCTGCTGCTCTCAGATCACAGTGCAACCCACTGTCACCCCATATTCCTTCAATCACTTAGTTCAAGAAACGGGAACAAAACCCCAAAATCAGAAAAGTACAGTTTTGTACCTACCATAAATGTAGATGTTCGAGTGCTAATACAGCTGCAGTCATAACAGATGGGTTTTCCTGCCGTCAGGCGGGTCCTCGGTCGGCCAAATTCCAAAGTCTAGGTCTGGCGTCGGATGTCGTCGCTTCTTCCCTGACGTCAGTGCGACAGGGGTATAAAAGAACCAGCCGACGCCATTTTCTTCAGTTTTTCTTGCCCCAGATGTCAGGTGCCCCCAGAAGGAAGGCAATACATAAATTTATGTAATAATGCAATGCAATATAATCAAAAAAATAGTAGTTGCAAGCAAATACACCATAAAAGAATACCCCAATCAGGTTGCATGAGGAGGTGTTAGCCATTAGGCCTGTCCCAAGAAGGGAAGGAGGGAGGGAAACCTGGACTGCAGCTGTATTAGCACTCGAACATCTACATTTATGGTAGGTACAAAACTGTACTATGTTCATCGTGCATACAGCTGCAGTCATAACAGATGGGTAGAATCCCAAAGCTAAAAAAGGGGTGGTAGGCACTAAGTGGAACTAGGAGGAGCCAGGATGCCCTGCAAGACTGCAGTGGCAAAGCCTGCTCTAGATTTGGCGTATAATGGTAGGTGATAGTGCTTGGAGAAAGTATGTACAGAACTCCAAGTGGCTGCTTCCAAAATATCTTTGGTAGGAACCCCCTGAGGAAAGCTGCAGAGGTAGCTGTGGCCCTTGTGGAGTGAGATCTGATGCCTGCAGGTACAGTTTTACCATGAAAAAAAGAGTAACAAAAGCGTATGCAGTGGGCTATCCATTTTGAGATTGTCTGTTTGGAAATAGGCTTCCCTTGAGCACCTGTAGCATAGGACACAAAGAGTTGCTCTGATTTTCTGAAAGGCTTTGTTCTGTCCAAATAATAACGTAGCTGTCTGTGAATGTCCAAGGAATGTAGTAGTCTCTCCCCTTTGTTTTGAGGATTAGGGTAAAAGGTAGGTAAGTGGATAGCCTGATTCAAGGCTACCCTGGATACTACCTTTGGCATAAAGGAAGGATTGGTTCGTAAGGACACTCTGTCCTGATGGAAAATGATGAAAGGCTGCACAGCCATGAGGGCTTGTAGTTCCGAAACCCTGCGAGCTGAGGTGATAGCCAGAAGGAAGGCTGTTTTCCAGGACAAATATTGCAGTTCTGTTGAAGCAGCTGGCTCAAAAGGAGGCAAGGTCAGTTTTTCTAGAATGAAACTGAGGTCCCAAGCAGGTACTGGTTGCTTCCTTGGGGGTTTTATATTCTTAGCCCCTCTGAGGAACTGTCTTAAGAGGGGGTGAGAGAATAAAGGAGGATCAGTGTTGTATTCTGCAGAAATGGCTGAGGCATGGATTTTGATGGAGGAGAATGAAAGTCCACTGCTTAGCATCTCAGCTAGGTACTGTAATATTTGAGGTAAATTCAGTATTCCAGGATTCTGACCCTTTTTCTGATTCCAGGCACAAAACAGTTTCCATTTTGCGGAGTAGGCTTTTCTAGTAGAAGGCCTTCTGGCCTCCAAAATGACATCCTGCACCTCCTTGGAGAGTAGGGTCTGTTGTGAATTTAAGGAATCTTCCATGCGGCTAGATTGAGTGTTTTCAGCTGACTGTGAAGAGTTTTGAAGTTGTGCTGAGTCAGTAGAAGAGGCATTAGAGGCAGGATCCATGGTGGGGAATGAGTCAGGCTCCTCAAGAGTGGGTACCAGTGTTGTCTTGGCCAGTCTGGAGCAATGAGAATCATCTTTGGTCTGTCTGCTCTGGTTTTTAATAGAGCTTTGGGCAGTAGAGGAAGAGGTGGAAAGGCATAAACTGTCATTGTTGTCCAACTGAAAGAGAGTGCGTCCACTTTCCAGGCCTGTGGATGAAAGATCCTTGAGCAGAATTTTGTCAATTGGTGATTTCTGTGGGTGGCAAAGAGATCTATGTCTGGCCTGCCCCATGCTTGAATTATCTTTGTAAAAACTTGAGGATGCAACTTCCATTCGTGTGGATCTGTCATATTTCTGCTTAGGTTGTCTGCCAGCATGTTTTCCTTGCCTGGCAGGTACTGTGCTTGAAGTTCGATTTAATTCCAGAGCCATGTTCCAAAGAGACATGGCTAGCCTGCATAGGGGATATGAATGGGTTCCTCCCTGTTTGTTTATGTACCACATTACTGTGGTGTTGTCTGTCCTTATCAATAGCTGGCCTGGATGCAGTGGGTCTTTGAAAGCCATAATAGCATTTATTACTGCTAGCATTTCCTTTTGATTGATGTGTAGGTGCTTTTCTTTTTGGGACCATTTGCCCTGAATGCACCGATCTGTCATGTGCGCCCCCCAAGCGTAGTCCGAGGCGTCTGTTGTGATGACTTGATTTGCTTGAGGCTTGCAGAATGGGAGACCTGTGTTTCTTTGGCATGCTTGAGCCCACCACAGAAATTCCTTTTGAAGACATGGAATCAGTGGTATAATTGTTTCCAAACTGTGGCTGTGTTGAGACCATAAGTTTTTTTAGGTACCATTGAAGTTTCCTCATATGCAGCTTTGCACATGGGATTAGCAGGATGCAAGATGCCATGAATCCCAGAGCCTGCAGGATTTTCCTTGCAGTCAGCCTGGTGAAGGTTGCCAGTTTTCTGAAGTATTGAGTTAGTTGCCCTTGTTTCTCTGGCGTGAGGTAGGCCATCTGGGTATTTGTATTCAAGCTGGCACCCAAGAAAAATATTGTTTGAGAGGGTATTAGCCTTGATTTCTTTTTGTTGACTGTGTATCCCAGAGAATTCAACAACATTACAAACGCCAGATGTTTCAGAAGTATGTGCTTGCTGTCTGCTTGGATCAGGCAGTCATCCAAATATGGGTATATTTGTATCCCTTGAAGTCTGCAGAAGGCAATTACTGATGCCAGGCATTTCGTGAACACTCTGGGCGCAGTAGATAAGCCAAAGGGCAATGCAGAAAATTGATAATGGGTTGAACCTGCAAGAAATCTGAGGTATCTTCTGCAATCTTGTCTGATTGGGACATGCAGGTATGCCTCCTTGAGGTCCAATGTTACCAGCCAAGACTCCTTGCCCAGCATGGGAAGAAGCTGCTGTAATGTGAGCATCTTGAATTTTGGTACGAGTAAAAATGTGTTTAGGATGGATAGGTCCAAAATAGGTCTCCAATCTTTGCCCTTCCTTGGTACCAGGAATAGTCTGGAATAAAAACCTTGACCCGGTTCTTGTGCAGGTACCTCTTGAATAGCTTTCATGTCCATGAGATCTGAAATTTGTTTTTGTGCCTCTGCCCTTTGATTGTGTGGCAGGTTTGGCATGCCTCTCATTTTTGGTAGGGTGTGAAAGTGGAATCTGTAGCCTCTGTCTATAATGTCCAGCATCCATTTGTCTCTTGTGACAATATGCCAATTTTTCGAAAATAATGCCCGTTTTCCGCCTAAAGGTGCTGCCATTTGAGCCTTGCTTGGCATGCAAAGGGGAAAGTCATTGGTTCTGCTTTCTGAATGGCTGTGAACTATCCTCACCACCTCTTTGTGTAGGTGCTTGCCATTGTCTGCCTCTAAATGATCCTTGAGATTGCCCTCTACCCCTCGGGTGCCTGTATCTACCTCTTTGGGGTCTGTCCGTGGCTGGAAAGGACCAATTTTTTGAAGGCCAATTTCTACTGAAACGTGGAGGTTGTACCTGTAGGAAATCTTTCACTGTTTGCATTGATTTTGCCTTTTCCTCCATTTTCTTTAATACCTCCTCAGCTTTAACACCAAACAATACATCTTTTTGAAGAGGTGCATGTAGTAATTTAGCTTTGACATGATCGGGTAAGGTTTGCTCTTAGAGCCAAGCATGTCTACGTATGACTGATCCTGTAACAGCAGCTCTACATGAGGCCTCTAAAGCATCAAAACCACATTGCAAGGTATGTTTACCCACTTGCTCTGCACTATGTAACAAATCCTGCAACTCCTTCAAGTCTGGTTGTTCAGGTTGTGACATTTTGCTTTTCAACTGAGATAACAGAAACTGTTGATACTTTAACATATGGAACTGACAGTTTAATGCCCTCATGGTTAAGGTGGCCGAGGTGTATACCTTTTTCCCCATCTTTCTAAAGCTCTGGAATCTCTCTCTGAAGGTAATGGATTTTTGGCAGTGGAGGCCTTAATTCCCTTGGGACCCTGTGAAATAGTTTCTGGGTCAGCCGCATGGCTTTTGTATAGGAATTGGTGTGACTCAGAAACCCGGTAATACCGGTCAGGCTTGACTGGAGCTGGAGGTAAAGAATCTGGGTTAAGGCTGGCCTCAGAATACACATCATCTAGTATGTCTAAGACAGGAGGTATAGCCAGAGGCCTGTGCTGAGGGAGCAAGAGGAAATCCCTAAGCCTTTTCTTGGAGTCTGAGTACTCTTGGCCTTCCCAGTGGAGGTGTTCCCTCAAGGTATGTAAGGTTTCCCCAAATGAGTAATCCTCAGGGGTGAGACAGAGGGAATGGACTTCTCTGCATCAGAATCTTCAAAAGGGGAGTATGAATGTTCCTGGTCTTCAGAATGTTCTGAAGTAATGGAGGCCTGGTCCGGTCCGAGGAAGGGTATTCTGCCTCCACTCTGGGCCTTTTGTCCGAGGGGGGTTGAGAACCCCTGATAAGAGTAATCAAATCCTCAGCCATTTTGAGCATCTGCTTTTTAGGCATGGGGCCTTGAGAGGGGCCCTGTGGAGCTTGTCTTTTAGTATGCATGGCTGCTTTAGACTTAGTGAAAGCCTTAATAGAAAAAGAAGAAGGCCTGAAGACACCTTGAGAGGTGGCAGGCCTGTCTAAACTTTGAGTTTCCCCGCCAAGAGTGGCTTCGGTATCTGTAGTCGGGGTGTGGGCTGAAGAGCCTGCGACCTCGGGCACAGAAAACACCGCCAATGAAGTGTCATCGGTAGTCAGGGGCTGCGTAGGCGCCCCGCTGAGAACCGGAGCACCTGTAGTCGGCTTTAGCGTGGTATCGCGGACCTCGTATGTCGGTCCTTATCTTTACGTCTTTTACTCAAAACTGGAGTCGGAGTATCCGACGACATAATGTAATTAAACTTTTTGCCAAAATAGTGTTGGGCGAACTCCGCCCGATGCTTAATAGTGCGTCTGTTGAATGTAGCACAAAAACGACAGGCCGAGATGTCGTGGTCTGGGCCTAAGCAAGGAATGCAGAGGGAATGAAAATCCTTATGCGGTATTTGCTTCCCACATGAAATGCAATTATTAACTTTGTCTGACATCGGTCTGAGGCAAGAGAAGTTTCCCCATTGGGGTACTTAGCTTTCAAGAAGACTTCGGTTGAAAAATATTCGTAATCTCAGGAGCTGGCTGACCGGCACTTGCGAACTGCTTCTGCTTCGGGCACCGCGCGGCAAGAAAGACTGAAGAAAATGGCGTCAGCTGGTTCTTTTATACCCCTGTCGCACTGACGTCAGGGAAGAAGTGACGACATCCGACACCGGACCTAGACTTTGGAATTCGGCCGACCAAGGACCTGCCTGACGGCAGGAAAACCCATCTGTTATGACTGCAGCTGTAAGCACGATGAACATCTGAGATTTTAAATACTGTTTTTATATACTTAGAAAGTTGCTAGTATAAAAGGTTTTGCATTAGCAATCATTTTATTTTAAGATATGAAGTCTTAAACTCAAATGTGACACTTGGTGACTGCAATCAATAACTTGTCAGGAAACCACAGAAGAAGAATCCGAGCGAACTGCCCACATCTCCCTCCAGCAGCAGCATTAATTTTCATTGAGGGGGACAAAGTAATGCAGCATTACACGAACATTACAAATTTTCAATATCTCTGTGAGAATACATCAATGAAAGTCATCAAATGGGACAAAATGAAACAAAAACAATATCAGAACAACAAATGCATTATAGCTGATCTCACACCTGCAAAAAATATATGAAACTGTGATGGCCAACTAAAGCCACCTAAAAGCAGCATCTCAAACAAAAGCAGACAATGTGCAATCTTTCTCAACTTCATTAGAATGGGGAAGTGAGACTGAAACCTGTAACATCTATCCTACAGCCTAGGTAAATATAACAACTCCCACCTTTAAAGAAAAATTCTACAGGTATACCACCATCACAACATTCAGGTCTTGTAAATTCCTGTGCAAAGATGGTGCAACATTCACCTTTATACAGCTGATCATTAAGCTTAATGGAAATGTTCACAAGTTCCATTATGGAATCCACTTCATCTACCTCTGCTTCCTTTACAAGAAATTAACTGTACTTTATTTCTGACCAGTATTCGGTCTTTCATACAGAAAATTACATCTCTGATGTCCACAGCAATAGCCAATGCATTCTTCCTACAAATATATACACATAGGGCAAAAGCTGCTGAACTGAATAGGCCCATCAGTCCAAATGCTGGAAGAGCCAGGCCGGAAAAGGACTGAATTGAGTGGTTATTGATGGCTAGCCTCATCCCAGAGGAGAGGAAGTTGTCAAAATCACCCCACAAGGGTATCTTCGGGAGGGGGGGTGGTGGATAAAAATGAAGACCTGGGGGAGTCAAGCCCATTAAGATATGCATGCACACCAGCTGAGAACAAGAAGCAGCATGTGTCCACTTGCCTACTGGATACTGTGTGTTGGGGGGGATTGTAAAGCAAAAATCTCTTAAACCTGCGGAGATTATACCCATGATGCCAGTCTCTCAGTTCCCTCTCCCATCATGATCCCAGTATGTAAGGTACAGGGTGGGGAGACCAAGGGATATGTGGATCACAAGGGAAGCAAAAAAAAAAAAAAAATGCTTCACAATCTTTAGGTGTTTCAGTGTTCATTTAGTGTGGGTGAATGGAGTGAAGCTCAAACCATTTTTTCTACTTCATAAATATAGACTAACTTCACGGAGATGAAGAAACTAACACCAGGGGAATAAAGGCATTAAACTGATAATCAGAATCACTGTCCTTTTATGTCAAAGCTGAGGAATGGCAGGACTAAAATTAACTTTCTTACTGTGTGAAAATAAGCAAGGATATTTGTAAAATATCAGATCATTTCCAGCACTGGTGAACAGCTTTCAGATAATGGAACCCCCAGGAGAGCGAACAAATTCTCTTCAAAGGGTTGCTAGCCTAAGTCATTTTACGCAGATAATCCTGGACTGGAGCTCTGAGAAACTGCAGTAAAACACTGCCACTTTCAAACTGAAGATTCCAAAACAAAGTTCAAGCATGACATTTTCTCCTTTGCAGCAGTAATTTCAGCACACCAGGGACAGACTCCTAGATTTCATTTCTTTAAGCACATTCTGTCAAACTGTCTAGCAAACAGCAAATACGTACATTTTTAATACAAATGATTAAAACTGTAGGCTGAGGAAAGTTTAGTTTAGTGAAGTGCCAGAAACAGCTTTCATTAAGTGTAAAAAGACCAGGGTAAGAAGAAAAAAAACACTATCACCATTTTAATTCAGTGGAAATAGAAATTCATAGGCTGTCAGCTCTGATGTAATTTATAAGCACCGAAAGCTTTAAACACAAACTAACTTTTCAGGAAAAGTACAGTTGTATACCTACCATAAATGTAGATGTTCGGGTGTATTCACTGTTGCAGTCATTACAATTGGGTTATCCTGCTGGCAGGCTACCCGCAGTCGGCCCGAGTTCCAAAGTCTAGGTCCGGCGTTGGTTGCTGTCGCTTCCTCCCTGACGTCAGTGTGCCAGGGGTATAAAAGATGCAGCCGACGCCATTTTCCTCAGTTTTTCTTGCCCCAGATGTCAGGTGCCCCTAAAATGGTAGGCTAAATTATGCCAATAAGCATGCATACACAAAAAAAGTACAGTTTTGTACCTACCATAAATGTAGATGTCCGAACTGGATAGCATCTGCAGTCATAACAAGTGGGTTGTCCTGTCGTCAGGCAGCCCTGCAGTCGGCCGGATTCCAAAGTCCGGTCCGCTTCGCTGATGTCGCACTCCACCCGACGTCATCTCTGTTGGTCTTCGGTATAAAAGCATCAGCCGACGCCATTTTCCTCAGTGTTTCTTGCCCCAGATGCCAGTAGCCCTCTTGCAGGCTAAAATTTGGATAGATGCCAATGTTTCCAAATAGATAGAGGTAAACACAACAATAAGCATATATGTACATATATACAAACAAATACACCATAAAAGACTCCCTCCCAACAGCAAGCTATTAGGAGGGTAAACACCCTAGGAGTACCACAGAGGGGAAGGAGGGAGGGTAATCCTGACTGCAGATGCTATCCAGTTCGGACATCTACATTTATGGTAGGTACAAAACTGTACTATGTCCTTCATGGATGCATCTGCAGTCATAACAAGTGGGTAGAATACCATAGCCAACTAGGGGAGGAGGATAAAAGTAGATTATGGTGTGTTTAGGATCCCTTGCAGTACAGCAGTGGCAAACCCTGCTCGGGATCTGGAATATAGAGGCAAATTATAATGCTTGGCAAATGTATGCACGGAGGTCCAAGTAGCCGCCTCAATAATGTCTTTGGTTGCCACCGTAAGAAGGCTGTGGTAGTGGCTGCTGCCCTTGTAGAATGAGGTCTTATGTTCTGTGGAATTGGTTTTCCATGGAAGGAGTAACAGTATCGTATGCAATTTCCTATCCATTTGGAGAATGTCTGTTTGAAATAGCTTTTCCTTCCCTTCCTGTTGCATAGGCTACAAAAAGTTGGTCAGTCTTTCTGCTATTTTTGTTCTGTCCAAGTAGTAGCGTAGCTGTCTATGTACATCCAAGGTATGCAGTATTCTTTCCCCTGTTTTGTGGGTTGGGAAAGAAGGTAGGTAGGTGGATTGCCTGGTTTAAAGATACTCTGGATACCACCTTGGGCATAAATGTAGGATTAGTTCTCATGGACACTCTATCTTGGTGGAAGATTAGGAAGGGTTGCACTGCCATTAAGGCCTGTAGTTCTGAAACCCTCCTTGCTGAAGTAATTGCCAGTAGGAAAGCAGTTTTCCATGACAGGTGTTGTAGGTCTGCTGTTGCTGCTGGTTCAAAGGGTGATAGTGTCAACTTTTCTAGCACAAAGTTTAAATCCCAGGCTGGTAATGGTGGTTTCCTTGGAGGTTTTACATTCTTGATTCCTCTGAGGAACTGCCTGAGCAAAGGGTGCGAAAAAACAGGTGGATCAAAGCTGTATTCTGCTGAAATAGCTGATGCATGTATCTTGATGGAGGAGTAGGACAGGCCTGAATGTAGAAGTTCGCCAGATACTCCAGAATGTTAGGCATATCTATGTTTGACACATCTTTTCCTCTTTCGGTACTCCAAATGACAAACCTTTTCCATTTTCCAGCATAGTTCCTTCTTGTTGAAGGTCTGCGTGTTTCAAGAATAATGTCTTTAACTCTTTGGGAAAGTTCTGGATTAGCTGCTGCTACGTGATGTTCCATGCAGTCAGTTGCAGCGTTTTAGGTTTGGATGTATGATGCTGTAGTTGTTCTGAGTTAACATCAAAGGCATCAGGGTATTGGCCACATATTGTTCCGAGACATGCTCTTCAGTAGTGGGTACCAGTGTTGTCTTGGCCAGTTTGGGGCTATCAGGATTATCCTTGGACGTTCTTCCTTGATTTTTAGTAGTACCTTGTGTATCAAAGGAAGAGGTGGGAATGCATATGCTGTTAGGCCTTTCCAGTTGAAGGAGAGTGAGTCCACTTTCCATGCTAGTGGGTGGAATGTCCTTGTGCAGAATTTTTGAGCTGGTGATTGAGAGGTGATGCGAATAGGTCTATCTGTGGCATTCCCCATTTCTTTGAGATGGTCTTGAAGATGTCCGGTGCAGCTTCCATTCGTGGGCATCCGGCGGTTCTGCTTAATATGTCTGCTAGAGTATTGTCTTCCCGTACAAACATTGCCTGTAACTGAATGTTGTAGCCGAAAGTTCCAGGGTCCACAGCTCCAAGGTCATTCTGCATAGGGGGTATGAATGAGTGCCTCCCTGTTTGTTGATGTACCACATGACTGTGGTGTTGTCTGTCCTTATCATCAACTGGCCCTCTTTGAGGAATGGTTTGAACTTTTGGATTGCCAGTTTTACTGCCAGCATTTCTTTTAGATTGATGTGCAGGTGAAGTTGATCCTGTGTCCACAATCCTTGCACGCATTTGTCCAGCATGTGGGCCCCCATCCTAGGTCTGAAGCGCCTGTTGTGATGGTCTGGCTTGGTTGACATCTCAAGAAAGGGTAGGCCTGGGTTTGACTGGCATGCCTGAGCCCACCATAGGAACTCCTGTTTTAAGCATGGAATTAGTGGGATTTCTGTTTCTAGACTGTGCCTGTGTTGGGACCATAAATTCTTTAGGTACCACTGTAGTTTCCTCATATGTAGTCTGGCAAATGGGACCAAGATTATGCATGATGCCATGAAGCCCAAGGCCTGCAGAAATTTTCTTGCTGTTAACTTGTTCAGTTTTGTTAGTGCCAAGAAGTAAAGAGGAAGTTCTTTTGTTTTCTGTAGTCAGGAATGCCATTTGTTGTACTGTGTCCAATTCCGCCAAGAATGTCCTTGTTTGGGATGGTATCAGCCTTGACTTTTGTAAATTGACTGTGTATCCCAGTCCTTGTAGCAAGTAAATGACCCTTTGTAAATCTGTTGTCAGCTTGCTTTTGTTGTCCCTTGTAGTAGGCAGTCGTCCAGGTATGGGTAAATCTGAATTCCTGTAGTCTGCAATGGGCGATTACTGATGCCAGGCATTTTGTGAATACTCTGGGCAGTAGATAAGCCAAAGGGCAATGCTGAGAATTGATAGTGCTCTGATCCTGCAAGAAATCTGAGGTATCTTCTGCAGATTGGTCGAATGGGGACGTGCAGGTATGCCTCCTTGAGATCTAGAGTTACCAGCCAAGACTCCTTGCCCAGCATGGGAAGAAGTTGCTGTAGGGTCAGCATTTTGAATTTTGGGACAATGATGTATGTATTTAAGGTGGACAGGTCGAGAATTGGTCTCCAACTTTTTTCCTTTCTTGGAACTAGAATAGTCTGGAATAGAACCCTTTCCTTGTTCTGCTGTTGGCACTCTTTCCACAGCTCTCATGTTTGCTAACTCCATTATCTGGTAGAGCCTCTGTTTTTGATTTGGAGGTAGATTTGGCATTCCTCTTTGACTGGTAAAGTGTGGAAGTGAAACCGGTAACCTTGATCTATGGTTTGTAAAATCCACTTGTCTTTTGTTATGTAGTGCCAGTTCTTTGAAAATAAGGTTAACTTTCCGCCTAGAGGAGCTGCTATTTGTTCCCTGGTAGGCGGAGTTAGGATTAAGTCACTGTGGTTGTGCTGATGTAGTGGCAGTGGCTGCGCCTGTGCCTCTGTTGTTACCTTGCCACTGTCGCCCTCTGTAGGCACCTCCTCTGGATTGGTTTCTGCCTCTGGAACGCCTATTCCTGCCCCTTTGAAATTTTGTGGAGTCAGGAAAGGACCAATTTTTGCAGGCCAGTTCCTGCTAAACCTTGGGGGTTGAACCTGCAAGAAATCTTTAACAGTTTGAACAGATTTTGCCTTTTCTTCCATTTTCTTCATAACCTGCTGGGCAGGTGTACCAAACAAACTTGTCTTGTCCATAGGAGCATCTAGCAATTTAGCTTTAACATGATCCGTAAAGCTTGTTCCTTTAGCCATGCATGCCTTCTTAAAACTGTGCCTGTCATGGCTGATCTAAATGAAGCCTCCAGTGCATCATAGCCACATTTTAAGGAATGGTTGCTAACCTGTTGTATGTTATTTACCATCTCTAATACACATTTCTTATCAAGAGATTCATCAGTGGTTAGTTTTTTAGTTAACTGATCAAGCATAAACTCTTGGTATTGTATCATGTGAAACTGACAGTTTAAAGCTCTAGCTGAGAGAGTAGCTGAAGTGTAGACCTTTTACCCCATCTGTCTAATGACCTTGCTTCCCTTTCAGAAGGAATAGGGTTTTTAGCTGTGGTCGCGGCTACTGCCTTGGGACCCTGGGATATAGTTTCTGGGCCTGCAAGTGGGGCCTTGTAAAGGTGGTGATGAGTATCTGGCACCCTGTAAAATCTGTCTGGTTTGGCAGGGGCTGGGGTAAAGAATCTGGAGCGGAGCAAACATCATTGAAAGCATCATCCACCACAGAAAGAACAGGAGGTATAGCTAAGGGCCTGTGCTGTGGGAGGTGCAGAAAGGTCCTAAGTCTTTTCTGGAGTCTGAAAATCCTGTTGCTGCCATTGAACTGTTCTCGCATGGCATGCAAGGTTTCCCCAAAGGAGAATTCTTCTGGTGGGAAGCAGCTGGAATGGATTCTTCAGCATCAGAATCTTCAAAATTGGAGAAGGAGCCTCTGGCTGGTCAGTAATGTCTGATTCATCAGCAGAAACATCAGAAGACACTGGCTCAGGGGCTCTGCCCTAGGTCTCTTCTCCGGGGCTGAGAGGCCCTGTCTGGGTGAGATTGAGATCCTCTAATTAAAGAAATTAAATCTTCTGCCAAAGAAAGCATTTGAGAACTAGAAGAGGGCCTGGATGTGGGGGTTTAACAGGCACTGATTTAGTAGTCTTGGCTGCTTTAGCCCTGGCAAGGCCTTAATGGACATGGCTGCTGAGGCCTAGCAGCACCACGTGCTGGGGTAGAGACATCCAAGGGATGGTGTCTGATAAGTCAACCACCGTAGTGGGTAAAATTTCTGAGGTCGATTCAAGAGTTGTAGCAGGGCCTCAGTTGTAGAATAGGTTCAGCTGTACTTTGATCAGTTTTCGGTTTCGCCGAAACCGAGACACTGGTTTGCTTTACCGTGGTTTCGCCGAAACCGCTGACCGCAGTGTCGGTCTTTATCTTTGCGCTTTGGAAGATTGGGTAGTCGGAGGATCCACGGCATAATGTACGCAAAATCAGTACCAAAAACTGTTCTGCAAAGTCCGACCGACGCCTAAGCGTTCGTCGGTTGAAGGAGGCACAGGCGAACAGGCTGCTACGCCGTGGGCTGGGCCTAAACAAGGCAGACAGTAAGAGTGGAAATCTTTATGAGGTATTTGTTTCCCACAGGTTAAACAATTGTTAACTTTTTCTGACATCGGCTGAGGCAAGAAAGAGTCCCCAACGGGTACTTAGCTTTAGAAGTCTTCGGCGCAGTATTCGGTAGAAGTAATCTCTGGATCCGACCGACCGCACTTGCGAACAGCTTCTGCTTCGCCACGCTGCAAGAAAGACTGAGGAAAATGGCCGGCTGATGCTTTTATACCAAGACCAACAGAGATGACGTCGGGTGGAGTGCGACATCAGCCGAAGCCGGACCCGGACTTTGGAATCCGGCCGACTGCAGGGCTGCCTGACGACAGGACAACCCACTTGTTATGACTGCAGATGCATCCATGAAGGACATCAACTTTTCCTTCATCTACAAGTAAATACACCACATAGGTTGTACAGACTAGAGAAGTACAGATAAGTCCCAGCAAGGAAAAGGGGGATGGTGGGCGGGGGTAACCTGGACTGCAACAGGGAATACACTCGAACATCTACATTTATGGTAGGTACACAACTGTACTATGTTCATCGTGTTTCACTGTTGCAGTCATTACAATTGGGTCGAATCCCAAAGCTAAGGTTGGGAGGCTGGAGCTAAATAGGATTAGGAGAGGCTATCAGGCCCTGCAGAACTGCAGTGGCAAAGCCTGCCCTGGATTTAGAGTGTAAGTGGTAGTGCTTTGTAAAAGTATGCACTGAACCCCAATTTGCATCCTCCAAGATGTCTTTGGTTGGTACTCCTGAGGAAAGCTGCTGAAGTGGCTGCTGCTCTGGTTGAATGTGGCCTAATGCCCTTAGGCACTGATTTGCCATGCTGTGAATAGCAGAAACGAATGCAGTGACCTATCCACTTTGAAATAGTCTGTTTGGAGACAGGCATTCCTTGTGATCCTGCAGCATATGCCAATAGAAGTTGTTCAGTCTTTCTGAAAGCTTTGGTTCTGTCCAAGTAGAAGCGTAGCTGCCTGTGAATGTCCAAAGAATGCAGGAGTGTCTCACCCTTATTCTGTGGGTTTGGGTAAAAGGTAGGCAAATTAATTGTTTGGTTAAGGGCCACACTGGACACTACCTTAGGCATAAATGTAGAGTTTATCCTTGGAGAAACCCTGTCAGGATGGAAAATGATAAGGTTCCACAGCCATGAGTGCCTGTAACTCTGAGACTCGCCTAGGAGGTTATTGCTAGGAGCAGAGCTGTTTTCCAGGATAAGAATTTTATATCAGCTGCAGAGGCTGGCTCAAATGGAGGCAGTGTGAGATTTTCCAAGACATAGTTGAGGTCCCATGCAGGTATTGGTGCTCTCCTTGGAGGTCTTATGTTTTTGGCCCCTCTGAGGTACTGCCTTAGTAATGGATGAGAAAAAATAGCTGGTTCTGTATTGTAATGAGCTGAAATGGCAGAGGCATGAATTTTAATTGATGAAAAGGAAAGGCCTTTATCCAGCATCTCAGTTAAGTATTGCAAAATCTGAGGAATATTTGGAACAGTCATGTCAATACCTTGTGCCTGGTTCCAAGCACAAAATCTCTTCCATTTTTCTGCATAATATTTTCTGGTGCTAGGCCTCCTGGCCTCCAAAATAACATCCATCACTGGTTTAGAGAGAGGTGCGTCTTGAATGGCTACATTATCCGCCATGCTGCCAGGTTTAGGGTCCTGAGTTGGCTGTGCAGTATCGGACTGTCTTGTTGGGTCAGTAAGTGAGGAATTTGAGGTAATGTCCAAACTGGGCATGGAGACAAGCTCTTTAGGACTGGGTACCAGTGCTGGCGGGGCCAGTCTGGGGCAATCTATCATTTTTGGCTTTTCTTGTCTGACCTTGAGGAGTACCTTGGGGAGGAGAGGCAGAGGCGGAAAGGCATCTACTGTTAGTTTTTTCCAGCTGAAAGATAGAGCATCCACTTTCCATGCTTGCTTGTGATAAGTCCTTGTGCAGAATCTCTGTAGTTGGCAGTTGTGAGGAGAGGCAAATAGGTCTATGTCGGGGCATCCCCAGTTCCTTGTTATCATACTGAAGACTTGTGGATCCAATTTCCACTCATGGGGATCCATTAGGTTTCTGCTTAGTTCATCTGCCAGAGTATTTATCCTTCCTGGCAGGAATTGTGCTTGCAGATGTACTTGGTAAGTCAGTGCTGTGTCCCACAAGTTCATGGCTAGTCTGCAGAGGGGTAGGAATGCGTGCCCCCTGCTTGTTTATGTACCACGACTGTAGTATTGTCCGTCTTTATCAATAGTTGTCCTGGATGATGAAGTAGATCCTTGAAGGCTGTCAGGGCATTCTGAACAGCTAGCATCTCTTTTTGATTGATATGTAGATGCATTTGACTTGCAGACCATGTGCCCTGAATACATCTTCCTGCCATATGGGCCCCCCAGGCATAATCTGATGCATCTGTTGTCAATGTCTGCCTGGCTGTGGGTAAGGTGAATGGCTGTCCCATGTTGAGGTGACAGGCTTTTGCCCACCATCAAAACTCCTGTTGCAGGCAGCGAATGAGGGTAATTATTGTTTCCAGGCTGTGGCAATGTTGAGTCCAAACACTTTTTAGATACCATTGAAGTTTCCTCATATGCAGTCTTGCATATGGAATTAGCAGTATGCAGGATGCCATGAAGCCCAAAGCCTACAGAATTTTTCTTGCAGATAACTGGGTCTCTGTTGCCAACATTCTGAAATAAGTAGTCAGTTGTCTGTGTTTGTCTGGCGTGAGATAAGCCATCTGGGCAGTTGTATTTAAGCTTGCACCCAGGAATATTATCTCTTGAGAGGGTACGAGTTTTGATTTCTTTTCATTTACTGTGTACCCTAGACCTGTTAGTAATCTTTTTACAACAGCCAGATGCTGTAGTAGAATGTCCTTGTTCTCTGCTTGAATAAGGCAGTCGTCCAAGTAAGGATATATCTGTATTCCTCTGTCTGCAGAATGCAATTACTGGTGCCAGGCACTTTGTGAAGACCCTGGGCGCAGTAGATAAGCCAAAGGGCAGTGCAGAGAATTGATAGTGCATTGAGCCAGATAGAAATCCCCCCCCCCCCCCCAAAAAAAAGAGCTGCCAGAAGATAAGTGCTTGGTGCTAGCAGGGGGAAGTCACTGGGACTTTCCTGTACGGCTGTGATTTTTCTTCTCCACTTTTGGAGGTAGAAGCAACCCATTGTTTAGACCTGTATGAGCCTTGGGGCTGTGATCTGCCTCTGGGGTGTCTGTATCTGCCTCTTTGAGGCCTGTCCGACACTGGAAAGGACCAATTCTTTGTAGGCCAGTTCCTGCTAAATCTGGGAGGTTGTACCTGCAAAACATTCTTCACTGTTTGCATAGATTTAACTTTATCCTCCATTTTCTTTAACACTTATTCTGCTTTAACACCAAACAAGGTATCATGTTGTAATGGAGCATCTAAGAGTTTTGCTTTAACATGATCGGGCAGATTCAGCACGCTCTAATGACAACCTGTAACTGTGGCCCTGCAGGAGGCCTCTAGAGAATCAAAACATTGCAAAGTATGCTTTCCCACTTGTTCAGCAGCATGCAATAAATCCTGCATTTCTTTGTTTGCTGCATTTTCTGTTTAAGCAGTGACATAAGATATTGCTGATATTTGAGCATATGAAACTGACAATTTAAAGCTCTTACAGCCAAAGTAGCAGAAGTATAAATCTTTTTCCCCCATCTGTCCAGGGCCCTTGAATCCCTATCAGAGGGGATAGGGTTTTTTGCAGTGGAAGCTTTGACCCCCTTGGGACCCTGAGAAATAGTTTCTGGGTCAGCAGCAGGATTTTTGTAAAGAAATTTATGTGAATCCGGAACCCTGTAGTATCTGTCTGGCTTAACAGGAGCTGGTGGTAAAGAGTCAGGAGACAGTCCGAACTCTGAAAATACATAATCTACAATGTCTAAAACAGGAGGAATGGCAAGGGGCCTGTGCTGAGGTAATAAAAGGAAGTCTTGGAGCCTTTTCTTGGATTCTGAGTAATCTTGGCTCTCCCAGTGGAAATGCTCCTCATAGTATGCAGGGTCTCCCAAAGAATGATCCTCAGGAGGAGAGGCTGAAGGGATAGATTCTTCAGCATCAGAATCCTCATAGGGAGGAAGGGAATATTCCTGTTCAGAAGAAGAATCAGAGGAAATGGAAACCTGATCTGAAGATTCATATTCTATCTCTTGCCTAGGCCTCTTATCAGGTGGGGAATGGGAACCCTGATCAAAGTAATTAGGTCTTCGCCATTTTAAGCATCTGTTTTTAGGCATGGAGGCCTGTCCAGGAATGCTGTACTGGTTTCTTTGTCTTTAGAACTGCTTTTAGTCTTTGCCTTTGAAGCTGAAGTTGGCTTTACATATAACTGTGTAGGCCTGAAAACACCTTCAGAAGCAGATGCCTGCTCAGCTGCTCCAGACCCATCTGAGAATAGTTTCAGTGTGTCCAATACCTTGAGTTTCCAGCGGCCTAGTCAGCTCCACGTGGGAGTCGGAAGCGGACTGTGGCTCTGAGGTAGCAGGTGTCAGGGCTGCAGCGCCTCACTGAGAACCGGACAGGCCTAACAGAAGCCTCGTTGTCGGTTTTGGACCTCTGATGCTTGTCCTTTTCTTTTCTTTGCACTTTTTATAAACTCCGGTCATCGGCTGTTCCGACATTATATAATTGAATCTTCTGCCAAAGTAATGAAATGCAAAATCGCATCGACGCTTAATAGTGCATTGGTTAAATCTAGCACAAAACCGACAACTAGCAACGCTGTGGTCAGGGCCTAGGCAAGGAATACAATAAGAATGAAAATCCTTATGAGGTATTTGCTTCCCACAAGAAATACAATTAACTTTTTCTGACATCGGTCTGGAGCAAGAAAAAAGTTTCCAATGGGGTACATAGCTTTAATGAAGCCTTCGGATCTGAAATTAATTTGAAAATCTCAGGAGTTGGACCGGCACTTGCGAACTGCTTTTGCTTCGGGCACCGCGCGGCAAGAAAGACGGAGGAAAATGGTGTCGGCTGCATCTTTTATACCCCTGGGGCACTGACGCCAGGGAGGAGGTGACAGCAACCTATCACCGACCTAGACTTTGGAACTTCGGGCTGACTGCGGGTAGCCTGCCAGCAGGATAACCTAATTGTAATGACTGCAACAGTGAAACACGATGAACATCTCTTGGTTGCACATAAACCACATTTTAAAAACCCTAAGATATCACGTATTTAGAACAGACTCAGATTTCCAAAAGAAACAGCCTTCCTATAAAAACTTATTACTTAAGATATCTCAAGCAGAAAGAATAAAGATTCTGGCTCGGATCACTAGTAGGGTTGGTCTGTAGTACTCCTAATTGCTGCTTCCCTAACTCCCGGCATTGCCCTTCTCACTACAACTTTCTGTGTCGTACCACTCCACAACACAGTAATCCAGTTCTTCAGTCCTAGACTTTACTCAAGTTCACCAGAGGAGGCCAACAGGAAAACTGGGGTTAAGGCTTTACTGAGGTCCAGGCAGAATACCTACGGGTACTCCTGTACATGGTCGCATGCAACCGAATTATCAACTTTTGAATGATGCCTCCTCCTAGCCATGAAGCAATGCTGGTTGCTGATCTGGAGACTGTTGTCATCTAGAAATGCTGTCGGCATACTCAAAGACTCTTGCTAAGCTAGCAGGCCTGTAGGTCCAGATTCTTCAGAGTCCTCCACTGCGAAAGGGTACAGTTTTTGTATTATAGTCCCCTGGCACTTCTTCACTATCCAGTCATCAGTTAAATGTCTATGAGGGTATGCCAATACATTGGCCACACTGCTAAGGACACTGGGAGGTGGCCAGTCTGGTCCTCAAGCTCTATCCTTCACAAATCTAGCTAGTTCCTTGTTCACCTCCTCCCACTCAAGCCTGGTGTATCCCCAGTTCCTCTTATTTTGTCCTGCCTCACTCCCAGCAATGTAATTACCCCTTGATTTCTTTTGTGAAACTGAAAAATTATTTATTCAGTACCTATGGTTTCTCCAAGTCTTCTGTGGTATCCCCTCACATTTGTTCAGCCTGGCCAGTTCTGTCCCTCCTTCCCTCCTTTCTGTTACGAACCTAAAAAAACTATCTTGAACTCTCAACTCCCTTTCAGCTTTAGCGTTAGCTGACCTTACTTACCATTTTGTTAATCTCCTTGTACTGTGTTGCCTCTGTCAAACTCTTGTAGGCCCTCTATTTTGCCCTAATTTCTAGCCTCACATTCCTACGTAGAACACTGGCCTTCTTGTCTCTGCTTAACCCACTTAATCTGCAATTCAGAATATTCCATTCCTGATCCATTCCCATTGCTTATTCAGTCCTCTCAATATATTTCAGAGGTACAAAATCTTTTCCCCAGTCTTATGACTAATCTTTAATTACCCCTTGCAGAGCATTCCACTCCTCTGAAATCTCACACCACTAGGACCAGTTTTACACTTCTATACTCTAAACCATACAATAGCACATCACTTTCAATACTGATGCCTTACTTGATCATCCATGGCACCTTCTGCACTCATTACCACATTCACAATTCCCAGTTGGCTACACTTACTGTGGTCCAAGCATTAAACTCCTGCTCCTTCTCTGCCCTAGAGTCTCTCACTCTGTCCCTGGCATTTTCAGATCCCCATGACCACTGCCCTCTTCCTCCAATCTTATTCCTCCTCCACTCTTGCTGTGTCCAGTGGGCAATACACCATAACTTTCCCAGCTCTCCTTACCAGTCTTCTACCTTAATTGACTGAGGACTTAACCAAACTTCTACCCTTTGCTGTATACTTGACCTTTTTTTCTGTCCTCCCCAATGATCATCAGGCAACGCTCTCTCCTCACTGGATGCACAGCCCCCATTCATTCCATGACAGACGAGAAGTCCTACAAAACCTTTCATTCCTCTAAGGGAAGACAAAAACCTAGCAGAGTGGTACCATCTGTCTAAGAGTTCAGGGTCCCCCTCACAGTTTGAATCCCTAGCCCCACTGTGTATGCCCAATTGCATGCCAGACGTAGAGTATGCTAAAGGGTGTATATGAGGGCTTGTCTCTCTCCTTCCCAAGTAACCTTTCAGAACTGCATCCTCCACACTGAAGCTAGTACTCCTGCAGGGTTTCTGGTCTCCTGTGGGGAATATCGCAAGGTCCACTGCCTTAGCTATGTGTTCTGCATCCTCTCCCGAAAGAGAGGAGATGAACCAACCAAGCCACTTAACTCCTCCTCTACCCCTTGCTTTAACAGTTTAATAGGCCACTTACTGAACTCTTGTCACCTAGGTCTTAGTTAGTGCACTGTTTACAGCTCTCTCATCTTTCTACCCATGTTCTCTGCACTGCACAGTAAGAATACTCAGCCATGGTCCAAGTCACCCTTACTTGTTCCTCTATTACATTCTGCATCTTTTTTTTTTTTTAAGTTTCTGTTTACTGCCCAATTCCTACTCGCCTCTTCTGCTTGGAACTGTCCTGTCCACCTTCCAGCTTAGGTTAAATTTCCCATTGCCAAGTTATACTTTTTTCAACTCCGCTCTAACCACAGCAGTCTTGCATATCATACACATACACATTAACTATTATATTTGATCTCACACCTGCAAAAAATATATGAAACTGTGATGGCCAACTAAAGCCACCTAAAAGCAGCATCTCAAACAAAAGCAGACAATGTGCAATCTTTCTCAACTTCATTAGAATGGGGAAGTGAGACTGAAACCTGTAACATCTATCCTACAGCCTAGGTAAATATAACAACTCCCACCTTTAAAGAAAAATTCTACAGGTATACCACCATCACAACATTCAGGTCTTGTAAATTCCTGTGCAAAGATGGTGCAACATTCACCTTTATACAGCTGATCATTAAGCTTAATGGAAATGTTCACAAGTTCCATTATGGAATCCACTTCATCTACCTCTGCTTCCTTTACAAGAAATTAACTGTACTTTATTTCTGACCAGTATTCGGTCTTTCATACAGAAAATTACATCTCTGATGTCCACAGCAATAGCCAATGCATTATTCCTACAAATATATACACATAGGGCAAAAGCTGCTGAACTGAATAGGCCCATCAGTCCAAATGCTGGAAGAGCCAGGCCGGAAAAGGACTGAATTGAGTGGTTATTGATGGCTAGCCTCATCCCAGAGGAGAGGAAGTTGTCAAAAATCACCCCACAAGGGTATCTTCGGGAGGGGGGGTGGTGGATAAAAATGAAGACCTGGGGGAGTCAAGCCCATTAAGATATGCATGCACACCAGCTGAGAACAAGAAGCAGCATGTGTCCACTTGCCTACTGGATACTGTGTGTTGGGGGGGATTGTAAAGCAAAAATCTCTTAAACCTGCGGAGATTATACCCATGATGCCAGTCTCTCAGTTCCCTCTCCCATCATGATCCCAGTATGTAAGGTACAGGGTGGGGAGACCAAGGGATATGTGGATCACAAGGGAAGCAAAAAAAAAAAAAATGCTTCACAATCTTTAGGTGTTTCAGTGTTCATTTAGTGTGGGTGAATGGAGTGAAGCTCAAACCATTTTTTCTACTTCATAAATATAGACTAACTTCACGGAGATGAAGAAACTAACACCAGGGGAATAAAGGCATTAAACTGATAATCAGAATCACTGTCCTTTTACGTCAAAGCTGAGGAATGGCAGGACTAAAATTAACTTTCTTACTGTGTGAAAATAAGCAAGGATATTTGTAAAATATCAGATCATTTCCAGCACTGGTGAACAGCTTTCAGATAATGGAACCCCCAGGAGAGCGAACAAATTCTCTTCAAAGGGTTGCTAGCCTAAGTCATTTTACGCAGATAATCCTGGACTGGAGCTCTGAGAAACTGCAGTAAAACACTGCCACTTTCAAACTGAAGATTCCAAAACAAAGTTCATGCATGACATTTTCTCCTTTGCAGCAGTAATTTCAGCACACCAGGGACAGACTCCTAGATTTCATTTCTTTAAGCACATTCTGTCAAACTGTCTAGCAAACAGCAAATACGTACATTTTTAATACAAATGATTAAAACTGTAGGCTGAGGAAAGTTTAGTTTAGTGAAGTGCCAGAAACAGCTTTCATTAAGTGTAAAAAGACCAGGGTAAGAAGAAAAAAAACACTATCACCATTTTAATTCAGTGGAAATAGAAATTCATAGGCTGTCAGCTCTGATGTAATTTATAAGCACCGAAAGCTTTAAACACAAACTAACTTTTCAGGAAAAGTACAGTTGTATACCTACCATAAATGTAGATGTTCGGGTGTATTCACTGTTGCAGTCATTACAATTGGGTTATCCTGCTGGCAGGCTACCCGCAGTCGGCCCGAGTTCCAAAGTCTAGGTCCGGCGTTGGTTGCTGTCGCTTCCTCCCTGACGTCAGTGTGCCAGGGGTATAAAAGATGCAGCCGACGCCATTTTCCTCAGTTTTTCTTGCCCCAGATGTCAGGTGCCCCTAAAATGGTAGGCTAAATTATGCCAATAAGCATGCATACACAAAAAACAACTTTTCCTTCATCTACAAGTAAATACACCACATAGGTTGTACAGACTAGAGAAGTACAGAAAAGCCCCAGCAAGGAAAAGGGGGATGGTGGGCGGGGGTAACCTGGACTGCAACAGTGAATACACTCGAACATCTACATTTATGGTAGGTACACAACTGTACTATGTTCATCGTGTTTCACTGTTGCAGTCATTACAATTGGGTTGAATCCCAAAGCTAAGGTTGGGAGGCTGGAGCTAAATAGGATTAGGAGAGGCTATCAGGCCCTGCAGAACTGCAGTGGCAAAGCCTGCCCTGGATTTAGAGTGTAAGTGGTAGTGCTTTGTAAAAGTATGCACTGAACCCCAATTTGCATCCTCCAAGATGTCTTTGGTTGGTACTCCTGAGGAAAGCTGCTGAAGTGGCTGCTGCTCTGGTTGAATGTGGCCTAATGCCCTTAGGCACTGATTTGCCATGCTGTGAATAGCAGAAACGAATGCAGTGACCTATCCACTTTGAAATGGTCTGTTTGGAGACAGGCATTCCTTGTGATCCTGCAGCATATGCCAATAGAAGTTGTTCAGTCTTTCTGAAAGCTTTGGTTCTGTCCAAGTAGAAGCGTAGCTGCCTGTGAATGTCCAAAGAATGCAGAAGTGTCTCACCCTTATTCTGTGGGTTTGGGTAAAAGGTAGGCAAATTAATTGTTTGGTTAAGGGCCACACTGGACACTACCTTAGGCATAAATGTAGAGTTTATCCTTGGAGAAACCCTGTCAGGATGGAAAATGATAAGGTTCCACAGCCATGAGTGCCTGTAACTCTGAGACTCGTCTAGCGGAGGTTATTGCTAGGAGCAGAGCTGTTTTCCAGGATAAGAATTTTATATCAGCTGCAGAGGCTGGCTCAAATGGAGGCAGTCTGAGATTTTCCAAGACATAGTTGAGGTCTCATGCAGGTATTGGTGCTCTCCTTGGAGGTCTTATGTTTTTGGCCCCTCTGAGGTACTGCCTTAGTAATGGATGAGAAAAAAATAGCTGGTTCTGTATTGTAATGAGCTGAAATGGCAGAGGCATGAATTTTAATTGATGAAAAGGAAAGGCCTTTATCCAGCATCTCAGTTAAGTATTGCAAAATCTGAGGAATATTTGGAACAGTCATGTCAATACCTTGTGCCTGGTTCCAAGCACAAAATCTCTTCCATTTTTCTGCATAATATTTTCTGGTGCTAGGCCTCCTGGCCTCCAAAATAACATCCATCACTGGTTTAGAGAGAGGTGCGTCTTGAATGGCTACATTATCCGCCATGCTGCCAGGTTTAGGGTCCTGAGTTGGCTGTGCAGTATCGGACTGTCTTGTTGGGTCAGTAAGTGAGGAATTTGAGGTAATGTCCAAACTGGGCATGGAGACAAGCTCTTTAGGACTGGGTACCAGTGCTGGCGGGGCCAGTCTGGGGCAATCTATCATTTTTGGCTTTTCTTGTCTGACCTTGAGGAGTACCTTGGGGAGGAGAGGCAGAGGCGGAAAGGCATCTACTGTTAGTTTTTTCCAGCTGAAAGATAGAGCATCCACTTTCCATGCTTGCTTGTGATAAGTCCTTGTGCAGAATCTCTGTAGTTGGCAGTTGTGAGGAGAGGCAAATAGGTCTATGTCGGGGCATCCCCAGTTCCTTGTTATCATACTGAAGACTTGTGGATCCAATTTCCACTCATGGGGATCCATTAGGTTTCTGCTTAGTTCATCTGCCAGAGTATTTATCCTTCCTGGCAGGAATTGTGCTTGCAGATGTACTTGGTAAGTCAGTGCTGTGTCCCACAAGTTCATGGCTAGTCTGCAGAGGGGGTAGGAATGCGTGCCCCCCTGCTTGTTTATGTACCACGACTGTAGTATTGTCCGTCTTTATCAATAGTTGTCCTGGATGATGAAGTAGATCCTTGAAGGCTGTCAGGGCATTCTGAACAGCTAGCATCTCTTTTTGATTGATATGTAGATGCATTTGACTTGCGGACCATGTGCCCTGAATACATCTTCCTGCCATATGGGCCCCCCAGGCATAATCTGATGCATCTGTTGTCAATGTCTGCCTGGCTGTGGGTAAGGTGAATGGCTGTCCCATGTTGAGGTGACAGGCTTTTGCCCACCATCGAAACTCCTGTTGCAGGCAGGGAATGAGGGTAATTATTGTTTCCAGGCTGTGGCAATGTTGAATCCAAACACTTTTTAGATACCATTGAAGTTTCCTCATATGCAGTCTTGCATATGGAATTAGCAGTATGCAGGATGCCATGAAGCCCAAAGCCTACAGAATTTTTCTTGCAGATAACTGGGTCTCTGTTGCCAACATTCTGAAATAAGTAGTCAGTTGTCTGTGTTTGTCTGGCGTGAGATAAGCCATCTGGGCAGTTGTATTTAAGCTTGCACCCAGGAATATTATCTCTTGAGAGGGTACGAGTTTTGATTTCTTTTCATTTACTGTGTACCCTAGACCTGTTAGTAATCTTTTTACAACAGCCAGATGCTGTAGTAGAATGTCCTTGTTCTCTGCTTGAATAAGGCAGTCGTCCAAGTAAGGATATATCTGTATTCCTCTGTCTGCAGAATGCAATTACTGGTGCCAGGCACTTTGTGAAGACCCTGGGCGCAGTAGATAAGCCAAAGGGCAGTGCAGAGAATTGATAGTGCATTGAGCCAGATAGAAATCCCCCCCCCCCCAAAAAAAAAGAGCTGCCAGAAGATAAGTGCTTGGTGCTAGCAGGGGAAAGTCACTGAGACTTTCCTGTACGGCTGTGATTTTTCTTCTCCACTTTTGGAGGTAGAAGCAACCCATTGTTTAGACCTGTATGAGCCTTGGGGCTGTGATCTGCCTCTGGGGTGTCTGTATCTGCCTCTTTGAGGCCTGTCCGACACTGGAAAGGACCAATTCTTTGTAGGCCAGTTCCTGCTAAATCTGGGAGGTTGTACCTGCAAAACATTCTTCACTGTTTGCATAGATTTAACTTTATCCTCCATTTTCTTTAACACTTATTCTGCTTTAACACCAAACAAGGTATCATGTTGTAATGGAGCATCTAAGAGTTTTGCTTTAACATGATCGGGCAGATTCAGCACGTCTCCTAATGACAACCTGTAACTGTGGCCCTGCAGGAGGCCTCTAGAGAATCACAACATTGCAAAGTATGCTTTCCCACTTGTTCAGCAGCATGCAATAAATCCTGCATTTCTTTGTTTGCTGCATTTTCTGTTTAAGCAGTGACATAAGACATTGCTGATATTTGAGCATATGAAACTGACAATTTAAAGCTCTTACAGCCAAGGTAGCAGAAGTATAAATCTTTTTCCCCCATCTGTCCAGGGCCCTTGAATCCCTATCAGAGGGGATAGGGTTTTTTGCAGTGGAAGCTTTGACCCCCTTGGGACCCTGAGAAATAGTTTCTGGGTCAGCAGCAGGGTTTTTGTAAAGAAATTTATGTGAATCCGGAACCCTGTAGTATCTGTCTGGCTTAACAGGAGCTGGTGGTAAAGAGTCAGGAGACAGTCCGAACTCTGAAAATACATAATCTACAATGTCTAAAACAGGAGGAATGGCAAGGGGCCTGTGCTGAGGTAATAAAAGGAAGTCTTGGAGCCTTTTCCTGGATTCTGAGTAATCTTGGCTCTCCCAGTGGAAATGCTCCCTCATAGTATGCAGGGTCTCCCCAAAAGAATGATCCTCAGGAGGAGAGGCTGAAGGGATAGATTCTTCAGCATCAGAATCCTCATAGGGAGGAAGGGAATATTCCTGTTCAGAAGAAGAATCAGAGGAAATGGAAACCTGATCTGAAGATTCATATTCTATCTCTTGCCTAGGCCTCTTATCAGGTGGGGAATGGGAACCCCTGATCAAAGTAATTAGGTCTTCGGCCATTTTAAGCATCTGTTTTTTAGGCATGGAGGCCTGTCCAGGGGAATGCTGTGCTGGTTTCTTTGTCTTTAGAACTGCTTTAGTCTTTGCCTTTGAAGCTGAAGTTGGCTTTACATATAACTATGTAGGTCTGAAAACACCCCCAGAAGCCGATGCCTGCTCAGCGGCTCCAGACCCATCTGAGGGAATAGTTTCCGTGTGTCCAATACCTTGAGTTTCCAGCGGCCTAGTCGGCTCCACGTGGGAGTCGGAAGCAGCCTGTGGCTCTGAGGTAGCAGGCGTCAGGGGCTGCGAAAGCGCCTCACTGAGAACCGGTGACAGGCCTAACAGAAGCCTCGTTGTCGGTTTTGGACCTCTGATGCTTGTCCTTTTCTTTTTCTTTGCACTTTTTATAAACTCCGGTCATCGGCTGTTCCGACGACATTATATAATTGAATCTTCTGCCGAAGTAATGAAATGCAAAATCGTACCGACGCTTAATAGTGCATTGGTTAAATCTAGCACAAAACCGACAACTAGCAACGTCGTGGTCAGGGCCTAGGCAAGGAATACAATAAGAATGAAAATCCTTATGAGGTATTTGCTTCCCACAAGAAATACAATTAACTTTTTCTGACATCGGTCTGGAGCAAGAAAAAAGTTTCCCCAATGGGGTACATAGCTTTAATGAAGCCTTCGGATCTGAAATTCGAATTTGAAAATCTCAGGAGTTGGCCGACCGGCACTTGCGAACTGCTTTTGCTTCGGGCACCGCGCGGCAAGAAAGACGGAGGAAAATGGTGTCGGCTGCATCTTTTATACCCCTGGGGCACTGACGCCAGGGAGGAGGTGACAGCAACCGACGCCGGACCTAGACTTTGGAACTCGGGCTGACTGCGGGTAGCCTGCCAGCAGGATAACCTAATTGTAATGACTGCAACAGTGAAACACGATGAACATCTCTTGGTTGCACATAAACCACATTTTAAAAACCCTAAGATATCACGTATTTAGAACAGACTCAGATTTCCAAAAGAAACAGCCTTCCTATAAAAACTTATTACTTAAGATATCTCAAGCAGAAAGAATAAAGATTCTGGCTCGGATCACTAGTAGGGTTGGTCTGTAGTACTCCTAATTGCTGCTTCCCTAACTCCCGGCATTGCCCTTCTCACTACAACTTTCTGTGTCGTACCACTCCACAACACAGTAATCCAGTTCTTCAGTCCTAGACTTTACTCAAGTTCACCAGAGGAGGCCAACAGGAAAACTGGGGTTAAGGCTTTACTGAGGTCCAGGCAGAATACCTACGGGTACTCCTGAACATGGTCGCATGCAACCGAATTATCAACTTTTGAATGATGCCTCCTCCTAGCCATGAAGCAATGCTGGTTGCTGATCTGGAGACTGTTGTCATCTAGAAATGCTGTCAGCATACTCAAAGACTCTTGCTAAGCTAGCAGGCCTGTAGGTCCAGATTCTTCCGAGTCCTCCACTGCGAAAGGGTACAGTTTTTGTATTATAGTCCCCTGGCACTTCTTCACTATCCAGTCATCAGTTAAATGTCTATGAGGGTATGCCAATACATTTGCCACACTGCTAAGGACACTGGGAGGTGGCCAGTCTGGTCCTCAAGCTCTATCCTTCACAAATCTAGCTAGTTCCTTGTTCAACTCCTCCCACTCAAGCCTGGTGTATCCCCAGTTCCTCTTATTTTGTCCTGCCTCACTCCCAGCAATGTAATTACCCCTTGATTTCTTTTGTGAAACTGAAAAATTATTTATTCAGTACCTATGGTTTCTCCAAGTCTTCTGTGGTATCCCCTCACATTTGTTCAGCCTGGCCAGTTCTGTCCCTCCTTCCCTCCTTTCTGTTACGAACCTAAAAAAACTATCTTGAACTCTCAACTCCCTTTCAGCTTTAGCGTTAGCTGACCTTACTTACCATTTTGTTAATCTCCTTGTACTGAGTGCCTCTGTCAAACTCTTGTAGGCCCTCTATTTTGCCCTAATTTCTAGCCTCACATTCCTACGTAGAACACTGGCCTTCTTGTCTCTGCTTAACCCACTTAATCTGCAATTCAGAATATTCCATTCCTGATCCATTCCCATTGCTTATTCAGTCCTCTCAATATACTTCAGAGGTACAAAATCTTTTCCCCAGTCTTGTGACTAATCTTTAATTACCCCTTGCAGAGCATTCCACTCCTCTGAAATCTCACACCACTAGGACCAGTTTTACACTTCTATACTCTAAACCATACAATAGCACATCACTTTCAATACTGATGCCTTACTTGATCATCCATGGCACCTTCTGCACTCATTACCACATTCACAATTCCCAGTTGGCTACACTTACTGTGGTCCAAGCATTAAACTCCTGCTCCTTCTCTGCCCTAGAGTCTCTCACTCTGTCCCTGGCATTTTCAGATCCCCATGACCACTGCCCTCTTCCTCCAATCTTATTCCCTCCTCCACTCTTGCTGTGTCCAGTGGGCAATACACCATAACTTTCCCAGCTCTCCTTACCAGTCTTCTACCTTAATTGACTGAGGACTTAACCAAACTTCTACCCTTTGCTGTATACTTGACCTTTTTTTCTGTCCTCCCCAATGATCATCAGGCAACCGCCCCTCTCCTCACTGGATGCACAGCCCCCATTCATTCCATGACAGACGAGAAGTCCTACAAAACCTTTCATTCCTCTAAGGGAAGACAAAAACCTAGCAGAGTGGTACCATCTGTCTAAGAGTTCAGGGTCCCCCTCACAGTTTGAATCCCTAGCCCCACTGTGTATGCCCAATTGCATGCCAGACGTCGAGTATGCTAAAGGGTATATATGAGGGCTTGTCTCTCTCCTTCCCATGTAACCTTTCAGAACTGCATCCTCCACACTGAAGCTAGTACTCCTGCAGGGTTTCTGGTCTCCTGTGGGGAATATCGCAAGGTCCACTGCCTTAGCTATGTGTTCTGCATCCTCTCCCGAAAGAGAGGAGATGAACCAACCAAGCCACTTAACTCCTCCTCTACCCCCGCCTGCTTTAACAGTTTAATAGGCCACTTACTGAACTCTTGTCACCTAGGTCTTAGTTAGTGCACTGTTTACAGCTCTCTCATCTTTCTACCCATGTTCTCTGCACTGCACAGTAAGAATACTCAGCCATGGTCCAAGTCACCCTTACTTGTTCCTCTATTACATTCTGCATCTTTTTTTTTTTTTAAGTTTCTGTTTACTGCCCAATTCCTACTCGCCTCTTCTGCTTGGAACTGTCCTGTCCACCTTCCAGCTTAGGTTAAATTTCCCATTGCCAAGTTATACTTTTTCAACTCCGTTCTAACCACAGCAGTCTTGCATATCATACACATACACATTAACTATTATATTTTATATATTACATTATATATGCTGCAGCCAGTTAAACACCATGACACTCTTCTCTGTATGCCGGCTGCTGGCACAGGTAACACATCTAAGGAAAGCAAACTCCAACCCCATTTCTGACATCTTTCTGTCACACAACTAGTCCTGCTTATTGCAACCTAAGCTGTGCCCATATGACAGATCACTGGTGCCATCATGCACCAAAACAAGCATCTCCCCCCTCCTCACACACAATCACTTTTTTACAATTTCCCATGTTCTACTTAATCTAAATCCAAATAGTACTTTTTTTCCCTGGAATCTGGTCTTTCCTTTCTTGCTTTTCTACACTTCTAATCCCTTTTGTGATCAAATCTCCAAACACCACAGCTCTTCATTCACTGCACTGGCTCTGCTCGGTTGTGCATCCTGTCCCATGCCATCACCCTTCCCATCTATAACATTTCCACTTCCTCAATATCAGTGTAGGCAATCTCCCTTCCTATGATGTACATGCAAGTTCTTTACCATCCTTCCTGTTATTCCTAAAAGGCGTATCCAGTGTTTCATTTCTTTTGCCCTTGCTCTCTGCCTCTCCCATTTGTTTCAGTGTCCCTCTTCCAACTTCACTGCTGCTCACTCTGCAATGGGTGGTGGGATTCACTCTACCTTCATGGAAACTACTACAATTTACAATATCCTGAAACTTTGTTACCAAACTTTGAACTACTTAAGAGGACTGCTGATTCACAGTCCCTGCACTCCTTTGGAGGAAGACATCAAATGGCCACCCTTTTTAATGCACAAGTCTGTTAATTTTCCCCAAGTTAGGGTCTTCAGAACAGGATGGAAATAAACCCCTTCCTTCTTAGGCATATTGTCTAAAAAGTGCAGATGTTCCATATAGTCTAGTGGTTAGGATTCCTGGTTTTCACCCAAGCAGCCCATGTTCAACTCCTGGTATTGGAATGGGCCATTCTTTTAGGGTTAGCAATATGGTTAAGGTGTTTAATTCTCAGACACAAGGTACAGGGTTTGAGTCTCCCCTTTGAAGGGAAACTGGCTAGGCTTAAATGACCTGCAAGGGCAGCTAGCCTAGTATTTACCCATGAACCTAAAAGGGGTAGCTCTTCTGGGACTTTTGATCACAGAAGAACCTGACAGTGAGGTGTCAGGTCTGCTCAATAGCTTGTAATGCAGAAGGTAGGAGAATTTTTTGACTCTCCTCTACTTCATCCTATGGCACTCCTAACTCAGTTCCTCACATCCATTCCAGTAGTCTACCAGCCTTGCTGAACAGCCTAGACTTAATCAGATATTGGCTGAGGCCAACAGTGGATCTTAAGGGTGTCTTGTCATCGTTTATGACACACTCCATTACCCCTTCACTTCCTTCCCCATCAATGGCTACATATGAAGAGGTGGCATGCAATGGGGGATGTGTGGCTTATTACCCTGCCCCTGCAGCACCTCTGCTATGCCCCCACCCTTTCCCCTCTTTGGACAGTGCCTTCCTAGCCATATAAAAGTCCCCAACCTCCACCAGGGATCATTGCAGGAGATGCCCATGGCAAAGTCCCTCCCCTGCCTGGGATGGAAATATCCATCCTTCCCTGCCACTCACTGAACCCGGGTTGCTTGGTTTGTAGTCAGGGCTTTATCCCTCTACTTCACTGGAGCAGCAGCAGGTAGGGGAATGATTGCCAAATTATAAACAGAAAACCTTAAGGGAGAAAACAGATGAAGGCTGATGAGAAGCAGGCAGCAGAGTTCACCTGGGAGGTATTACAGTATCGATAAACTGTGGCCCAGACAGGTAGGTTAGGGAGACTGAATCCATCTCCCTAACATACTGTGGGAGAAGAGCTATTACTTTGAGAATACTAGCTCACCAGATACACAGACATCTAAATCAAAAGGAACCTGTCCAACTGATGTTAATAAAACTAGCATAAACTTTACAGACTCCTGAGAAAGAGATGCTGGTATGCAGTTGTCAGTGGAACAGATGCTGTTGGTATAGACAGTAGTGGAACCAATGTCTAATGCACTGTCTGGTGTGCAGGTGTCAGATGAGCCACTTTCTTACACTACCACCTGCTCCCCCTGAAAAACAAACTTTGTGGCAGGAGACTGAAGGAATGGGGCAGTACAGGGAGTGGATGTGCTGGCACCTTATTCTCTAGATACCACTTTAGCTATCTCAAGTGAAGGTTTGCCAAGGGAATTATACGGATTGAGAATGCTATGTAACCCATGACCCTGAGGTATCCCCCCCCCCCCCACCCCCAAGCCATAATCAAACTTTGCAGTTTTATGGAACTGAAAATCTGTGAAGCAGCATCATCTTTAAGGGAAGGAATGCTTTTTGACTGGTAATGTTCAAAAGGGCTCCATGGAACCGGCATGCTGCAATCGTGACAACTGATTTTTGCATGTTCAGAAAGTCTTGGGGCACGGAAGCAGGACAGGCTGATCTGCAGTGCAGTTACTATCTCGTCTTGGGTGGAGACCTGAATAAAGCAGTGTCCATGAAAAGACAGATGTGAACATTCACTGTTCTGCAATAAGCAACTACTGGAGCCAGGCCCTTTTTTAAAGACCCTGGGTGCTATAAATAAACCAAAAGGTTAAACAGGTGAACTGGGAGTGGACACACCCTGCTCCAAAGTCCCAAGTACTGCCTGTATGCCCTGCCTATGAGTATGTACAGGTAAGCATCTTTGACACCCAGTATAACAAAGGCCTGCAAGTAGAGAAGAGGTAGTAGAGTATAAGCAAGGCAGGCATTAGTAGACATTTGTTTAGGCTCTACAGAACTGGTTTCCAAGGACTGTCTTTACTTAGGACTAGGAACATAACCATCTTTATTAAAGCACACAGTTACAACATGATCATCATCAACCCCTTTTCCTAAATTTCTAAATGGGGTCATTTACAACACGAGTTCATATACATTTAACAGAAAAGAAAGTAAATTGTAATACAGTCTGTGTTAGTACACATACAGTTTCTTACTTCATGTACTACAATGCAACAAACTGTTCAATTCCTGTCTTGCCTTAAACATCACTCTTCTTGAATATTACTCCATATGTAGTACTCCTACAAATTATATTTATGTCTCTGAAATCTGTTCCTTCCTTTTTTCTAAAGGCCCCCCCCCCCTTTCAATTCTTTTACTTCCATTACAAAATTCCAAATTTCCATTTATAATTTTACTACTACCATTTATTCTCCAAAATTCTGTCAAAGTACTCTACATGAAATTTTTACCATCCACCAGCTTGTTAGATCCCCCAAAAACATGCTCCCAAACCAGTCTCCTTCCCATCAACTCTCCAACACATGCTACCTACCCGAGGAAAAACTCTATGAAGTCCAGTTAGGGTACAAAACTATGTAAACACTTCCATACAAAAATCCGAAACTTCACCCACTTACTTGGGAGCCATAGAGATTTCTTCCTATTGTTCCTTTGTAATTTGCCTTTATATTCCCCTCTCCATTTCTAACCTCCTCCGATTTCTATAGTTATCATGCAATATTTTATAGCCCTTTAGTTATCCCCTTTTGAATAGCATCTTCTGTTCTAATTGTTTGTTAGTTTTTTGCACAAAACTCCAACCCCCCTCTTACCTATCTTCAATACTCTACTTGCAGATATCCCTAGTAGGAAAATATCCATTCCAGTGCTGACTTTTAGAAGACATTCTGCTACTTTATGAATATATTCCAGCTGTTTGTTATTGCTATTTTCCACAAGTACTTTCATCATCCTTTTCCACTTTAATAACCTTTTGCTTGAGTTCCGTGCATCAGCTTTAACCTTGAAGTACCCCTTCAAATCAACAACCCTAAAACACCTTCATCTGTGAAGACTACATATAACTCTTGGTCCCTTCCCCTTCCAAACAAATTCCTTAAACTCTTTATTAAATGTCATCCACAACTTATCCAGTTAATAAAAATAAACCTGACCTGTTTATAAGGCTAAAGTAAACATTTTCATTGCTTGTATCTTACAAACCATATTTTACATACATATTATACATTCCTTCTGCTTAATCTCTTCCCACATATCCCCAGCTGCCATAACAGAATAATAAACAGTTCATCTTGTATCCCCATAAGTATAGGTATTTGTGAACCAGTTCATGTGCAAATGCTGCTTATCACTATAGCTTTTATCTTTATATCCAGAAAAGACTTGAGTGTCTTAAAATGTTCTATAACAAAGTCACAAAATATAATCTGCAAATAAAGCCAACTTTCGTTACTACCGTTCCAGTTAAATCCTTGATTTTGTGACGCCCTTATATTTTCTGTGCTAATGTCAAAAAGGAAAGAGGACTTCTGTTCTTGGTTCAGCTGTGAACACAGCTGGCCAGAGAGGAGGATCCCTCTCACCTCAATTCTTGCCTGTGACCTTTCATATAGTCGCCTTTTTAAACCAAATGATACTTCATAGATTCTCCTTTTTAAACCTATTACTCTATCATGGTATGAAAGTGCTATCATTGTCCTACTCAAAATCCCAGTGGACTATCAAATGTTTTCTCGGCAACAAGACTCGCCAACGATACTGGTTATCTTTACACTCAACCTTAATAGAACAATGACAATCAGACAAAAGTGATCAAATGTTTCCATAGTACTCCACAAAACCACATTGATCCATATCTATCAATTTTGGTAACGTCTGCCATTCTCCTAGATAAACACCATCATGGCTTAAAATCTGAATGGCTCTTTATGAAGTAGGATCTAAATGGTCTTCACAGTCTTTCAGTAATACACCCACAACTGCTTTCTTCCAAGATGCTGGTACCACCCATTTTAAAATACTGTCAGTCTTCCAGATTTTATCACTACTCCCTGCTAATTTCCAAGTTTCCACAGGAATACCATCTGTTCTCAGACTTCACTGTTCATTTTTTTATACATCACTACTTTGATAACATCTTTTATATCTTAACTATATCATTAAGTCTTCAATAAATATTTCTATGTATATATTTTATTGGTTTCCCTTTTTCTCTGCTTTATACAAATTTTCTTAAATTTCTGAAATATTTCTAATACCACTACAGGATCTCCAGTTATTTTTTTCTGCCATAAACTTCCCTAAATATGGCTACAACTCTTTTCACTTTTTCGGTTACACAGTGTTCAATTTTTTTTGCATTCTAGAGTTAACAAAAATGAGTTTAACAGGATCTGAACTTGCTTGTGTTCTTATGAGACCCCCTTCTACAATACTTTCCACATTTTTCATTCTTACATATGCCATGCTTTTAAAGTCCTTATCCCACTAACTACTCCCCTTTCCGAAATAATTGTCATCTTCTCTAACAACTCTCTAATATTACTGAATACACATTCCTTAATTTCCTCTTTTGAAATTATAACCCTGCAACTTTATCTTAAACTTTATTGGGGTCCGATCTGATACAATTACCAAATTAGCCCCCTACAAATAGCAGCAGCAGTCTCAAATTGATGGCTGCACCCAGAGGTATTACCCATTTTAAAGTCAAGTTTATCCATGCTAATGGGCATGTCAGAGCCCATGTTCCACTTACCTTTGTATTATTCCTCTCTCAGATGTGAAAAGTTTGCACGCTTTCTGTAAACATTAACTTTCTGTAGTATATCTGCCAATCTTAAATAAATTGTGCACTGTTATATTTAAAGCATTAAAGTAATAAGACTACTAGGATGGTGGCTACTTGTATACTATTCAACTCCAACAGTTACAAACTTCACGTCTTACTTTTCTTTCCACTGAACTGCTTGCCAATATCCCTTTAAAAGTTATTACACTATACCTCAGAACACACTGACTCCTCATGATTAACTGCCTGCACCTGAAGGTTGCTCCTCTTCAGTCAAAAGCAGATGCTAATGGGGAAAAAAAGCAAATGCAAGAAACTACTACTTTACATTTTACCAATTTTAAATCTTTTTGCTCAAAAATGTCTACAGCTTAAGCTAACATGAACCTAGACATCTAACTCTAAGAAAACAAGAGAAATTATCTTTTAATTCTATGCATGATATGATCAACAGACATTTGCATTTCCCCAGCAGCCAAAGATCACAATATCGTTACCATGTTAGTTTAAAGTCAGGATACATTACAGTTAACAGTACTTTCTTACTTTAATACTATCAACAGAGCAGTCACCAATACCTCTAACTGCACACTAATTAGAACAATTTCACATAATGTGCAACTCAACATTTATATCATTTTTTCTGATGTAACAAAAGCTTTTAGTCACCTCAGTCCATTCAGAATAATTTTAAACAGTAATGAGAGAGTGAATTTTATGCTTTACAGTTCTTCCACTGGTTTAAATAGTCAAACTTTCAGTCTTTTTAATCTACTTCTTGCAGAACCACAGTTACATGCCATTATCTAGTAGGAATGACATTTTATAGATCTCCCAGTTAATCACTAATTTCGCTTTGTTGCTAGTCTTCTTCCTGATTATCTAAATTTTCTATCCCGTTCTCATATTTTGGGAAAATATGCACGTGATTCTTCTAGGTCAGAGCCAAAGACTTTTTTTTCACGTTGGTCAGGCATTTTCCTTATGAACAATGGAAGAGGTTTCACTGAAAGTCTCTACTGGCCTTCTTAAGGTCAGAAGATGGAGAAACAGAGTCCTTCAGCTTGTTTGCGGACTCTTCTGGCTACTTTTTTCTTCCATAGCTTGTTCTGCATCCAAACATCTCTCTGATCTTCCTGGTAAAATATATTCTGAAGACAGCTGGATATGGCATGTTAAATATCATACCAAAAAATCACTGATTGCTGGGACAAACTGGCTTCTTTTCTGCATGGTGTACACTGAATAATCACTCCCACAAGCACGCTGGTGTCCGTGTTTTAAAACTATTCCTCTCTGCTACGAATTTGTCAGGTGAAGCACTTTCTTCTGGTATGAACATATTATAAGCAATCATGGTGTATCCTCTCCATTAATAAATCCTGCTGTAGAACTAGTCCACTTGCTTATTTTTTCCTCTGGTATAGCAAAAAAGAACTAGGTTCTCTGTGTGCTGTCATCTCCCCTTTTGATAGACTTGCCGTTTTTTCTAAAGGAGCCTTTGTTCCCCCCCAGGCTGCTTCTACTCATCTTGAGGCTAGTGAAAAGGAGCATCTTTTAAAGGGTAACTTTTACTGTACACCTATTTGAGGGGGTGAAATAGCCATTTCACTGTCTGCACAGTTTTCCCTTTTTCCTACAGCTTTTTAGACTCCTGCACAGCCAAGGGTTCAAGAAGCAGCACTTTAACTAACAGGGCAATAAAACACAGTCCTCACATGTGCTGTCTCATACTTTTTCCTCAGGCAATGTATTGCATAACTAACCTCAGCCACTGTCCTATGCAATTCATTCCAATGCATTATGGACACATTTGACAGTGTTCGCAAACCTGGTCAAGATGTTTCAAAGGTCAAGCATCTTAACCTCTCAGGGCTTTGCCACCTCTCTTCTTCCACCTTACCTTTAAAGTTGGGACAGAAGAATCCTTGGAATTTTAGCTTATGTGACTAGCCAAGGTGGCAGAGGTATAAATCTTTTTCCAAGGTCAACATTCTGCTTTCCTGTAACTAGGAATGGGAATACTGGTTGAAGCCCCAACAGATATTTTGCTAGAATCCATGGAAACTACAGCTGGATATGGCAAGATGGCAAACCTTGCACAGATGCTTAAGAGTCCTCAACAACAAAATCAATTAGGCTTCCTAGTAACAGAAGGTTGGGAATTCAACTCCAAAGATGCACTAACTGCATCCTCCAAGGTTTAAATAACTGGGGAAAACAGCCAAGTGTTTGGACTCCAAATCTCTTATATTATATTATTTTTTTTATAGATGTCTGACTAATCCTTAAATTCTCATTTGAATGAATCCTTTATCCTACTGAAGGTGTCTCCAATGTGAAATTCTCTGATGGTGAGGCAGAGAATTAGGTATCCTCAAGTGTATGACTTGAGAGGGGGAGGACATCTGGTCAGCATAAAACCAGTTTGTCTGCTTCAGTTTGAAGTGGAAGATCCTTGTGGGGATGTTTCCCTCTTACTTAAATAATGGATCTGAGACAGACTTGTAGATTTCTTTACAAATAAAATAAAGTCATGCACTAATCTCAAACCCTACAAGGTAGCCTGAACATGAGAGATGAGGGGGAAGGCCTGGTCTGCCCAACTCAGCCCAAACTAAGATGGCTGAAGATTTTGGGATACGTGTATGTCATGGGCTTGCTCTTAGGAAGTGTCCACCTTCAAAGTATATGGGACTGGGTGGGTGGAGATGGCTTCAGATACTTCCCAATGGGGAACTGTACTCCGGATGCCAAGACAAGACAAGCTGACAAACTGGAGACACTTAGTACTCTCTCAGACTAAGAATAATGCTTTCTTGAAATACAGCAAGAAAGAATTAAAGGTGGCAAATGAGGAACATCCCTGTTATACCACAGGTGTTTTGGCAGTAAACTGGGAGGTTTTTCATCCCAACAAGATAGGGGAAGTAGCAAAGCACTGAAAATGACCAAACTTAGGCATTCCATGTCAGAATTCCCAAAAATTAGCACTACTGCATGCTGGTTCCTTAATGTAAAGGGGTGAGTCCCAACTATGACCCAGGTGACTAATGGATCAAGTCATGGTGCAGACACTGGTGGCACTGGGCCAGAATTAGAGGAACAAGGGGTTGGGGGCAATTTCACCTCTCTATCTCTAACACAAAGGGGGGTGCACTTTCTTGGTGGGGCACATCAGTCAGCAATGTCATCCCTGGTTGAGACTGGGGAGGGCTGCCTGTTATGTACTATGCCAGAAAGATGGGACTGTTTCCTGGGAATGCCCTCCCTGAAGTGAGAGCATCCAGAGAAGTCACCCCAATGCAACCTGACAGCAGTGCAGACACATGTAGAACTTAGGGTCAAAATAGATAATTTCAAACCACGGACATCTCCACTCAGCCAACCCACATCAGCTGATGGAGAATGAATGGACCAACTTGTTGGCAGAGGAATGTATGATTGGTAGGCAACAGTGGGGAGGTGGGAAGAAGATAAAAAATGAATAAGAGCATCAAAACGTATATTTGCTCTATGCAGGTCCTTGCTCCTTCTGCAACAAATGGAAAAACGTTCACTTAGCCAGGGTATGGTTTCCTTAGATCAGGCTTCCTCATAGGTTCATGGATTAAGTACTAGACTAACTGCCCTTGCGAGCCATTTTAAGCCTAGCCAATTATCCCTTGTGAGACTCAAACCCTGCACCTTGTGTTTGTAAGGTAAACACCTTAACCATTAAACAATAAACCAACAACTGCAGACCAATTCCACTGAAGTGCTTGTACAATTTATTATAAAAAATGTTACAAAAGTTCAATATACTGCCACACAAAAATGATCTTCTCTCTAGTGCCTCGACCACACTTGCCTTTAACAGAGTAAACTCTAATCATTCATACTAACAGCCTTTTATAATAATGAACACACCCACTTAATTACTTAGGTAAAAAAAAGTGTCCCCATAAAAACTTCTGTATACATTAACCATATATTACCATGTTATAAATCACTTTACAAAAAACTTCTCCATGTACATTCATGATTTAGCCCTATAGGGCTCATTGCATTAAATTTCAAAATCATAAAAGCCTCCTTTTTCCTCAGTAAACATTTTATTTGCTGTTCATTCATAAATTCATTCCCTTTTACACTATCTAGTACTGTGACTAGTAACCCCTCTGGATTACCACTATGATATTTATTAAAATGTAGTGCTATAGGGCTAGTTTGTTTATTATTTTTAATATCTCTAATATGTTCTTTCACTCTGCAGGCGAACAATCTTTTAGTTTCTCCCACATAAAATTTATTACAAGAACATTTGAGACCATATATAACCCTTTCAGTTCTGCAATTAAAAGTACCATTAGTTTGGAATAAAACTCCATTAATATTAGTAAATTCCTTAACTATATATTTACATACACTACATTTGCCACACGCTTGTGTTCCCTGTTTATCAGTGTGCTTTCCAATTGTCATTTTTGGCATATTGAACTTACTGTGGACTATAAAGTCCTTAATGCTTCTCCCCCTTCTGAAGGACATAGTCCACAGTAAGTTATAGCTGAGGGCTAGCAGAATTACTAATTTATCCTTCAGGTTGTCTTTTTCTGCGGGAAAACAAAGTCCCAGAATTAAAAATGCCCCCACATATGCATATTCTCCAGACAAAGTGTGCAGCATTGGGAGACTTCGTTCCACTGCACTAGATCAATCCACAACAAACATTCCTTCTGAATGCTGGGAAACATCAGGAAGTGCACATTTAGGTAGCTGCAAATAGTGGTTAAAAGCCATCCTCTGGAATCACTGACTTTTCCTTAACCTGGCTAACAGGAGCATCAGTACAGTGAATTCACTGTACCCTTGGAGCCATCATGTAGGCAGTCATGTGGTCCCCAATGGCCTGATGCAGAAAGGTCGACAAGGAATGAGCCTGGTCGAGATGGACCATGTATTGTGTTCAGAACCACTGCCATGAAAATCTTTCTCCTGTGTGAGAAAAGGCCAATAATTGGGAGGTTTAAGGAAGACACCAGATGTTCAAGGCATTCACAATTTTTTAGCCGGCCAGCACTTGCTCCTGCATTTGGGAATGAAAAAGCCAGCTGTCCTGATATGGGTAGCAGTCCTTTCTTCCTTACAAATATTACCACTTTGTAAACAACCTAGCTGCAGAGCAACACCCGAAGGACAAGGAAGTAAATTGGTAATGCTATGCACTAACTCAACTTTAGGAATCTTCAGGAGTCTTTTTGGCTCCGGACACACAAGTATGTATTCTTCACTTCCAAGGTTTTCAGATAGATTCATGATAGATTCATGCTAGTAGCAATAGGAGTAGCAATGGCTGTGTGAGCATTCTATATCTGGACACCATTATGAGGGTGTTCTCTGATGGATCCAAAACGGTCTCCAGGACAGTTTCTTAGGAACTATAAACAGTGGTAAAAACCTAAATCTCCTTCCCACTGCTGTGCCTCTACTGCTGCGCAGCTCAAGTACCACGGGTATTTCCATAAAGGAAGAGCTCAACTCAAATTCATCCTGTGACCACCTCTGAGGTATGGCACTCAGGTGTCCACGGTTATTATTATTTTTTTTTTCAACCTTCCATAAGTGGCTTAGTTTGCCTCTCAGACGGACCTGTTGTAATCAGGGGTGGAATGGGGAGAGTTCAAAGTCATAATTGCTTTGATGGAGTTGTGGAACCCCTCCCTTCCTGCCTTCCTGTTTTGTCCTCTCTTCCCATGACAAGTCTGCTTCTTCCATAACATTTTTATCTTTGGTCTGCTAGCACATAAAAGGAAAAATTACCACTTAAGAGTTTATACTACATTGGGAACATACAGAATCCTAACAAAAATTGAAATAAAAACTTAAAAGCAAAAAAGAGGCATCAACAAGATGTTACAATTAATGCATAAAGTGCTTTCGTTCCTCACCCAACAGAGAACTTCTTCAGAATAAAAAAAAGTCTTACATTAAAGACACAGTTTAAATAAATTATAGCTGTGAAAGTATACTTAACAGAACAGTAGATGTTTGAATGATCACTGCAATAGCCTTAGCTATACGGGTTATATCCTGCCTTGGATATAACAGATGGCAAGCTTCCAAAGCTTTAGGGCACTTTCAAAAAGACCAAGTTGTGAGGCAGCTTCAGTTAAGCTAACTAAAAGATATAACCATACCCTGGCATAAACGCACCAAAAAGTAAGGTGTGATGGATGGATGGAGAAGCTACTGCATCAATGTTCATTCGAGCATCTACTCTTATGGTTAAGTTTACTTGCACAACTGTACTATCCTCATCATATTTAATTACTGCTGTAGTAGCCTTAGCTCTATGGGTAGATTACCCTAGCTTACATTTGGGAGGTGAAGCAGAAGAATCTAGGATACCCTGGAGAACGTTCCTTGCAAAGCCTGATCTAGACCTAGAGAAATAATCAGGCTTATACTGCTCTGTAAATATGTACAAAGGACCAAATTATAGCTTCTAGAATACTTCTTTTCCAAAAGGGCATAGATAAAGCCAAGGCCCTGGTACAGTGGCCCTTCACCTTGCTTGGAACAGTTTTGTTGTGGTGAGGACAAAACGAAAGTTATGTACACACCACATTGATAGATCTGTGTTGTCTCTTTCAGTCCTTCAAAGTATGGGCCTTGGATCCATGTTGGATCAGACTTCGACTACTTTCAAGCTTTTGGATCCAGTGCTTAGGCCCCTCGCTTTACCCATAATTCCCAGTGCAATGTGAAATACCTCAGTTCAAGCTTGCCCCTAGGAAAAGGGTGTATGGAATCTAAAACAGAGGTAGGGCAGAAACCATCTGGGGAAAAACACAACACACACAGGTCTTGATAATTAATGAACTAAGGTTAGGTCAGTTTGAGAAAACCAAAAACCAGAAGATCAAATGCTGCCAAGAGAGGAAAGTGGGTGTGAAGCTGAGGAAGGACAGAGAGACAACACAGATCCATCGTTATTGTGAGTACATAAATTTTGTATTTGATGTATTTTCTGTCCATTCCTCAATGCATGAGAAAGAGTCCCCAGCTACAGCAAGTGTTGGGCAGTCTTATGGAAAGATATTCCGGAGCACAGACGAATCAAAGGAAGCTCTTGAGCTGGACTGCAAGTCCAGTTTACAATGGCAAATGAATGTGTGAACCTTGGACCAAGTGGCAGCTGCATGAATGTCATAAAGAGGTACTCTGGAAAAAAATGCTGTCAATGAAGAAGCTGATCCAGTACAATGGACTTTTGGTTGAATAGGCAGGGACAGTTTCATCGGCTTGTAAACTTAAGAAAATGCACTCAACCAAGTGGGAAAAGTAGAAAGAGAAAAGTACAGTTGTGTACACTTACATAAATGTAGATGTTAGTATATTCACTGTTGCAGTCATCACATTTGGGTTATCTCTGCCAGGGTAGCCCTCGGCCTGCCTGAATACCAGAGGCTTAGTATTTCTGCATCGGTTGCTGTTGCTTTAGGACTGACATTAGGTCGTTAGTAGTATAAAGTAAGGCAGCTGTCGCCATTACACCAGTTTTTCTTGCCCTGTCAGGAGACCCCAAGTGAGAGCCAGGTTATGGTGGAAGAACCCCACCAGTAGAAAGTAAACACTAATATGTTCCTAGTAAGGAGAAAGAGAGAAAGAAGAAGGGGATGGAGGGTGGGAAACCAGGACTGCAACAGTGAATACACTCAAATATCTATATTTATGGTAATTGTACACAACTGTACTATGTTCTTTGTGTTTCATTGTTGCAGTCATCACATTTGGGTTGATTCCCAAAGCTGAGAAAAAGGGTGGAGGCAGTCAAGGAGACTGCAGACTGGCTAGGATGCCCTGCAAGATTGCATTGGCAAAGGCTGCCCTGGATTTGGAGAAGACAGGCAGGTGGTAATGCTTGGTGAAAGTGTGAACAGATGCCCAAGGGGCAGCCTCCAGGATGTTCTTGGTGGGGACTCCATTGAGGAAAGCTGTAGAAGTGGAGGCTGCTCTGGTGAAGTGAGTCCTGACCCCCTTAGGGGGAGGTTTTCCATGCTGCTTGTAACAGAAATGGATACAGTGTGCTATCCATTTGGAAATTGTTTGGAGATGGCTTTGCCTTCTGCACCTGCAGCAAAGCTAACCAGTAATTGATCAGACTTTCTGAATTATTTAGTCCTGTCAAGATAGAATGTGAGCTGTCTGTGCACATCTGGAGAGTGCAGGATCCTTTCCCCCTTGTTTTGTGGGTTATGGAAAAAGGTGGGCAAATGAATGGATTGGTTGAGAGCCACACAGGACACCACTTTGGGCATGAAGGATGGGTTAGCCCTGAGGGAAACCCTGTCAGCATGGAAGATGATGAAGGGTTCCACAGCCATGAGTACTTGTAGCTCTGAGACTCTTCTGGCTGAAGTGATGGCCAGAAGAAAAGCTGTCTTCCAGGAGAGAAATTTTAACTCTGCTGAAGATGCTGGTTCAAAGGGTGTTAGGGTGAGCTTTTCCATCTCAAAGTTAAGGTCCCAAGCTGGGGTGGGTGCTCTTCTGGGTGGCCTCAAGTTGCTAGCCCCTCTTACAAATTGCTTGATCAGAGGGTGTGAGAAAAGGGGCTGCTCAATGTGGAAATGAGCAGAGATAGCAGAGGCATGAATTTTAATTGAGGAAAAAGAGAGACCACTGTGTAGCAGGTCAGCTAGGTAATCCAGGATGAGGGGTAGGGAGGGCTGTGCCATATCGTCTCCCTTAGCCTGAATCCAGGTGCAGAACCTTTTCCATTTGTCAGCATAAGACTTTCTAGTGCTAGGGCGTCTAGCCTCAAGTATAACATGTAGAACCTGTTTACGGAGACTGGCAGATTGATCAGTGGTCAGAATAAGCCAGGCTGCCAATTTGACGGCCTGCAATTGGGAAGCATGAATTCTCCTTCCCTCTGGATCAGAAGGGTTGGGGTCCAAGATGCCATGGTGGCAGTGGGGACAGGCTGCGCAGCAGTGGGTACCAGTGCTGGTGAGGCCAGTCTAGAGCCATAAGAATTGTCCTTGGTTTTTCCTCCCTTATTTTGAGCAGTACACTGGTGATGAGAGGTAGTGGAGGAAATGCATAGACTGATAAGACTGACCCAAGGAAAGGATAGGGCATCCACTTTTCAAGCCATGCAGTGATGCTCCCTGGTGCAGAACCTGCTGAGCTGATGGTTGGTGTGGGAGTCAAAGAGGTCAACCTTCGGGGTGCCCCATTTCAGAGTTATTAGGGTGAAGGTTCTTTTGTCTAGCTGCCACTCGTGTGGGTCCAGAAGATTTCTGCTTAAGTGGTCTGACAGTTTAGAGAACCTGGCAGGAATTGTGCTAACAGGTGAAGTTGCATGGCAGAGGCTGTGTGCCAAAAGATCGTGGCCGGCCTGCATTGAGGGTAGGAGTGAGTCTCTCCCTGCTTGTTGATATACCACATTACAGTGGTGTTGTCTGTTTTGATCAAGAGAGCCCCTGGAGAGAGAAGGGGCCTGAAAGCTGTCAATGTGTACTGGACAGCTAGCATCTCTTTCTGGCTGATGTGCAGATGGATTTGCTGTGGGCTCCATTGGCCCTGTATGCACCTGCCGTCCAGGTGTGTACCCCCCAGGCACAGACTGATGCATCTGTGGTGAAGGTCTGGGCGGTGGGGCGTGGTGAGAAGGGTAGTCCCTTGTTGTGGGAGCATGCTGCTGCCCACCAAAGAAAACCTTTCCTAAGGCAGGGTATCATTGGTATAACAGTTTCCAGGTCTTGAGAGTGTTGACATAAAAGGCTTTTTAGGTACCACTGAAGTTTCCTCATATGCAGTCTGGCATATGGAATGAGTAGAATGCAAGATGTCATAAACCCCAGAGCTTGAAGGATTTTCCTTGCAGATAACTGGGGTCTGGTGGCTAGTTGAGAGAAGTAGGCTGTCAGGTAATTTTGCTTTTCTGGTGTAAGGAATGCCATCTGGGATGCTGTGTCCAGGCTTGCTCCCAGGAATATAATCTTTTCATTGATAGTGTACCCTAGGGAGGTCAGCAGGGACTTTACAAAGGCCAGTGCTTGAGCAGCTTTTTCTGACTGTCTGCCTGTATTAGGAAGTCTAAGTATGGGTAAATCTGGATATTCTTTGTCTGCAAAAGGCAATGAGCCAGACATTTTGTAAAAACTCTGAGAGCAGTAGATAAGCCAAAGGGAAGTGCAGAGAACTGAAAATGTAGGGATCCTGCCCTGAAATGCAGATATTTCCTGTACGATTCCCTGACAGGGATGTGGAGGTAGGCCTCTTTTAGGTCTAGGGTGGCTAGCCAAGCATCCCTGGAGAGCATGGGTAGCAGTTGCTGGAGGGTGAGCATTTTGAATTCTGGTATCACCAGGAAGGTGTTTAGAATGGATAGACAGAGGATGGGGCGTCAGGTGACCTTTTCTGGCCATCAGAAATAGTCTGGAGTAGAAACCTTGGCCTACCTGTTCTGCAGGAATGTGCTCTATTGCCCTCATAGAGAGCAGGGAAAGGACTTGCTTTTTTTGCCTCTGCCCACTGGTTTGGAGGTAGAGCTAGGAACCTTTTTGGGGTTGGAAGAATGTGGAAAGAAAATCTGTATCCCTGGGAAACTATGTTGAGGACCCAGCGGTTGCTGGTAATGGTGGCCCAAGTGCTTGCGTGAAATGAGAGTTTCTAAGGGTAAGTGTAGGTGGGCAGAGGGAGGGGGTGGGGGAAGAAATTGTGAGTTCTTACCATGAGGGGGTGGCTTAGAACTCCCTGGTTTTGAAGTGGAGGAATTCCACTGTTTAGATCTCTGCATTCCCTGTGGCTGCTGTCTGGGTGGGAGGGGGGGGGCTGCTTCCCCGGGGTCTGGGCTGAACTGACCTGGTGGGAGCAGGAAAGGACCAGTGCTTGGAGGGGCAATGCCTGCTGAACCTTAGTGGCTGGACCTGTAAGAAATCCTTAACTGTCTGCATAGATTTAGCTTTTTCTTCCATCGTTTTTAAGACCTCCTCTGACTTAGTGCCAAATAAGTTGTCTTTGTGTAGGAGTGCATCTGATAATTTTGATTTAACATGGTCTGGCAAGGGCTGTTCCTTAAGCTATGCAGGTCTTTTACGGACAGAACCTGTGACTGCTGCCCTGCAAGAAGCTTCTAGGGCGACAAAACCACAGTGTAAGGTGTGCTTAGTCACTTGACTTGCAGAATGCATGAACTCTTGTAACTCTAATTTCTGCACAAGCAGGAAAGGAAGACACTTTGTTTGAGGAGTTCCATGGTATGTTGATGAAATTTTAGCATATGGAACTGGCAATTTAGTGCTCTGATAGCAAGAGTAGCAGAGGTGTATACTTTTTTCCCCCCATCTGTCTAGTGCTCGGGAATCCCTGAGGGGGTGGGATTCGTAGATGTTGCTTTAATTCCTTTAGGCCCTTGAAAAATTACCTCAGGGTCAGCAGTAGGGTTTTTGAAATGAAATTTGTGCGAGTCAGGGACTCTAATACCAGTCAGGACATCTGGGTGCAGGAGGAAGGGTGTCAGGAATCAAACTGTATTCCAGGAAAACATCGTCCACAACATCCAGGACGGGGGGGAATTGGCCAGGGTTGTGTGCTGTGGAAGATCCAAGAATTCTCTGAGACTCTTTTTAGACTGAGGTTACAGTCCCATTGAAAATGCTCCCTTAAGGTATGAAGGGTTTCCCCAAAGGAAAAGTCCTCGGGTGGGGAGGCTGAAGGAATGGAATCCTATGCATCAGAATCCTCAAACACAGAGGGGTTGCATGTCTTCATATTCAGATGCAACAGAGTCATCAGATTCCTGTTCAGACAAAACTACTGGGGACAGATCTCTTTTCCTTTTGGAAGGGGTAGCTTGGCTTCCCCTGATCAGCATGATATGGTCTTCTGCATTTTAAGCATTTGAGATGGAGGCAAGGAAGCAGGTGCCCAAGATTGGGTCGTCAGTTTCTTGGGTGTGGTTCGTACTCTGGGCCTTAGAAACGTGGTCGTTTTCGAAAGACCGGTACATGTGAAAGAAGTCATTGGTTTGTGTCGAGAATCGGTAATGCAAAGTACTTCCTCAGAAGCCAGTGCATGCTCAGCAGCTCCAGACCCATCCAAGGGGGAGACAACCGCAGGATCCTTAGTCGAAGAGGAGTTTTGCAGCATACCAGACTCCAAAATGGTCTCAGTAGCGGCCTGCAAATCCACAGAAGCAGGCATCAGGGGCTGCGAAAGCGCCTCACTGAGGACCGAAGAACTGTGTGTCATTGGTAGGTTTGTACCTGTGCAGTCTGTCTCTGTCTTTATCCTTACGTTTTTTTGGAAGATCTGCTGTCAGATGGCTTACCGAAGTAATATCGGAATTAGAGGACTGCAAGCGGAAATATCTAGCTACAATAACGGCCCGATGATGTACAGTTCTGGCGTTAAACAAAGCACAAAAGCGGCAATAAGGAACGTCGTGGTCTGGTTCTAAGCAAGTGATGCAGTAAGAATGAAAGTCTTGGTAAGGTATTTGCTTTCTACAGGTGAGACAATTGTTAAATTTTTCTGACATCAGTTAGTGCAAGAAAAAAGGATCCCCAACAGGGTACTTAGCTTTAGAAGACTACGAAACTCCAGTATCGGCTGACCGGCCACTCATGCAAACTGCTTCTCCTTTGGGCTCCTCAGCAAAAAAGACTGATGTAATGGCGTCAGCTGCCTTACTTTATACTACTGATGACCTGACGTCAGTCCTGAAGTGACAGTAACCGATGCAGAAATACTTAGCCTCTGGTATTCGGGCTGGCCGAGGGCTAACCTGGCAGGGATAACCCAAATGTGATGACTGCAACAGTGAAAGACGAAGAACATCTACATATTAATGTTTCAGAAATCTCTGGTCCAGTGTAAACAGAATCTTACAAAAACAAACTGACTCAACAGGGTGAGCAGACAACTCCAAACCAGCAAAATACACTCTAGAGACACTGACAGTTGGGCCCAAAAATGTTTAAACCATTCAAGTAAAAAAAACACATCGTCACAATAAGACATTTAGAAATTTAGCACTTTTGTCCCAAACGCAGGAACTTCATTAGATTTTAAAATTCATCCTTAACCCTTCACAAAAAAAAAAAAAAATTGCATGCCCGTTCCCAACCAACTGAAAAACAACACAGTCCCTTACTGTCACATGAAGGGACTACAAGATTCTTTACAATTAATGCAATTCCACATTAAGTTAAAAATATACTAAATACGCATTTAAACACAAAAAACACACAAAGAATTTCTCAAAAATAAATGAACGCAATTTTACAATGCAAGATAAAGATACCATGTCATTCAATCCTGGGAATTTATATGCATTAAATAATTTGCCATCAAAACTCCCTCTTCTCTAACAATCCACTCCAAGGTCCTCCCCATCATTTTTTTCCAGTCTTTCCACCACAAAAATAAAAACGTGTGGGAAGGAAAACATTTTTTCCCAAAAAAATCTCATTTACCCATCCTAAAAACTTCAAATTCAGCCCCCTCCCAAGCTCTGTCAACATGATCCTATCAATGAATTCCACCCCCATATCTGCCTCAACATGTAATAACTCCAGGGAATGTGAAAGTGGTGGAATAGGATATACTTTACCTTGAGCGTAATCAACACAATCTCTCAGCATTTTTTTGTGAAAAGGCTAAATTTAAGACCCCTTTGGATTTCCCCTCATCACACAGGCCTGAGCGGATACTGAACCAGAAGGGAAGGAAGACCGTTCTCAACAGCAAATTTATACACACTGCATCTCCCTGGGTGGAAGGGAAATGACAGCGAGAAAATTCACCTGTGCCAACAAATGGTAACGTGCCCATCAACATCAGACCAAGAGATTAAGAACAAACAAGTGGACATTGTGACATAGTGAAAGTGATTTTAAAGTATCTAATTACAGCTAACGGATGTCAATTAGGAGATTGCCAATTTACTTGAAAAGGGTTTTACCTCTGTCTCTGGAAGAATAGTATCCATCACTGATTTCAAATTATACATTAGGAAACAACTTATTCGATCAAACCAATGGACTATATTTTGATAAGAGTTAAGCAGATCTAGTTTATTTAATCTACCCTTACACCATTTACTGCAGAATTTTGTTAAGGTTTGTGATTTGGCCATTGGATAACTGTTAAGTATACCAGTTCCTCACTCCTGGTATAATATGACTACCACTGAATAGGAAGTTTTATCTGAATTGTGTTCCACCTGGAGTTGATGGGTTATGCCTGACAAGGGTGAAGGGGGTGATTGTGACCAAAATGGATTAAGTAAATACAATGTTAGAGTTGTGATGCAACAATTCATATGAAAAGGTGTCTGAAAATGAGGTATCTGTGACACATCAGAAAATAGATGACTTACTTTTTGATGTGTGTATGCACAGGCAGATTACAGAACACGGTTACTATTTACTGTGTGTAAAACATCCCTTAATACCCATTATTTCCGTGACCCCTAAAATACATAAGGACCTGTTTAATCCTCCATTATGCCCTACTGTGGATGCAGTATGCTCTAAAAACTTACCCCATTGCTAAATACTTGGACTTTAGGTAGGCAAATAAAGTCCATCTTTTAACCTCTGTAAGGACTCATAGGACTTTTTGAAGAAATGTGGGGAGGTGTTTTTTAGCAACACGTTAATGTTTAGTACTACTGATGTGAAGGACTTGTACACAGTCATACCCCACAGATTAGGTGGAGAAGGGTGGGTGCTATGAATTTAAGGCCCATGTCCTCACACATGAGGACAGAGGCAAAAACTATGACAGATTTAATGAACATAGTATTAACTTATATTTACCTTTATTTTGAAAGCCAATTTTTTCGTCAAAAGATGGGTGTGGCAATGGGGGCAATTTGTGTACCTCTTTTTTGCCAATACTGTTATGGCACAGTGGGGAAAAAGTTTGTTTTTAATAGTTCACTTGAAGCATCATGGTTATTTTAGACTATTTTTGGGCAATATTTTTATTTGGCATGATGTACCATCTATAACAGATGCAAGTATATTAATGCAACTACAGGTTTCATAAAATTTACTACATCAATTGATAAATTACACGATTAATTATTTGGATGTGTTGATCAGGAAGGACTTTGATAATCAAATGCTGGCATCAAACATGTTTAGGAAGGTGACTTATTCCAGTTCCCTTCTCCATTATACCAGCTGTCATCCCAAGCATGAAAAGAGAGCTATAGTTAAAGGTCAGTTTGTAAATTTGGCTAGAATGGCTTCTGAATGGGACATTTTCTTGGAGGAATGTAAGAAATTAGTAAATAATGTTTACCAGAAGGGGTTACCCCTTGAGTTTGTAAGCTCCCTTGTGAACGAGGTGGTTACAAACAGAATGTGGACATTTGTACCCTTTATTTATGTGCATGGGGCTAGTTTTGATAATCAGACTAAGGATGACGAGATATAAATGATATGAATATAAATTATAATTATTATATAATTACAGAATTGCAGGAACAAGGTATGGTTAAGACCTATACCCTTGATAGTTTTTCCATTAGAAGCACTTTGAATAATTGGGTTTGTTTTTTGTAAATAATAAATTATATGAGAAGGTGGGTGTGAATTAGGAGGGGTAAATGTTTCAAAGATTTTTTTTGGGTACAAGGTAGGGAGGTTCAGAATATGAATCTTACCATTAAAAGGGTACTTTCATATGTGGTTCTTGTGCTCAGTGCCCCTTTATTTTAGTGGACAAGTTATTTGCTTCAGGAACGAAGGGTAAAAGCAAATGGTTGTTTTAACTGCAACTCGAAGTGAGTGGTCTATACAGCTAAATGTCAACAACGTCCTTCATTTTATATTGGAAAGACTGAAAGAATGCATTTATGAGCACATACAGAATACAGTGAAATGCAGAGTGCATTATTTAATCATATATTAAAATCTCTCTCATACGTTTTTATTTTTTGTGATGGAAAAAGTGGAAAAACCCAAAGGGGGGCCATTGGCGTGAACTATTAGAGAAGAGAGAGTTGTGGTGGCAAATTGTTTGAGACCCAGCTATACAACACTCAGGAGGCTCTCAAGGACGGACATGCTGACGCACTGTTGAATCAAAGGAAGCTCTGCTTCTGGAGACTACGTCTAATTTGTAATGTGTAAGTCCAAGTGGATTGGATGAAAACGCTAGTAAATTGTTCTGTGCAACTGCGTTAATGTGTATGGTCTGTGGAGTTGGTTCATTAAAAGATTCGAAGTGGATTTGTGGTTCTACAGTTTTCTTTGGCTCATAGCACTTGTTCGTTTTTTGGTGGTTAACTTCCAAGTGCTTCCAGTTGTTTTTTAATTTGTAATGTGTACAAGTTTTTGACCAAGTGGCTGCAACGCAGATGTCGTCAATGGAAGTTCTTGAGGAAAGGCAGATGAAGCAGCCACAGATCTAGTGGAATGAGCTCTAGGAGGGTGAGGCAACTCCAAGCCTTTGAGAATAAATCAGTCAAATGCAATCAGTAGTCCTTTTGGCCAGAGTAAATTTGGAAACTGCTTGACCCAAGAGGTTAGAGGAAAAAAGATACAAACAGCTGATCAGACTTCCTATACTGTTTAGTTCTGTGAAGATAAAAACATAATTGTCTGTAAACATCAAGAAACTGCAGCATATATTCGCCCTTATTAGAAAAGTTTGGAAAGAAAACTGGTAATTGTATGGACTGGTTAATGTTAGTTTCTGTGGCTACTTTAGGCAGAAAGGAAGAGATGGTTCACAAAGACACCCTATCCTTATAGAAAATAATGTAAGAAGGCCTAGCTGATAAGGCCTGAAGCTCAGAAATTCTTTTTGCTCATGTGAAGGCTACTAAAAGGATTGTTTTGCAAGAAAGAAACTTCATATCGCACTTGTCCACAGCTTCAAAGGGTTTTTGAGTTAAACCCTGAAGAACCACAGTCAGATCCTAAGGAGGAGAGGGATCCTTTATTGGAAGTCTAAGGAGGAAAACTCCCAGATTATGCAAAGCTTTCATGAAGGAAGATGCCAGAGAATGATTTGTTTCTAGTATGGAAATTGGAAATGGCTGTCAGCTGAAGTTTAATAGTACAAAAACTAGCCCCTCCCTTAAAGAGTAGTGAGAAAAAGAAGAATGGTCAAATTAGGTGCTGAAAAAGGGTCAATATTCTGCTTGGAAGCCCATTTAGGGAATCTTTTCCATTTGCTTCCATAGACTTTCTTGGTGGCAGCCTTGTGGAAGGCCGAGATAATGTTTCAAACTGGAAAAACAAGCCTGGACTGTCTTATTACTGGAAGTGTATAAGTCATGCAGTCAGCTTGAGGGAATGGAGACTGGGATGTCAAATTCCTGAAGGATGAGACAGGAAATTCTGAGTGGGCTCCAGTAGCCATGGAGGATATTTCAAGTGAGACCAGAGGAAGGGAAACCATACCTGTAGAGGCCAGAATGGGGCAATGAGGATAACTGAGCTCTTCATCTTGCCTGCTTTCTGTAGGAGTTTTGAAATCAGAGAAAGAAGAGGGTAGGCATAGAGGAGACCTGGGGACCAATCATGAATCAGAGCATCCCTTGGTTACTCCCCCGAAGGGGGGAATCAGAGCAAAGTACTTGCTGCACTTGGTGTGGGGGGATCAGAGCAAAGTACTTGCTGCACTTGGTAAAGGGTGAGCCAAAATGATCACAGCAAGGCTGGCTCCAGCGGCTGAAGATCATATTTGCCACTGTTTGATTGAGGGATCACTCATGAGGAATCAGAATGGACCTGGTGAGTCAGTCTGCCAGTATGCTAGTTTTTCCTGGTATGCGAGTTGCAATGAGAAAGTGGTCTGAAGAGATCGCCCATTCCCAGACCCTCATGGCCTCTCTGCACAATGGGTAGGAATGTGTTCCTCTGTTGATGTACTACGCCCACTGACATGTATGTGTAGATTGCAATAGTCCCCAGGGGGGAGAATGTCCTGAAAGGCTTGGAACATTAGAAAAACTGCTCTCATCTCTAGGACATTGACATGAAAAGGGGGACCATGTGCTTTGAACCATTTTTTCCCCATGAAATCACCCCGCCCCACCCCAGTTCGGAAGGGTCTGTGGTCACTGTGGAGATTGGGGGAGAAAGGGAGAACAACCTGCCATGAAACAGGTCATCTGTATGGATTCACCAGTGAACATGGCATTTGCAGACTGGAATTGGTTTTTACAGGAAATAGAGGCTTGTAAAGAATAAACCACTGTACTGCCAATGCCCATTGGAGGAGTCACAAATAATCTTGCTAGAGGAACTAGAAGAATGGCAGCTGACATGGACTCAAAAGTTTGAAGAACTAGTTGTGCTGAAGGGGACAGGCAAGACAGTACGGCTCTCACCTGATTTCTCAATGATGTGATACGATGAAGAGGTAAAGATGCCACTTCAGTCATAGTATTCAGCTGAGTTCCTATAAATTCTAAAGTCTGTAGTTAGGTTCGATTTGGCATGGTTTATTGAAAGGCCCAGGAAGCTGGAGATCTGGAGCAAGTACTCCCTGGCTTATAGAAATTGATGCTTGGTTGGTGAGGTGAGGAGTCAATCGTCGAGATAGGGGAACACCTTGTAACCTTTCAGCCTCAAATGAGCTACCACTACTGCCATGCATTTGCTGAACACCCTGGGGGCTGTGGGGAGACCAAAGGGCAGGGCTCTGAACTGGTAATGACTGGCTCCCAAACAAAAGCGCAGGTGACTCCTGGAGCACCTGTCTATTTTGACGTGACAGTATGCATCCTGGAGACATATAGAGCACATCCAATTATCCTTGCACAGAAGACCGAGGATGGACTGAACCATGACAATTCGGAATTTTGACTTCTTTATCTACAGATTCAAATTACTTGGATCCAAAATTGGTCTCAGGTCCCCTGTCTTCTTTGGCACTAAAAAGAAACACGAGTTTCCCAACCCCACCTATTTGCGTGGGACCTCCTGGATGACTCTTTGTAGCAGCTTTTGAATTTCTTGAGCTAAGTAACCCTCTGACTGGGTGGAATATTGGGGAGCTTCTTTGGACAGGAGGTGGAAGGGAAAAGGGTACGTAGTAACCTCTGGATACGATTTCTAGCACACATGCATTTTTTGTAATATTTATACAGGCATTCAGGCACAGGGAAAAATGCCCCCCCCCCCACCACCACCACCACCACCTTCACAGGTGGACAGTTGAGCAACACTCACTGACAGAGCCTATCAAAGGAGTCTCTGAAGCCCTGGTTTTGCAGACCCCTCCCCCCCCCCCATGCCTCTGGAGCGACATCTGCCATTGAAACCTCCTCCTCTGACTCTGGAAGAAGTATCCCCAGACAAGTCCTGAAAAGGTCCCCAAGATTTCCAGAACCACATCATCTTACCACCTCGTTGGTTCCTACAGAATGTACATTGAGGGATAGAAAACTAGATTCAAAAGGCAGACAGGCTCTTTCCCTCCTGCTCATTGCAGGTGAGCGTATCTTCCAGGATGGCACAAACAAGGAGGAGCAATCAAAGGCAGCATTAACAAATGATGCCTTGAAGGGTTCCGCAAAGTTGCACAGCCTCACCCAGATACGTCTCCTAACAGCTATGCCTGAACCGGTAGATTGTGACATTCTACACTGTATGGGAGATCAGCCTCATCGATACATTGGTAATTTCTTTAGCAGTGTTAACTGGTGACAGTTGGTTTGTAGAATCTAGGTATTGCATTATCGGGCATTTAAATTGTACAGTGACTGCTTTATGGCATGTCCTCTATGTCAAATACTTTTAGTAGCAGTCTTATGGATTTGAAGTATAGCTCACTTTTAGTTCCAAGTTCTGTTGCCGTGAGACTGCCAATTGTTTTAAATCCTTAACCTGGCTTGTAGAATTCAAGAGTTAAAGTACAGAACTTCTGTTTAGCTATATCTCAGTTAGTTTGATTATTTCCAACTACAAAATGGTACATATGTTACTACATGAACTACAGACGACATTTTTATTGTCAGTTGTTTTTACACTAAGACATCATGGTTGATCGTTTTTTACCATTGTTTATGTGAAAGTGTTATAGCAGAAGTAAGTTACTGAACTTTTGACTCGCATTGTTACTGCTCTAATCTGTAAAGTTAATATCATACGTACTTTTTTATTTTTTCTGTATTTTTCATATTTTCTCAACTAACTCCTCTCTAGCTGTTATCAGTAGTTGCATGTATAGTACCTCTGTTTTTGTTTTTTCCCCTATGCTTTTATATTCAACACACTCTCCCCTCCTGTTTTCCCTAGGTTTTAAAGCAAAGTGTATTCCCTCAAGACTGCATCTACCTTTACTGATGTCAACTCCTGGAATTACGCGTGTGCTCTACTGTACAGCCAGTTTACACTAAAAGTATGTTCTAAGCTCATACCACAAAGTAGTCTTTGTCTACTGTACAGGATACCTGCATACCACTGAGAGCCCCTCCCCCATACTCACCCGTTTAGAAACCTTGCCTCCATCTCTCTCTCTGCCATCTATAAGTTAGTCACTACCTTGGTGTCAACTCTCTGTTAGTTAGCTGTACTCTGTTTTTCTCTTTCTGGTTTCCTTTTAACTGTTTTTATCTTACTGCAAATTCCTGTGTATACCTCGCTATTGCATCTCTTCCTTCTCGGTCTACACCTCCCCACCTCTTCTACTTACCTGCTGACTCTGTGTGCTCCTTACTCTTTCCCTCCTGCCCTACTGATTGTTTCTTGTGGTGACTCTTGCTGGCCAGTCCCACTATGCTCAGACTCACTTCGCTCCCCTCCCACCCACCCCCCAATATCATTACCTTTATACCTAACCACCTAATCCCTTCCTCTCCTAACTCCACCACTTCCTGTCTGCTATAACATTCTAAACGCCTTACCCTTCCTTACTTATCACTTCATAGTTTAGTCTGCTGCAAATCCTCCTCCTTTCTATATATCCCACTCCTCCTACAGGTTGTTTCTCTTAAATTTTACTTCCAACTCTCTAACAGGTCCAACAATTTACTTTTCCTAGTCCCTTAACTACTCCGCACTCCATCCCAATCCTACTTCCCAACCTTAGGCCACGGCTTTTGCAACCCTCTCCATTTTCCTCTTGCCTCCATTACTTCTCATTCTTACATCTTGTACTACTCCATTACCACCTGTCCATAGAGATCCCACTAATCCCCATACTGTTTCTCATCTCTGCAATACTCTATTACAATCTCCTCCTCCTCCTCTATCTTTTCCATGAACATCCCTCTGCCTAAAATCAAACTTCCTCCCCCTCACTCTCTAGCATCTAATACCAAGACTAAGTACTTGACTTACCACCCATTTAATTTCAAACTTATACATCCAAATCCTGGGCCCATCTATCACCCCACGATGCATAACTCTACCTCTCCCAACTTAATAAACTCATCCTCTCCAAACATATTTCCTTTTACTCTATGAATTCTCGTAGTATTCTAAACAAAGTTAGTGAAATCCATGCCTGGACAGCCTTCCACACACCTGCTGTCATCACCCTAACAGACACTTGGCTAAAACCCCAAACCTCTGAAAAAGACATTCTCCCCCCCAGGTTATAATATACTCCGCATAGATCGCCAAAACAAAAAAGGGGGTGGAGTTGCCATCCTCTACTCCAACCACCTCACAGTTAAAAGTTTTATGAAACCTATCCCATCCTTTTCTCCTGGTCAACTACTTACAGCTAACCTTGAAATAAATGACCACACCACTATCACAGTAGCAGCCATCTATATTCCTCCAGGAGACGACATTCCTCTGCTCGAAAATATTTTAATACTTTTCTCAACACATCCCCAATGAAACTATCCCTCCTTGGGGATGTCAACATTAACTGGTTAACTCTCCATAATCCAAACTCTAATACTTATATTAATTTATATTTATGCATTTTTATTTATTTATTTTACATTTGTTAACCGGGTTAGTCTGGCTGAGCTCTTGGCTCATTTTCAGCAGAGACCTGGGGAGAAAAGCTCCTCAGGACTAGAAAACAATTTATTAAATTTTAGTAACACAGTAGTAACAATCAGCTATAGGATCTAATAAGCAGAGACCTGGAGAGAAAAAAAGTTCCCCAGGCAATTCAATTACAGAGTATTGACAGTTGGCAGACAAGTATATGAGTTGTTACAAGCAAGGTTTTAAACAATTGGCAGAAGAAAATGTGACTAGTTACAATATTAAAGCTGTTTAGAGCAAAATGAGTTAATAGTTAGGCAGATGCTTATTTAAAGCGGGTAGGAGTTTGGAAACGAGAAAGGAAAGTAAGAATGGCTAGTAGGAGATGTAGGGGGGGAGAGAGAGTATAGGAGACAGACTAAACAGGTAGGTTGTTTTGAGACTAAGAATTAAGAGTGGTTGGAGACAGAGGAAGGGAAGGGGTAGAAAAGGCAGGGGGATATAGTGTTAGAGATGCATTAAGAGTGAGGTGGTGAAATAGATGAAATGATGGTGGCTTCAGGGTGGTTGGCTACAGTGGCAAGACCACTTTGTTTTTAGGTATTTCCTTGTGGCTAATTTGAAACTTTTGCTATGCTGGAGGGATTTTATTTCCAAGGGGAGTTGGTTCCAGGATGTAGTTGGGTTACAGTTAGAGAAGGCAGCCTATTTTGGTTTTGGGTTTGTAGGTGTCTAATAATTCTTGATTTGAGCTGCGTAGCATCCTAGCAGGGGAATATTTGGATATGATAATGGAGAGGCTAGGGCAGAAGTAGGGTAGATAGAGTGGATAATTTGTAGTTGGTACAGCTGAAGCAGCTGAGGGAATTCTAGCCAGTCTAGTTGCTGTAGTGCTAAGCAGTGGTGTGACTTGTAGGTTTGGTTGGCTGCAAATCTGGTGATCTTATTATAGGTAGTTTCAAGCTCGGAAATACGTGCATAATTTAGGTTTGTGAATATGTGGCAGCTGTACAGGACTGTTGGGAGTAATAAAGCCTGGGAGATTGTTATTCTGGCAGTGTTAGTTAAGTATTTCTTGCTACAGAAAAGGTGTCCAAGATTCTGATGAGTTCTTTTTACCGATTTAGTAATATGGAGATCAAACTTAAGCTGATCTATTGTAACATCTTGCAATTTAGTACTAGATTCAGCTGAGATGATAGTGTTGCTGGTGGATAAAACGGTAAATGCACTTTTGAGTGTGGTGATGTTTTTAGGGAGGAAGAGTAGGAGCTTAGTTAGTTTTGGATCAAGTATTAGCTTATCACTAAGCCAAGTCTCAATGGTGTGGAAGGATGCCTGGGTAGTTGAGGGGATGTCGGTTGGGTTGTCATCAATGGTTATAACAGTTGAGTCAGCATATTGCACAAAAGATGACTGGGGACAAGAGGAGTAGAGCAAGTTGGTGAAAATATTAAAGAGTAGTGGTCCAAGTATGGACCCTTGGGGGACTCCCATTTGTACAGTGAGAAGGGAGGATAGTGCAGAGAGCCATTTAACTGATTGCTTATATGGCTTTACACAGCTAATCTCCCAACCTACCCATACAAACAACTCTCACACATCTAGTACTCTTATTGACTGGGTACTTGTATCTAATCCTTCCAAATATCATAACCCTGAAACCCTACCAAACACCCTGAGCAATCACTGCCTAAGTGATTAGGTTCACTCCTCACTTCTCAAAACCTCCTAAATTTATCACTTGTCGTAAACTCTCTAACTTCCATCCAGAAACCTTTAATGCCCTCCTCTCTAAAGTAAACTGGAAATTCCTTGCCCAACTCCCACTAGAAGAAGCAGTCCTAGCTTTCAACTCCACCTTCCTTAGTATCTTAGACTCACTTGCTCCCCCTCGCAAAGTCTCGTACCCTTATAACTAGACAAATTACGGAAAAAATGGTCACAAACTAAGCTCTCTGCAGACTTGCAAAAATTTAAAGAACTCAGAAATCTGACAAAAAAAACACAAAGATAAAAAGGACTTCTATAACAAACCTCCCACAGCCCTAAAATTTAATCCTAAAATTCTGGAACTCTATTAACCAAATATTACATCCCGGTAATCTTAGCTCCGCCAATCCATGCCCAGACAAGACATCTGAAGAAATTGCCACTATCTTCAATACCTATTTTATCGATTAAATATCCAAGCTACTGAACCCTAACCCAAACTCCTCTACTACTAACATCTCCAACTTTTCTGAACCTACTCCTAATACTATCTCCTCAAATACCTTCTCCCTCAAACCTGTACCTACTAGCTACATCAAAACTCTGCTCTCTAAATTAAAACCGTGCTGAGCATCAGCTGACAATATTCCTTCCACTTTTCTTCTCCTGCCAGCTGACTCTCTTGTTCTCCCTATATCTATCCTAATTAATCACTATCTCTGAATCTAAAGTCCCTTCCATCTGGAAACAATGCTACTCTACCTATGCACAAGGGAGGTAACTCATCTGATATCTCCAACTTTATACCTGTCGCTATCCTCTCCCCTCTCTCTCAAGTACTAGAAAACTGTATTCATAAGCAAGGTATGCAGTATCTAATACAGGAAAATCTGCTTACACCCACTCAACACTGCTTCAGACTCATAGTACCAGTACAGCTCCATTATCCTTACTTAACACAGTCTCTATAGTCATGCATGACCATAAACGTATTTCTTGCCTATTCTTGGACCTCGCAAATGCTTTCGACACGGTCTTGCACTCTTCTGCTGCACAAACTGCATGACCTCAACTTCTCCTCTAATACTATTGCATGGTTCTCCAGCTAAATCACTGACAGATCTCAATCAGTGAGATGGCACTCTGCACTCTCCCCTCCTCTCCATGTCAAAATGGGTGTACCTCAAGGGTCTATCCTAGGACCTTTACTTTTTAATATCTTTACTAATCAGCTCTATACCTCCTGTACTCCGTCATCTTTAGTGCAATACGCAGATGACTCTACAGGCATCACCACAGCGAACTCTCCCTCTAAGCTCCTCAGCTACTCAAGCATGTTTTAACTTAGTTGAAACATGGCTCTCCAACAACCAGCTCATCCTTAACCCTATAAAAACAAAGCTGTTACTCTTCCTACCTAAAAAGTTCATAAATATTAAACCCTCCTTCTCCATACAGTCCCTTAACACTCGCATTCCGGTAGAATCCAGTACTAAGCTCTTAGGCGTAACCATCGATGATCAGCTTAAATTTGACTTGCATGTTAATAACTGTATAAAAAAGACACATTCAAAACTAGGGCTCCTTTACCGTAACAAGAAATTCCTTAACTCTGAAGCCAAGATTACTCTTTCTTACCTACCTTCTTACCCAGTCTAATGTACAATTCTCAAATTCTCACAAATCTTAACTCAGCACTCTTAACCAAACTTGAATCTACCTACAACAAGGTAGCTAGATTTGCTGCCCAGCAAACCTACAAATCCCATCACTGTCTCTCTCAAACACCTAAACTGGCTTGAATTACCCCACCGGCTTCTTCTCTCAGATCCAGATCATCCATTCTATTCTATACCAGCCTTCCTGCTGCCCAGCACCATCCCCTCTCATCTCCCATTTTTCTTCCTCCAGATGTCTCCGAAGCTACAACCAAAACCTACTACAAATCTACAAACCCAAGTCTAAATTTGGGCGCAACATTGTACAGCTATCACCCCACTGTTGCCTGGAATAGACTCCCACTAGAAATCAGGACCCTTAAACATCCTAAACAATTTAAGACCGCCACCAAGGAGCACTTTAAAGGTCGCTGGTCCTGCCACTGCACTTCCCTCCTTAACATCCCCTACTTCTCATACCTTAATCTTTCTGCCCTTTACTCACTCTTCTCACTAGCTCTCTCTAATCTTTCTTGACTACTCTTTCTGTCTTTTAAAATCTATTAAGCAAATTGCCTCAGAGAAACATTCTGTTGCAATTGTTTTGCCTTCATGCAACTACATCATGATAAAACTGTTTTTTTTAACCACTTACCCCAAAAACTATACCCATCTTAATGACATTTCTTTTTATACATCTTGAAATAGTTATGCTATACTCCTGCTTATTGACACTGTATAACACTGTATTGCTACTTAATGCCTTGTAATAATCTTGTAACATTGCTGTTTAATGCTTATTTGTAATGAAAATTGTATATGTTGGAGCTTTTCTCCCCGGGCCACCGCTAAAAAAAAGGCTCTTCAGCTCAGTCGGATAATCCCAGTCAACAAATGTAAAATAAAATAAATACATGGACAAAAGACTGGCCAGTAGAGGAGAATTCTGAGATCCTCCGCAGACATGGATCAGAGTATGAAAACTCCTTGATCAAATTTCTCCGTAAGAGAGTGAAATGTGCCAGGTAGTTCAATGACCTCACCTTGAATGTAGCAGAGATGTACATGCACTTTCCAAATTTGTCCATTGTTCTGGACTCTCTGTTCGGAGGCCGGACAGAGGAGCTTTATTCAGCTAGCTCCTTCTTAGTGGCTGCTGCCACAACTATGGCATCAACTAGGATTCCTTTACTCCAGTGAGGTCTATCTGAAGGGGGAACTAAGAACTTATTCAGGTGCTTGGGGATGGGCTCAATGGTGTCCAGTTCCTTCCAAGCCTGTTGGGAAACCAGATCAACAAGTTCATCTGCTGGGGGGGATCACCCAAGACGTAGATGGGCCAAACCTCGAAAGCCTCCAGGAACACGGATTCCTCTGAAGGAGCTTGGGAAGACAAGCCACCATTCTGTTTGAGGACTTTGTGTCCTAAGTGAAAGACACTATAGGGGAGTCTATGTGCCTCCTCTTACACATACTCTTCCGAGGTACCTCTTCTGTGGGGTGTTTGGGACAGGCATCAGAAGAGGGAGGAAATCCCTCTTGGGGAACATGTGTGGAAGCTTCCCAGAGCTAGCTGACTAAGAGTACAAATGATGGGCTCAGAGCTTGGATCCAATGAGGGGCGATGGCTAGGTACCAATACTTGAGAGGACGGCTCTTTATGCAAAGAGAAAACCCTTTCTAATACCCAAGAGGCTGACAGACCACAGAAACATCTGCCCCCTCTCCTTGGAGCAGAGGCAGCAGAGGACGGGCAGTTGTGGCCAACCCTGCATCTGTGCCATGCAAAGAGCAACAGATCCAAGTTGTCCAGAGTAGAGGCACCTAGGGGAAGGGATGGATCCGACAAAGTAGGAGCCACATCCAACCCCTTGGACCAATTGGTGACTTCTTGGATCAGAGATCCACCCTGATCCGAAGACATCTGAGCAGGAATGGTCAGGGACGCCATCAGAGTGGAAGAAGGGAGCTTCCTCGGATCAAATGTCAAATTGCTCAGGGATCTTGGATTCCGGAACTCAAACCACAGGTCAGATCAGAGAAGGAGACGGTATTGGCTAGGCAGATGCACTCATGGATCTGAAAGGGGACTCAGATGGCAGAACCCTATTTTAACCGGAGCCCTGAGAAATCTCTGCACCATCATGTCCACATCTGCCTCTGCCAAGCTTTTTGAAAGATCTAGATGATGCTGTGGATGCAGGCCTAGAATGCTTACTTGGGGTAGAAATCACTGCAAGGGCAGAGCCTGAGAAACGGGCTTTAAAACAAACTCCGGGGACTGGGTCCTTGCTGTCGATCAAAGAGTCTTTGATCAGAGTAGGTGGCTGACGGTGAGAGAGCTGGTGATGGTAATCAAGCATGCAAATCTGATAAGGCCTGTGGCTCCAGGGGAGGTGTAAAGGCCTTCAGATCTGAAGAGATTGGCTCTGAAATCTTCTTATGTTTCTCAGGTGGCTTTGATGATGCCCTGAGACTTCTGCAGGACTTGTTTATTTGAATCTATGGAGCCTTGATAAGTTTAGAGGGGGGTTTGAGGCTCAGGAGAAGCTGGAAGTAAGCCTTTAATTATTAATTTGTTGTGCCAGTCAGAGAGGGCTGTGGGGTTAAATGTGGCACATATATCACAGGCAGACTTGATGTTCAGGCCCCAGGCATTAAATGCACTTCTTGTAGGCATCAGACTTTGGAATCTTATGCACACAAGAAGTGCATTTCTTAAAACTGGTGTTTTTTTCAGAATTTCCACGTATGGTTAACACTGTATTGCACTCTAAACACACAAAATTTTATAAAGGTATCACTAAGCAGACAGAAATAGGAGAAATGCCAAGAAGATACAAAAGGCAGGAAGAACGGTAGGGAGATAAAACAAAAAAAAAACAAACACGAACGCCAGTGATCACCTATATACAATTAGAGGGAGGGGGAGAGAAAGAAAAACTGATATTTAAATTGCAAAAAATAATCTAAAGTTTAACAAGGAGACAAAGTACAACTCTCACTGCTCGAGATTAGACTGTTGTCACAATGGCAGCAAACGAGATCTGAGGAGCTGGGGATGGAAGAGCATTACTGGTAGAGGGAGGAGCTTGAGATTTGGATCCAAAGTCTTGTATATGCATGCAGTAGAGTCAGATCAGAGGGTCAGATCCTAGACCCATTCATGAGGAAGAATGAAAAGGACATCAGATCAGAATCTTAATGGATGATGAACACCTGGTAAGTGTAATGCAAATTCACCCTTGTTTGAAAAGTTTGGGGAGATTTATGGCTTGGTTGACAGAGGATTCAGAAGCCACCTTTCGAAGAATAAGGATTGATCCTCAGGCTCATTCGGCCTTTGTGAAAAAACAGGCAACTGGTTCAAATGGAGGACAAGTTAGGGATTGCAGTAAAACAATAATATCCCAAAGAGGAACTGGGTCTCTAAGTGGAGGTCATAACAGAAAAATCCTCTACGAAAGGCTTTAGATATTCTTAAGGATGGAAAAGACGTGCGATTCTCATCAATGTGAAAAGATGATATGGCCGTTAATTGCACTTTGACAGTAGAATAGCTGGATCCATTCTAAAAAAGGACTGCCAAGAACTGCAGAATCACTGGGGGGGGGGGCTAAAAAAGGATCAATATTGTTCTCAATTGCCCAAATGAAGAATCTTTCCTATTAGTTTTGTAGGTCTTACGTGTAGAAGGTTTCTGGGAAAAAGTTAGCATTTGAACAACCGAGGATGGACTGTCTAGCAATCACTGGAACTGGAAAACCCATGTGGTCAAGTTGAGGGAATGTCCAAGTGAGGCAACCCCGACAGAGAAGAAACTACATTTGAGACATAGGCCAGTATCCAAGGAGGCTGAAGAAGATGAGGCCATATTTGTCAAGGTCAATAAGCTGCTACGAGTATGACTGACTTTTTTGCCATTGCTTTCTGTAAAACCTTTGGTATCGGAGGAATTGGGGGAAATGAGTAAAGGAGTCCTGTGGGGACAACTGTGGGACAAAGCATCCCTCCCGGACTCTCACTCGGGGGGTTCAAAGCAAAGAAACTTGCTGCACTTAGTGTTGAGGGGAGATAACAGAAGAGGCTGCAGCAAGATTGGCCCCAAGAGCTGAATACCTGCTTTGTGACTGCTGGGTTGAGGGACCACTCATGAGGGAGGAGGACAGACACTCAACTTCTCCACTAGCACAATGGACTTGGTCAGGATATGTGTTGCTACTAGACAGCAGTGAGAAGATATCACCCATTGCCACACTCATGGCCTCTTGACATAAATGGGTAAGATCTGGTTCCTCACTGTTTGTTGAGGTACCAGACAAAGTACAGTTGTGTACACTTACCATAAATGTAGATGTTTGAGTGTATTCACTGTTGCAGTCATCACACTTGGGTTATCTGCCTGCAGGTAGCCCTCAGTGGCCCAAATACCAGAGTCTTGGGATTTCTGTGTCGGATGCTGTCGCTTCTTCCATGACATCAGGTCGTCAGGGGGTATAAAACAGGCAGCCAACGCCATTATATAAGTTTTTCTTGCCCCAAAAGTCAGAAGCCCCCAAATAGGAAGCTAGTATATGGTAGGGAACACCACCAGTAAAAAGTAAACACCACTGCCAGTAAAAATGGCCATAGAGAGGAGAGATAGAAAGGATAGAGAAAACCAGGGGGCTGGAGGGAGGGAAACCAGGACTGCAACACTGAATACACTCGAACATCTACATTTATGGTAAGTGTACACAATTGTACTATGTTCTTCGTGTTTCACTGTTGCAGTCATCACACTTGGGTTGATTCCCAAAGCTGAGGAAGGGTGGAGTCAGTCAGGAAGTGTTAGGTCTGGCTAGCAGGCCTTGTAAGACTGCTGTAGAAAATCCAGCTCTGGATTTAGAAAAAATAGGTAAGTGGCAATGCTTGGTGAAGGTGTGTATAGAACTCCAGGTTGCAGCTTCCAGAATGTCCCTGATTGGGACTCCACTGAGAAATGCTGTAGAGGTGGAAGTAGCCCTAGTGGAATGTTGTCCGATCCCCTGTGGAGTAGGTTTTTCATGCTGCTTGTAACAGAAATGGATGCAGTGTGCTATCCATTTGGAAATGGTTTTGAAATAGCCTTGCCCTCTGTCCCTGAGGCAAAGCTGACTATTAGCTGGTCAGATTTTCTTAAAGGTTTAGTCCTGTCAAGGTAGAACCTGAGCTGTCTGTGCACAGCCAAGGAGAGCAGGATCCTTTCCCCTTTATTCTGAGGATTAGGGAAGAAAGTTGGCAAATGGATGGATTGGTTTACAGCCACACTGGACACCACTTTAGGCATAAAGGATGGGTTAGTCCTGAGGGAAACCCTGTCAGTATGGAAAATAATGAAAGGTTCCACAGCCAATAGCGCCTGTAACTCAGGCTCTCTTCTTGCTGAAGTTATAGCTAAAAGCAAGGCTGTTTTCCAAGAGAGGAATTTTAACTCTGCTGGAGCAACAGGTTCAAAAGGGGGAAGCGTGAGCTTTTCCAGTACAAAGTTAAGGTCCCAGGCAGGAGTGGATACTCTCCTAGGGGGCCTTAAGTTAGCACCCCTCAGGTCCTGTTTGAGGAGAAGGTGAGAAAATAGAGGTGGCTCAGTATTATAAAGAGCTGAGATGGCAGAGACATGAATCTTACTAGAGGAGAAGGATAGGCCTCTGTGGAGTAGCTCTACTAGGTAATTCAGGATTAGAGGTAATGAGGGCACTGCTGTGTCTTTTCCTTGAGACTGATTCCAAGAACAATATCTTTTCCACTTTTCAGCATAGGATTTCCTAGTACTAGGCCTTCTGCCTTAAAGAATGACGCCCAGCACCTGTTTGCTGAGGGTTGCTGGTGGTGTATTCAGGGGATAAAGCTAGGCAGCAAGGTATAGGGTTTGCAACTGTGGATGCAAAATCTGTCCCACCTGCTGGGACAGCAGGGTAGGAGTCTGGTGTAGGTGCCAGGGTGGCACTTGCCAGACTGCGTAAGAGTGGGTACCAGTGCTGACGTGGCCAGTCTGTGGCAATAAGAATTGCCCTTGGTCTGTCCTGTTTGATCTTGAGTAGTACTTTTGAGAGGAGGGGCAGAGGGGGGAAAGGCATAAACAGAGAGGTTTTCCCATTGGAAGGATAGGGCATCCACCTTCCAGGCCCTGCTGTGAGGGTTCCTGGTGCAGAATTTGCTCAAGTGGTGGTTCTCGGGGGAGGCAAAGAGGTCCACCTCCGGTGTCCCCCACTTCTGGATTAAAAGGTTGAAGGTGTTGGGCTCCATTTTCCACTCGTGTGGGTCTAGGAGATTTCTGCTTAAGTCGTCTGCCAGTGAATTTTGTTTGCCTGGCAGGAACTGAGCTTGTAGATGCACTTGGCTGCTCAAAGCTGTGTTCCACAAAGCCATGGCTAACCTGCAGAGTGGGTAAGAATGGGCATCTCCCTGCTTGTTTATGTACCACATAACTGTGGTGTGTCTGTTTTTATCAGCAGCTGTCCTGGACGGCTTAGGTATTTGAAGGCTGTCAGAGTATTCTGTACAGCTAGCATCTCTTTTTGATTGATGTGCAGGAGAATTTGGCCTGGACTCCAGTGGCTCTGAATGCATGTCTGCCATGTGAGCCCCCCATGCATAGTCTGATGCATCTGTTGTCAGGATTTGGGCAGCGAGGGGTTGAGTGAAAGACAGTCCCTTGTTCTGGTTGCATGCTCCTGCCCACCAAAGGAACTCTGCCCTTAGACAAGGTATGATTGAAATGATTGTTTCCAGGTCTTGGGAATGTTGGCACCAAAGACTTTTTAAGTACCACTGAAGTTTCCTCATATGCAGTCTTGCATATGGAATTAACAGAACACATGAGGCCATGAACCCTAGGGCTTGCAGTATTTTCCTTGCAAATAGCAGGGTTCTGGTGGCCATTTGTTTGAAGTAGTTGGTCAGATAGACCTGTTTTTCTGGAGTGAGAAATGCCATCTGGGAAACTGTGTCCAAGCTTGCTCCCAGGAATACAATCTTTTGACTGGGCATCAGTTGTGATTTCTTTTCGTTGATGGTGTAAATGAAGTGAGGCGGCTTTTTCAAATGCCAGGTGCTGAAGCAGCAGTTCCTGACTGTCCACCTGAATCAGGTAATTGTCCAAGTATGGGAAAATTTGAATATTTCTCTGCCTGCAATATGCAATGTCCGGAGCCAGGCACTTTGTGAATACTCCGCGCAGTAGATAAGCCAAAGGGAAGTGCAGAGAACTGATGGTGCATAGAGCCTGCCCTGAAGCGTAGATATTTCCTGCAGGACTCCCTTATGGGGATGTGGAGATGAGCTTCTTTTAAGTCTAAAGTGACTATCCAGGCATCCTTGGCTAGCACAGGGAGAAGCTGTTGCAGGGTAAGCATCGTGAATTTTGGGACCACCAGAAAGGTGTTGAGAATTGATAGATCCAGGTTTGGGTGCCAACAACCCTCTTTTCTGTGCACCAGGAAAAGTCTGGAGTAGAAACCCTGCCCCCTTTGTTCTACTGGAACAGGTTGAATAGCTCTGATACTAAGCAGGGAAAGTACTTGCTTTTGAGCCTCTGCCCACTGGTTTGGAGGAATGTCTGGAAAACCGCTTGGGGTTGCAGTGAATGTAAGTAGAATCTGTACCCCTGGGATACAGTGTTTAGGACCCATTGGGCCTGAGTAATGGACATCCAGTTTTTTGCGTGAAGGGCAAGTTTTCCTGCTAGGGGCACAAGTAATTGGGCAAGGCTGGGAAGGAGAATTGAAGTCACTGTGAGCTTTTTCCATAAGGGGGCAGCTTACCATTCCCTGTTTTTGAGGTGGAAGCACTCCATTGTTTAGATCTCTGCATACCGTGAGACTGTAGTATGGGTGGCCCATTTCCCCTGGGTTTGGACTGAGAAGGCCTGGAATGGGCTGGAAAGGACCAGTTTTTAGAAGGCCAATGCCTACTGAATCTAGGTGGCTGCACTTCTAAGAATTCTTTAACAGTTTGCATACATTTAGATTTTTCTTCCATCTTTTTAAGAACCTCTTCTGCTTTGGTGCCAAACAAACAGTCCTTATTTAAAGGAGTGTCTAGTAATTTTGATTTGACATGATCTGGCAATGTTTGTTCCTTCAGCCAAGCATGCCTTCTCAGTACAGACCCAGTGACTGCAGCCCTGCACGATGCTTCTAGGGCATCAAAGCCACACTGCAAAGTATGCTTACTAACTTGGTTTGCAGAATGCATCAACTCTTGTAAATCTTTATGTTCTGCACAATCTGGAAGTAACCCAATTTTCTGTTTAATTAGTTCCATATGTTGCTGGTACTAACATGTGAAACTGGCAATTCAATGCCCTGATGGCAAGAGTTGCAAAGGTATACTCCTTCCTACACCATCTGTCTACAGCTCCGGAATCCCTGTCTGAAGGGGTAGGGTTTTTGGCTGTAGTAGCCTTAATACCTTTAGGTCCCTGGGAAATGGTCACTGGATCAGCAGTAGGATTCTTGGAGAGAAATTTGTGAGAATCAGGTACTCTGTAGCACCTGTCACGTTTTTCTAGGGGCAGGGAGTAAAGTGTCTGGAGTAAGACTGGACTCATGAAGACCTCTACAACATCCAGGACAGGGGGTATAGCTACAGGCCTGTGAAGAGGCAACTCTAAAAATTCTCAGAGTCTCTTTTTGGACCGAGGGTAGTCCTGGCATTCCCAGTGGAAATTCTCTCAAATTATGCAAGGTTTCACCAAAAGAAAAATCCTCTGGAGAGGAGGCAGAGGGAATGAATTCCTCTGCATCTGAACCCTCATAAGTTGACAAGGGCATGTCTTGATAATAAGAAGAGTCAGAGTCATCGGACTCCTGGTCTGTAGAATCAGAATGAAACTCAATTCTTTGTCTCTTAGCAGGGGAAGGCTGGCTTCTCCTAACTAGGATAATAATGCCTTCAGCCATTCTAAGCATTTGTTTGTGACGTGTGAGCTTGAGCATGCGCTTTGGTCATCAGTTTTCTAGCTGTAGTGCGTACTCTGGGCCTTAGAAACTCGGTAGTTTTACCTAAAAACAAAGTCGGTTTAATTCAAACATCGGTAGGTCAGAATACACCCTCAGAAGATGGTGCCTGCACAGCGACTCCGGACCCATCCAAGGTAGAGACATCCGCAGGTTCCATAGTCAAAGAAGCATCTCACGGCATACTGGACTCTGAATGGGTCTCAGCAGAGGCCTGCAAATCTGCAGAAGCGGGCATAAGGGGCTGAAAAATTGCCTCACTGAGTACTGGCAGACTGGTGACTACCTCAACGGAAGCGTTGGCATTTTTGGACCTAGGCGGTCTGTCTGTCTTTATCTTCAAGTTTTTTCGGAAGATCGGTAGTCTGATTTCTTACCGAAGCCATTTCGGAATACGGAGAATGGGAGCAAACTAATTTAGCGACTAAGATAGCCTGACAACAAATGGTTCAGGTGTTAAACAAGGCACAAAACTGACAGCGAAGGACATCGTGGTCTGGGCTTAAATAGGTGAAGCAGTAAGAATGAAAATCTCTGTGAGGTACTTGCTTTCCACAGACAAGACAATTGTTAACTTTTTCTGACATTGGTTAGAGCAAGAAAAAAGGATCCCCAACAGGGTACTTGGCTTTAGAAGACTTCAGGTTTGTAACTCGAAAAATGAAAATTTCAGGTAGCGACCGACCGGCACTTGTGAACTGCTTCTGTTTCGGGTTCCATGGCAAAAAAAACTGATGTAATAGAGTCGGCTGCCTGTTTATACCCCTGACGACCTGACGTCATGGAAGAAGCGACAGCATCCGACGCGGAAATCCCAAGACTCTGGTATTCGGGCCGAATGAGGGCTACCTGCAGGCAGATAACCCAAGTGTGATGATTGCAACAGTGAAACACAAAACATCTGCCATGTTGTCTGTCTGAATGGATATCAGCTCCTTGGAAAGAAGGTTTTGAAAGACTTACAATGCTAGGAGGAATGCTCTCACCTCCAATATGTTGATGTGAAGTCTGACTGTGACCATGCACCTTGCACTGTCTTTCCGTTGTAGTGCCCCCCACCCCAAATGGGAAGCATCCATGGTCACTGTGGCTTGGGAGAATAAAAGGACAGGCATGTGGTGACTTGAATCACCACTGGATGTTTGAATTGCATATCTCCTTTAAGAGGACTCAGAAAAGACATGGGGTTGTCATCTTATCTACCACTGGACTTCAATATTCTACTGAACTTGCATGTAGTATATGACTAGGGGAACCAGGGAAACTGATGCTGCTATGGTCACTAAGATGGAGAATCATTACTGCGGGTGGTTTCTTAAAGAATAGAACAGTTTAGGATTGGTGGCAAATGGCTGCAATTCTTGTCTGGGGAAGTCTAATAATCCAAGAAGTATACCAATGGCTTAGGTTTTAAGGACGTTGTACATCACATGTATGCTCCCTGCTCACAGCGTAGGGCATAAAGATGACGTACAGGCATGCATAACTCAGAACTGAAAAGCCCCAGGCAAAACGGTAAAAGGAGAAAATGAGGAATATGTGCAACCAGAAGGAAAAAAAAGTAGGAGGAATAAAGAAAAAGGGAGGAAGAAGGGAGCGAATACTGCAGGACATCGGTTATGGTAAGAGTTTACACAACTGTACCATCTCCTTCCATATCCACTTTCGCAGTATTCTTTACTAAAGAGAGGGTACAAAAGCTCAAGAGGAAATTTGGAAGGGGGAGGGCCCAGAGGGGCCCCTCAAGAAAGCCATGTGGGATAGCTCTGGCAAAGCCAGCACTAGCTCTGTAAACATCTAATTAGTAATGCTTAGTAAAGGTATAGACAGAGTTCCAAGTACCAGCCTTAAGGATATACTTGGTATCTAAACTTTTGAAAAAAGCACCAGAGGAAGCCATAACCCTGGTAGAATGAACCCCAACAGAAGCAGAAAGTCTCTGCCCATGAAAAGAGTAACAAAAGGAAATGGTTGTAGAAATCCCAGAATAAATGGTTTGATTGGAAACAGCCAAACCTAATGATATGGGAGGACAAGAAACAAAGTTGCTCAGACTTGCAAAAGGCCTTAGTCCTAAGCCAAATAATACCTGAGCTGTCTATGCAAATCCAAGGTGTGAAGAACCTTCTCACTAGCAGACTGTGGGGAAGAAAAAAAATGTAGGTAAATTATAATAGACTGATTAAGAGATAATTCATTAACCACCTTGAGCATAAAAGTAGTAGTACAAAGAGACAACCTGTCCCTATGAAAAAACAAGAGAGGAAGAGTCATAAGGCCCTAAAACTCAGACACTCTTAGCTGAAGTAAGGGCCAAAAGAAGAAAGGTCTTCCATGTACAATGCTGCAAGGAAGCTAAAGCTGCAGGCTCAAAAGGAAGCCAAGTCAATTTCTCAAGAATAAAATTAAAGTACCAGGAAGGAGAAATAGACTTGCTGGGAGGACTAACATGTAGGACACTTTTAAGGTACTGTCTGACCTCAAACCTAGAGGCCAGAGGAGGATTCAAGGGCAGACAAGCCGAAACAGCTGATGGGTGAGCTTTAATTGAATATGCCAACCCAGCATGGCACAGACCATACAAAGAATTGGAGGCACCTCCACAGACAGGGAATCCTGATGGCGAGGGAAGCACCTGATAGAAAATATCTTCCATTTGGGCATACATGATTTTCTGGTAGTGGTTCTCCTGCAGAATCTGGAGCACACCCTCAGAAAACAAGGTGCCTAAAAGAGATCAAAACTCTTATTACCCACAGTATCAGTTGAAGAGTGGACAGTTGAGGATGGACAACAGATCCTTTGTCTTGTGTGAGAAGATCCATCCGGTGAGGTAACTTGTGGTAACTGCCCCTGGCCAAGTGAGAGAGGGGGGGGAATTGATGCTATCCGAGCCAAAAGGGAGCCACCAGCAAAATTTCTGGGAGAATACCGCCTGAGCTAGTGCAGAACCAGAGATAACAGAGGAAGGGGTGGGAACCAGATGGAAGAGGATGTTTCTAAGAAAGAGACTGGGCATCAACTTTCCAAATCACAGGACCTGGGACTCTGGAACAGAACACAGGAAGTTGCCTGTTCAGAGGGGAGGTGAAGAGTTCTACTGGAGGAATACCCCACTGATGGATAATGTCCAGGAACACATTTCTATGACACATCCATTCATGAGCTTGTGTTCGGGACCTGCTCAGTCTGCCACTAGATTATGCTCTGAAGGAATGTAAACTCTCTGAAGGAATGTAAACTATCTGAAGAATTACTTGATACTGACAGACACCAGCCCTGAAAAAAAAACAGTCTGCAAAGAAGATAGGACCTCATGCCCCCTGCTTGTTGACATACCGTATCACTGTAGCATTGTCAATGAAGACTTTGAGGGGGCCAAGATGAAAGAAGGAATGAAAAGTTTGTAAAACCAAACAGAGCTAATTTTTTATTTATTTTATTTTTTTTACTAGTGATATGATCCGACCTCTGATGAAGAGGCCAGAGGCCTTGGACCTATAAGAGACCACAAGAGGCACCCCATCATCTGTCTGAGGAGTCTGTAAAAAAGCTCCTAAGTGGGAAATGGGACTTGAAAAGAAGTGGGAAATGGGACTTAAAAAGAAGCCCTGGATTGAGAGAGAGCTGATGAATCCACCACTGAAGTTCAAGCTTGAGACAAGGAAGAAAAGAACAGGGAACTCCGGGAGGTGGCAATGTTGAAGCCACACCAATATGAAGTACCACTGAAATTTCCTCATATGGAGCCTGGCAGGAGGCAGCATGGGAATGGTGGAAGCTTTAAATCCCAGGACCCTGAGAAACTCCCTATGCATGACAGAAGACAGAAGAAGAAGTGACTAGACAAAGGTAGTCAAAGGTAAAGCCTTGCGGCAAGAAGAGATGTCCGCATGGGAACAGTCTGAAGTCTGTATCCAAAGAAAACATGATCCTGGAAAGGTGTCAGAACTGATTTATGGAGGTTTACGGTGAACCCCAGACAGCATAAAAGCCAAGTGGTGAACAGGAAATAGTGTAACAGACTATTGGGAAAAGGAGCTTGAATAAGCAGATCTAGATAGGAAAAAATCTGTATACCTCAAAGCCTGCAAATAGCAATGACAGGAGCAAGGCATCTGGTGAATACCCTTGGGACAGTAAAAAGCAAAAAGCAGACGGCAAGGAAGAAACAGAGAAATGTAAACATTTCTTGAAAAGAGGATGAATGGGGATGTGAAGGTATGCATCTTTGAGATCCAGATGCACCAGAACAGTCTGAGGAAGCAGAAAGTACAGTCGTGTACCTACCATAAATGTAGATGTTCGAGTGTATTCACTGTTGCAGTCATTACACTTGGGTTATCCTGCTGGCAGGCGACCCGCAGTCGGCCCAAGTTCCAAAGTCTTGGTCCGGCGTCGGTTGCAGTCGCCTCTTCCCTGATGTCAGTGCACCAGGGGTATAAAAGTTGCAACAGACACCATTTTCTTCAGTTTTTCTTGTCCCAGATGTCAGATGCCCCCAGATAGGAAGGCTGAAAAGATAAAAATATGCCAAACAACCAAGCATATATTACTATAAACATTTACTTAATCTACAAGCAAATACACCACATAGGTTGTATAGAGTTGGGAAGTACAGAATAGTCCCAGCAAAGAGGGGGATGGTGGGTGGGTAACCTGGACTGCAACAGCGAATACACTCGAACATCTATATTTATGGTAGGTACACAACTGTACTATGTTCGTGTTTCACTGTTGCAGTCATTACACTTGGGTAGAATCCCAAAGCTGAGGTTGGGTGGCTGGGTCTAGATTGGATTTGGCGAAGCTAACAAGCCCTGCAGAACTGCAGTGGCAAAGCCTGCTCTGGATTTGGAGTAGAGAGGTAGGTGGTAGTGCTTGGTAAAAGTATGCACTGAGCTCCAGGTTGCAGTTTCTAAGATGTCTTTGGTTGGTACCCCTCTGAGGAAAGCTGCTGAAGTGGCTGCTGCTCTGGTAGAATGAGGCCTAATGCCCTTAGGAACAGATTTGCCATGTTGTGCATAACAGAAGCGGATGCAGTGTCCTATCCATTTGGAGATTGTCTGCTTTGTAATAGGCTTTCCTTGTGATCCTGCAGCATAAGCTACAAACAGTTGCTCAGTTTTTCTGAAAGCTTTTGTTTTGTCCAAGTAAAATCGTAGCTGCCTGTGTATATCCAAAGCGTGCAGAAGTCTTTCCCCTTTATTCTGGGGATTTGGGTAGAAAAGTAGGTAAATGAATGGTTTGGTTTAAGGCCACATTGGAGACCACTTTTGGCATGAATGTTGGGTTTGTCCTAAGAGAAACCCTGTCCTGATGAAAAATGAGGAAAGGTTCCACGGCCATCAATGCCTGTAACTCTGAGACTCTTTTTGCTGAAGTTATTGCTAGGAGCAGAGCAGTTTTCCATGACAAGAATTTTAGATCAGCTGTGCTGGCTGGTTCAAATGGAGGCAGTGTTAGTTTTTCTAAAACAAAATTGAGGTCCCAAGTAGGTACTGGTGCTCTTCTAGGGGGTCTTATATTCTTTGCCCCTCTGAGGTACTGTCGTAGTAGAGGATGTGAAAAAATAGGAGGATCCGTATTGTAATGAGCTGAAATGGCAGAGGCATGGATTTTAACAGATGGAAAGGATAGGCCATTGTCCAACATTTCAGTCAGGTATTGCAAAATCTGAGATATATTAGGGACCAGTGGATCGAGCCCATGTACCTGGTTCCAAGCACAGAATTTCTTCCATTTTTCTGCATAAGATTTCCTAGTGCTGGGCCTTCTGGCTTCCAAAATTACATCCATAACAGCTTTAGAGAGAGGTGCAGTCTGAGTGGCTACATGATCTGCCATGCTGCCAGGTTTAAGGTTCTGAGTTGAGGTTTAAGGTTCTGAGTTGACTGTGCAGAATCTGATTGTTTTGCTGTGTCAGAAGAGGAGTGATTTGAGGTAGAGGCCAAGGTGGGCCTTGGGACAAAGTTTTTAGGATTGGCTACCAGTGTTGGCGTGGCCAGTCTTTTGCAATCAGTATAATTTTTGGCCTCTCATGTCTGACTTTTAGAAGCACCTTGGTGAGAAGAGGCATCGGAAGGAAGGCATAGACGGTCAGGTTTTTCCAGCTGAATGATAGAGCATCCACTTTGCATGCTTGAGAGTGATAAGTCCTTGTGCAAAATTTCTGTATTTGGTAATTGTGAGGGGAGGCAAAAAGATCTATGTCTGGGCGTCCCCATTTCCTTGTTATGTTGAACACTTGTAGATTTAGCTTCCATTCGTGAGGATCCATGAGATTTCTGCTTAGTTCGTCTGCCAGTGTATTTTTTGTTCCTGGCAGGAATTGTGCTTGCAGATGTACCTGGTAGGTCAGTGCTGTGTTCCACAAAGTCATGGCTTGTCTGCATATGGGGTAGGAATGTGTGCCCCCTTGCTCGTTTATGTACCACAACTGTGGTATTGTCCGTCTTTATTAGTAGTTGTCCTGGATGTATTAGGTCCTTGAAGGCAGTCAGGGCATTCTGTACAGCTAGCATCTCTTTCTGATTGATGTGAAGATGCATTTGCTCCTTGTGCCACGTGCCCTGAATACATTTTCCTGCTATATGTGCTCCCCAGGCATAATCCGATGCATCCGTTGTTGTCTGCCTGGCTGTAGGTAAGGCGAAAGGCTGTTCCTTGTTGTGGTGACAGGCCTGGGACCACCACGAAACTCCTGTTGTAGGCAAGGAATCAAGGTTATGATTGTCTCTAGGCTGTGACAATGCTGAGTCCAAACACTTTTTAGATACCATTGTAGTTTCCTCATATGCAGTTTTGCATATGGTATTAGTAGAATGCAGGATGCCATGAAACCCAGGGCCTGCAGAATTTTTCTTGCAGGGAGCTGGGTCTTTGTTGCCATCATTTGAAAGTAATGAGTCAGTTGCCTTTGTTTGTCTGGTATGAGATAAGCCATCTGGGCAGTTGTATTTAAGCTTGCACCCAGGAATATTATCTCTCGAGAGGGCACTAGCTTTGATTTCTTTTTGTTTACTGCATACCCTAGGCAAGTTAGCAATCTTTTTACAAACGCCAGGTGCTTTAGAAAAATGTCCTTGCTCTCTTGCTTGAATAAGGCAGTCGTCCAATTAGGGATATATTTGAATTCCTTTTTGTCTGCAAAATGCAATTACTGGTGCCAGGCATTTTGTGAAGACCCTGGGTGCAGTAGATAAGCCAAAGGGCAGTGCAGAGAATTGGTAATGCATTGAGCCTGCTATAAATCTGAGGTATCTTCTGCACGATTGTCTGATTGGGGCGTGCAGGTATGCCTCCTTGAGATCCAAATTAACTAGCTAAGCCTCCTTGCACAGCATGGGCAGAAGTTGTTAAGTGTTAACATTTTGAATTTTGGAACATCCAGTAAAGTATTCAGGATTGACAGGTCCAGTATTGGTCTCCAGGCTTCGTCTTTTCTGGGTACTAAGAAAAATCTTTAGTAAAATCCTTCCCCTGTTCTTCTTGTGGAACTTTTTGAATAGCTCCCATATCTATAAGAACAGCAATCTGTTTTTGTGCCTCTGCCCATTGGTTTTGCGGCAGGTTTGGCATACCTTTTGGTTTTGGAAGTGTGTGGAAGTGGAACCTGTACCCCTGAGAAACTATATTCAGCACCCATTGGTCTTGGGTGATCAAGTGCCAATTTTTTGAGAAAAGTGCTAGCTTTCCCCCTAGGGGTGCTGTCAACTGGTAAAAGCTTGGAATTTGCAGAGGGAAGTCATTATACTATAAAGTTGTGATTTGTCTCCTCCTTTGGGGGCTGAAGCACCCCATTGTTTAGGTCTGTAGGAGCCTTGAGGCTGAGATCTGCCTCTTGGGCGCCTGTATCTGCCTCTTTGTGGCCTGTCTGACACTGGAAAGGACCAATTTTTTGACGGCCAGTTTCTGCTAAATCTAGGTGGTTGAACCTGTAAGAAATCTTTCACCATTTGCATTGACTTTGCTTTATCCTCCATTTTCTTTAACACCTCTTCTGCCTTAACACCACACAAAGTATCATGCTATAGTGAACCATCCAATAATTTTACTTTAACATGGTCAGGTAAACTTTGTTCTTTTAACCAAGCATGCCTTCGAATTACTGAGCCTGTAACTGCGGCTCTACAAGAAGCCTCTAATGAATCAAAACCACATTGCAGAGTATGCTTTCCCACTTGTTCAACTGCATGCAATAAATCCTGAATTTCTTTACTGTCAGGACTTTCTATATTTGTAACCATTTTCTGCTTTAACAATGACATGAGATACTGTTGATATTTAAGCATGTGAAACTAACAGTTTAAAGCTCTAACAGCTAAAGTAGCAGAAGTGTAAACTGCTTTCCCCCATCTGTCCAGAGCTCTGGAGTCCCTGTCTGTGGGGACAGGATTTTTGCAGTGGAAGCTTTAACCCCTTTAGGACCCTGAGAAATTGTTTTTGGCTCTGCAGTGGGGTTTTTATAAAGACATTTACAAGAGTCGGGGACCCTGTAGTATCTGTCTGGTTTTACTGGAGCAGGGGGTAAAGAGTCTGGAGACAGACTGGATGCAGAAAAAACATAATCTGCAATACCAAGCACAGGAGGGAATAGCCAGGGGCCTGTGCTCAGGCAATAAAAGGAAATCTCTGAGCCTTTTCTTGGATTCTGAGTAATCCTGGCTCTCCCAGTGGAAATGCTCCCTCATGGTGTGCAGGGTTTCCCCAAAAGAATAATCCTCGGGCGGTGAGGCTGAAGGAATGGACTCTTCAGCATCAGAGTCCTCATAGGGAGGGAGAGAATAAGCCCTGATCAGAAGAAGAATCAGAGGAAATGGAAACCTGATCAGGGGAATCATAATCAGCGTCTTGCCTAGGCCTTTTGTCAGGAGGGGGATGGGAACCCCTGATTAAAGGAATAAGGTCTTCGGCCATTTTAAGCATCTGTTTCTTTGGCATAGCTGACTGTTCTGGAAAATGCTGCACTTGTTTCCTTGTCTTTAATGGTGTTTTTGACTTTGCCTTTGCTGCTGTAGTAGCCTTAACTGTAAGCTGTGAAGGTCTGAAAACAATCTCAGGAGCCGGTGCCCGCTCAGCGGCTCCAGACCCATCTGAGGGTATAGTTTCCGTAGGCCCAGTACCTTGAGTTTCCACAGGCCTCGTTGTCCCCACATGGCTGTCTGTTAGGGCCTGTGGCTCTGAGGTAGCGGGTGTCAGGGGCTGCGAAAGCGCCTCACTGAGAACCGGTGACTGGCCTAGAAGAGGCTTCGTCATCGGTTTTGGACCTCAGATGCCTGTCTTTCTTTGTCTTTGCATTTTTTATACATTCCGGTCGTCTGTTTTTCCGACGGCATTATATAATTAAATCTTCGTCCAAAATCATGTAAAGCAAAATCAAACCGACGTTTAATAGTGTGTTTATTGAATCTAGCAAAAAAACGACAACTAGTAACGTCGTGGTCAGGGCCTAGGCAAGGAATGCAGTAAGAGTGAAAATCCTTGAGGTATTTGCTTCCCACAACAAATACAATTATTAACTTTGACTGATATCGGTCTGGAGCAAGAAAAAGTTTCCCCAACAGGGTACTTAGCTTTACTGAAGGCTTCGGTTCTGAAACTCAATTTTGAAAATCTCAGGAGTCAGCCAACCAGCATTTGCAAACTGCTTTTGCTTTGGGCACTGCACAGCAAGAAAGACTGGAGAAAATGGCATTGGTTGCAACTTTTATACCCCTGGCGCACTGACATCAGGGAAGAGGTGACGGCAACTGACGCCGGACCAAGACTTTGGAACTCGGGCAGACTGCGGGTCGTCTGCCAGCAGGATAACCCAGGTGTAATGACTGCAACAGTGAAACACGATGAACATCAGGAAACATGTCTGAAGGGACAACATCCGAAAAGAAGGGGATCTGGAGATAGGTGCTGAGTAGGGAAAGATCCAGAACTGGTCTCCATATACCCTCCTTCTGAGGAACCAGAAACACCCTGGAGTAAAACCCTTTCTCCACCTGGAACGGACTAAATGGTTCCCCGATCCAAAAAAAATTGCAGCACCTCTGGGAAATGGGGAAGTTGTTCTTAACATTAAGGAATGCCTGAAAAGGGACAAAAGGATTTCCAAACCATGAAATATCCCTGATGGACAATAGATAGAACCCAAGAATCTGAGGTGATACGATGCCAATCTGAAAGAGACAAAAGGACTTGGCAGAGGGGGAGGCCAAATGTCAAACAGAACCAGGCTTCTCCTGAAAAGGTTTTTGGAAGGAAGGAGTCCGAGTAGACTTGGCAGGAGAAACATGTATAACCCTTGTGACCATTAAGAGGAAGACAAGTCCGTCTACAAACAAAGCCACACTTGGAAGGAGATTTCCTCTGAAACTTAGGAATAGGGGAAAAAAACTATGCTTAAGTTCCTGCAAGGCTTTACCCTGCACAGACTTAAGTCAGCAAAAGCAGTCCCAAAAAGACTTCTGATATCCAGTGGAGCATCCAAAAGTTTGGCCTTGATATAAGGTATGACTGAAGAAGTAGCCAGGAATAAAGCCTCATCACTGAACCAAAGGCAGCAGCCCTGTAAGAGGCATCAGTTGCATCATAGCTGCATTTTATTGTGAGACAGGCAACTTTGAGAAGTGGACACCAACAAGGAAAGGGAAGAAGCCTTGCCATCAGAACCAGGATGGCCAAAACATACCTGGTCATAGGAGTCCGGCACTTCATGTCCCTAAAGGGCAAGATGGCAGCAGTATAAACTTTCTTGCCCAACCTTCCCATGGCTTGACTATCCTTATTAGAAGGAAGGAGCTTAGTTGACAGCAAAAGCTTACAGAGGGTCTTCAGAAGAAACTGATATTACTGAAGGATAGGAAGATGGGAACTTCAGGCACTTTGTAGAACCTCAGGCTTCTTTAGCACAGGAGGGTGAAAATCAGGAGCTACAGAGCCTGCAAAAAAAAGTATCCAAAAGGCAGCTAGAAAAGGACAGACAGCTGGTGGTTTGACACTCCATTTGTAGGCGCTCATACTACCTCTTTTGAATGTCAAAGACCTGGAAACAGTCCCACTTAAAAGTAGTCCATCATGCGGGCAACAGTATTGCCAAAGGACAACTCTTCCTAAGGAGACTCCAGACTCAAAGAACCCTCCTTCCTCCGAACCACAGTCTGGGGGGAGGAATGAATTTGGAAAGAGTAAGCCAAGGATTCTTCTCCCAAATCCAAATCCTCATCCCAGGAATCCAATTCCCCAGGCATCTTAACAGTAGTGGAGCTAGGACAGACATCCCCCTGAGGAGGCTTCAAGGCCATTAAAGCATTAAACAAACCCTGAACGAAATCCTGACACTCAGGCTAGGTATCGTTAACATGCTTGGCCTGCTGTGAAGGCACAGACAGTTTACTTAACTTTTTTCTTTCTGTGGCTGGAAGAAGGACAGACAGATTGTTTCCATGGTCAAGCCAAAAATGGTGCCTCTTTTCTTGGGAAAAGGCAGCAGTAAATGCCAGTAAAAACAAAAAAGCCTTTAAAATTCATTTTCACAAACACAGTAAAAAGCTCTTTAAAACACTGTCAGCCCCATAAAGTAAAATAATTTCTCTATGGAAAAAATGTTTCAATTACTTTAAACAACTTTTAAATTGACAGAAAAAAGCACTCCTATTTAAGTACATTACAGTCTTATGGCAGCCTGTTAAAACACAAACTTTGATACTTTCCTGAAGAGGTAAGTATCAATACAAAAATTATTAAATGGAAGGCTTCCCCTCCAAAGGGAATTTATCTGCCCAGCAAAGGAACAGCACAAGCCAGCCATCAATCCTCAAAAGCCTCAGGAGCACACTTCAGCGACAAGTTCTGAAGGAATTGGCGCCTAAACTTGTCTTAGTCTGCTCAGCTTAAGCTGCCTGACAGTTTAGAAGCATGGAATATGCCCTGAAGCTCTGGAAGCTGGCCAGCTGTTACATCCCTAGGCAGGATCTAACCTACACAGCTAAGGCTACTGCAGCAGCTATCAAAATTATGATCAATCAAATCACTTGATCAACCTCAAGTAATTGTCATGGCAACTCAGCTAACAAACACAACCTATCTGCAAAAAGTATGAACCTTTTTTGCAGCTATAGTACTTAAGTAAACTAAAAATATATATTTTTTCAAAAGTGTATTTTATAAAAATGTTTGTGTTTCGTGATTTAGCTCTCCCCTTAAACAGTAAGCTGTTGGTTAATAACAATTCCTGAGGCTCTTTTTGGCATCCAGAAGTTGTCCACGCAAATCCCTTACTTCTAAACGAGTCTCCCAGTTGCCTCCCCAGTTAAAATGCAGCATCTTTTCAAATACAAAAAAAAAAGTTTTTAAAATTTCCACACATACTAAAGTGTACAAAGAGTGTTGTTGGTACTAGCACCGTACCTAATCATGTAGGCATGCTGGTGAATTTTTTTTTCACCCTCTCCATTTTTCCTATATAAAATGCAGTACAAGAGACAGTGGGCCTCATAAATTGTACATTTTGTATTACAATCAGACTTGCAACTGGTGCCAGCTTTCCTACGGTATTGGCACAAAATGGTATTTGTTACTTCATATATACAATCCGTACTGGGAACAGAATCCACATTTTTTTCATTCCCTTAATACCCTTGTGGTCATCAACTTTTATTCAGTCCCCTCTCAAAATAGTTTGGGGTATGTGGAGCAATTTACAGGTCAGGAAAGTTAATACTGAATGTATGGAACAAGTATTGTTTAACAATTTTGCTTTCCCTGAAACTGATAAGCAAATTAAAGGGACTGCTATTGGACAGCCACAAAACCTGCAATTGTAAATACTGTTTTGTGCTGATGGGAGAATTATATTTTCCCATCCACTTTTTGGCAGTCCACACCACATTTATGTTTTTGGATTTTTCTTTTATCCTTTAGACCAACAGTATTGATCAGATGAATGAGTTTTTTAATTGCATTAGTGAAACCATTTCATTTTTGAGTTTTCAAAAGTGAATGGAATAGCAATTCCATTATCTTTTTAGATGCAACACTTGGGGAAAAACAGATAAGAAGATAACTATGAATCTACTATACATAGACAAAGCACTTATTCTAATAGTTTGCTACATTTTAAGAGCAGCCACCCAGCATGGCAGAAGAAAAATATTGTCAAAGGGCAAATGGTACATTTCTCCAGTTGTGTATCAGGGGAAGACTCGTCTATGAGAGAGATGAATGCCCTAAAACAAAATGTTCTTTAACTGAGGTCATCCTGAAGAACTTACTGGCAGATTAACAGGAAGGTAACCTAACAGAATGATGAAGTTTCAGCTTTTAATTATATATTCCAACAGTATAAAAGAAAATACAGGTTACCATCACAATTCTATTCTAGAGCTCTAGTGTTGGGCTTTAACAGTAGAATGAGTGAAATTAAACTAAGAACTGGAAATGTGCAATGGAACCTTTTGGATCAACATCACAACTAGGTGGCGTACCCCCTCATTTTTAAGGGAGTAGGAATATAAAACACTAGTTTGACAAAGGATTGAATTAAACCATCAACAGCCACAAGGGTATCAAAGGAATGAAAAAAAGAGGAAACTGTGCACAGTATAGTCTTAGATATGAAGCAACAAATATGTTTCAGTGTTTACCTTATACAGCATTTTATACAGAAAAAATGGAGAGAGCCATAAAAGAGAATTCACCAACATACCTATGCATTTGCAGGGGGGCAGTGATGCAGCTCTTAGGGGGCATGCTAGTGTGCGTGTGTGTGTGTAGAAAGTAATATATATATCTATATATATATCTATATATATATATATATCTATATATATATATATATCTATATATATATATATATATATCTCTATATATATCTATATATATATCTATATATATATATCTATATATATATATAGCAAAAGGTGATGCAGGTTAACTGGGGGAGGCAACTAGAAGGCTTACTTAATAGCAAAGGAGTTGCACTGGCAAATCTTGTTGGACGTCACAAGAGACCCACAACTTAACTTGTCTCAGTTTGCTGGTTAAGAGGAGGGATAGATTAATAAAGCACAAGCATTACTGCTATAAAATAGATTTTTAAAATATATAATTTTTATTAGTTTATTCAATTAGCATTCACACGTACAATGAATACCTTTTACAAAGTTTTTTATTCAATTAGCATGCACACAAAATGAATACCTTTTACAAAGTTTTTTTTAATAAACAATTAAGTAGTTTTATTAGTAGTTTAGTTAGGTTGTGTTTGTCTTAGTTGCTGAGTTGCCCAGAAAATTAATTCAGGTTGATCATGTGATTTGGTTATTTAAACTCTCTCTAATGTAAACACTCCTATTCAGACGTTCCATATTAGATGAGAGATAACATATTAATAAACACTGACATCTTGTCGGGGACATACGTTTGTTTTATACTATACTGGGGGGAACTAGATGAAAAAAAATATCACCAACTAAAACTTCGGCTTTTCCCAGTTAGGGGTCGCCACAGTGGAACTCCGGTCCGCTAATGATTGGTAGTGGATTTTTACGTACCGGGTTACCAGCCCTGACGCACAACCCTCAATGAAGGCATGCCCCATTCACGTATGCCTCCACACAGAAGACGCTCTAGCTGAGAATCGAACGGGACAACATCTTGCTATGAGGCGACAATGCTACCGCAGCACCACCACCGCAGTGCATCACCAAGTAAAAATATTGGAAGAAAAGACGATGAATGGAAATGGTTTGCTAAATACAGAATGCCTATCTAAACAGGCACTCAATATTTCCCCTTTAAAGGTCCTCAGACAGTACACTGACCCTAAACTAGGCATGGCATCCAATAACAGAACTTGTGGCAGATGTCCAAGAGACCATCTAACACATTAAACCACAATTAATCATGTTTGCCAACTCCTTGGAAAACATAAAAAAGCTTCAGGCACTGAGATTTAAGCAATTCATGCTGTATTTTTGCACACAAGTTTGTAATGTGTTACAATATCTCCTTGGGATTTTAATATGTATTTAGCAAGGTACAAACCTGAAAGCCAAACTAGCTGAAGTGAATACCCTCTTACCAAAACTCTCTCTTGCTGCTGTCCCTATCATTTGGTAAGACACTGAGGCCCTGGTCTAAGCTACAAATCTTCAATGCTACAAGGTTCTTATCACGTAAATGGTGCATCTGCTGGACCCTGTAGAATCTGCCTTGCTCCTGTGTGTGGAGACAGGTAACAGTTTCAAAGCTGTGGCTGCTGCTGCGAAAAGAAGACTTCAAATATGGAATTCACTGTCACTGGTTTCTGTTCCTTCTGTCAAAGGAGGTCAAAACATTTCTATTTTACTGAATTACATTTTGGCCTCCCACTTAAAATGCTTCTTTATTCCTCATGAGGGTGTCAAGTGACATGACAACCTATCATGACCCAGACAAACAAATTCCCTTCATCTAAAATCATATACAAGGAGGGATGACATTTGGACTGAGTAAACAAGGTCCTCTTCTTCACTGAAAGATTAGGTACTATCTGTAATACGAGGTCTTTCTCTCTGTCTTGCATGACCTGCTCAGACAGAGCGGGAGCAAGAGACTTACTTGCTGCAGTATGCTCTGGGGAGAATCCTGTCTGAGGTATCAAAAACACCGCAAATTCCTAATGCTGAACTCGGTGTTCCTCCTGGTTATCACTCTTATGCTCTAAAAGGTGAGACAATGGAGGGCAGGATTCTTCCTCTTGAGAAGAGCTCAGCTTGTGATAAGTGGCCCACAATTTAAACTAATGGAGAATGTAGAATAACTTTTCTTTGTACTAGGTCCAGGAGAACATGCTAGAGACTGTGTGTCTGCATCCCACTCCTAAGAGGTTGGTAGAAATAGCTCAATAGATGTATCAGGTGCCAACACCAGTTCCCGGAAAACAAACTTGCTGATTGTGGCACACTTGGGCCAATGTGCTACAGTTAGGATGTTTTTTTTTTTTTTTTTACAGTTTTAGATAGTGACAGATACTTTGGTTTGTTTTTGTCTTTTAGGGTGTGTAACATTTTTCATGCAGTATACATATGCTTTGTTTACAAATTTTTGTTTATAATCAACTCCAACATTACATAAATTGCTCAATTCCTGCCTTCCCTTCAATCTCTCTTCTCCTCCTGAAGATTATTCTGCATGTATTGTTCCCCAAAATTCCATTTCTATCTAACTTGCTGCATCACTTTTCTAGAGATTACAATCCAGTTCTATTATCTCCTTCACACAATTTAAGTACTTAAACTATAGTTGTTTAGACTTTGACTTATATTCTCTAGTAAATAACTTTTTTGTCAGCTAATAGTATTAAACTTAGTAAGGCCTTACCATGTCTAGGGAATTTAGATCACAAGTCCCAGCTCAAAATAGTTACTTCCTTAATTATGACAATTTGCTTCATTAATATTTCTGACTAAGTACTCTTTAGGGAACATTTTACAATCTGTTAACACATTACATTCTCCAAAGATATGTTCCAAATTACCTCTTTCTCCATTACACTTGGCATTTGCCATCTACCAGGGAAAAATTCTCTGAAGTCTGCTTTGGGTAAAAAATACATAGGCGCACACTCCCAAGCAAAAATCATGAGCCTTCTGGGCTTTAATATATACTTGGGAACCATGCAAACGTCATCATATTGTTCTTTTATAAATGCCTTTTCATTCTCTTTACAATCTTCAAACTTCTCTGACCAATTCTTATAGATATCATGCAATATTTTATTTATATGCCTTACCCCTTTTAACAGCAGCTTCTGTTCTAGCCTCAACTAAAAACTCCTGAGCTGGACTTTCATTTAACGATCCCCTATCTGTTTCTCTTTGCCTGTATTCTGTTATCAATCCTTAGTAAAATCACTGTCTCTAACCTGCAATCCAAACTTTTGCCTGGTCTCATCTCAACCGATTATTTTTTACCTCTAGTTATTTGCTCCCAATACCTTATTAGCTCCTTTGCTAATTTTCTCTACTAAATTCCAGCCCCTTCTTGCCTAATTTTCTATATCACTGCTTGTGGTCACCCCTAGTCTTTAATGTATTTCTCCAGTACTTTCTGCTACTTTATAAACACAATTCTGTATGGTTATTCTAAGCAAAGGCATGCATCCAAAATGCTGCTCTCTTCATCATTTCTGAAAGTCCCTCCCTATTTCAGCATCACCCTTTCCACTTTGACTTTAACAATCTATTTGTGTTATGTATGAGCCTTAACTGCACAGCTCTAAAGTATCACTTAAATCAGATAATCCTAAATTACCCTGCCCTAAGGGAAGATCTGCTCATTCCACTCACCTCTTTCCCTTTTTTCCTCCCAAACAATTAGAGTTTTAGGAATTTACCTAAAATCTTTTACCTGGTTGATAAAAATAAGCCTGACCTGTTTATAAAACTAAAGGAATGGAACAATTTACTGCTTATATCTTTCAATGTCTATAATCGAGAGCTTCCAATTTCTTAATGTTTGCATTATCTTTTGTTTAATCTCTTCCCACATAGCCTTAGCTGCCACAGTAGAATTCTTTGCTATCCATACATAAATATTTCATATCACAATAAAATATAGGTAATGCTGAACCAATGTGTGGATACACAGTTAACTGCTATAGCTGTTATTTTATCTTCATTAATTTTATATGCTGAAAAGACTTGAAACTGTCTCGAATTGTTCCACAATGCCAAAATGTCTTTAAGGAATTCATAAACTACAAAATATTTGCAAATAAAACTTTTTGTGATTGCCAAACCCTACCTGGATCCACTGTTCAAATAGCTTATCGGAGAGGAACACCCCACATTAATTCTTGTCTCTGACCTTTAATACATCCTCCTAATTAATCTTATGTCAGGGAATGCAAATGCTAATATTTCACTACTCATGAAATCCCAAAATAATTCTACTGAATGCTTTCTCTGCATAAAAACCCACTAACAATAACATTGTCTTACATTCTGCTTTCCTCTGCATCACTGCTGCTCCATAAGTGTCAAATATTTGCCTCCCCTCCACAAAACCACACTGATCCATATCTATCAGTTTTGGAAACACTTTTGCCATTCACTTGTATAGTCCAGACAAACACTTTACAATCACAGTTTAAAACTAAAAATGGTCTATATAAAGTTGGATCTGAAGGGTCTTGATCCTTTTTGGAAGAAAGCTCTGGTGACTGTATTATCCAAGATACTTGTACAACCCCCTTTTAAAGTACTGTTAAACAAAACCTTCCAGCTCTTTCACTTCCTTCCCTCTCAACTTCCATATTTCCACAAGAATACTCTTCGCTCCTGAAAACTTACCTGTTGATTATGTATCACCATTTAACAGATGCCTCAAACCTTTGCATAATCAAGTCTTCCATAAATATTTCCATTTATGCCTTTTCTTGGTTTCCACATTCTTCTGCAAATATAGATATTTCAGACATTAATGAAAATGTAACTGTGTGTGTGTCTTTCGGCTTTTCCTGGTTAGGGGTCGCCACAGCGGAACTCCGGTCCGCTAATGACTGGCAGTTGATTTTTTACGTGCCGAGTTGCTGCCCCTGACGCACAACCTTCAACGAAGGTATGCCCATTCACGCATGTCTCCATGCAGAAGACGCTCTAGCTGAGAATCGAACGGGACAACGTCTTGCTGTGAGGCGACAACACTACCGCAGCACCACCACCACGGGTATTAATGAAAATGTAACACCCCTACAAAATCTCTAGTCATTTTTCTTACTGCAAGCTCCCTACGTTTAACAAATTTTGTATCCCAAGTCACGGTACTAATGCTTTTTTTTGCTTGTTTGTTTTGGAGAACGCCAGAACATAAAACAGTTGCTCAACAGCAGCTCTTTCTAAACTTGCGCACACTATCAATACACGGCCTTATTTTCCCTTTATTATTCAGCAGTTGCTCCTTCACTTCTGCGAGATTCCCCTTATTCTGCATTTGTCAACCTCAGTAATTACCTATTACCATCTCCAATCTCTCTCTCTCATTTCCAACATGTTTTTAAACTAATTTTTCACCCATTCATGAGCTATCCTTTCTGAAGGTATTAAAGGATTACCAAGGAAGATTATCCCTTCTAACCATTCCTTGATTCCTTTCTTTTTAACAGACAAGTAGGATAATGCCAGTTTCTCGTCTTCTGTTTCACTATCCAGCATCTTTATCTTTGTTTTTACTGCTGCATGATCTGAAATAAGTTCATAGGTATATACTATGCTAATGACCATCAGGGCCCTTACAAGTCTAGCTGTACAACCCAACCCAATTGTGCCCCTATGTATCATGGATGTGTATGAGGATGGGGCACATGTTAGTTATGAAGTTTCTAGAACTTATGTGAGGGGGTATGTGTTAGCTTGGGCATGACTGTCTGCCTCGGTCTACCAGAAACATGGGGGGGCAGACCCAGGGTGAATTTCCAATTTCTCAGACACTGGTCAAGGCTAGGCTTAATAAGGGTCAGGGATGGACTCTGCTTCACATAGATGGGGAGTCTTTTCCAAACTATGGGATCCTCTGAGACATCTGTCTCGCCAACTTGTCTTCCGTATGTCACAAGAAAAATTTAAATCCTTGGATCTAGTAATTCTGCTGCTATTTATTTTGTGGATGCCCAAAAGGTCCATCAGAGCTGGATCAGAGGATACCCTGCATGCCAGGCATAGATCACCTCTCAGTAAACTGGAGAACACAGTACAGAGATAGGGATTTAATGGTATCTGTACAGGACAATATGTTTATACCCTGGATTCTCCTGGTACATAACCTTTGTGGACATCCCAACTGTTGCATATGTCTGGTTAGGTACATGCCAAAGGGGATATTCTACTCAATGATGGGTCTAAAAAGAGCCAAATAAAATTACTTACTTCCTTGGACCTTATACGTTAGGCAACATAGAATTATTTTCTTACTACCCTGGCCACAGGCTAAATTACTGTTTACCTATGTTCTCAAATCCCCAACTACTGTCTCTTCTCTTAGGGGTGTCATATCGATGCCGTAATTAGCCTAGGTGGCAAAAGGCAGTATAATGAATTTGTTGGCATTGAGTTTTAATCCATGACTTTGTTAGACTCTTGTAAGATATCTGTGTAATGGGGGCAATCCATGATAGCTCCCAATTTGCAGTCATCTACAAACTTGGTCAGCCAAAGGCCCTTCACATTAGCCTTTACCTCAGGAGAAGTAGATGTCATATAGGAGTGGTCCCAACACACAGCCCAGAGGTACCTTACCGATGACCTGTCTCTTAATGGAGGTGGTCTCACCAGTCCCGATTGCCTGTGTCCTGTCAGTGAGCCAGCAGCCAAGCCACTGAGTTATGTAGGGGTTTATTCCCAGTTTGGTAAGTTTGCCAACTATATCAGAGCGGGGTACTGTACTGAATGCCTTAGCCAAGTCCAGATAGGCAGTATGCACAGTTTTTCCCCTCATCTATTGCCTTGGTGACCTTCTCAAAGAAGTGCACCAGGACTAGTAGGCATGACTTTCCCTTGACAAAGCCGGACTGGGTTGGGTCCATGTCTTTGTCGATCAGTTAAATTACTTGTTCTATGGCTTTGCAAGTTGAACTAGTCAGACTAATAGGTCTGTAGTTTCTGGGGTCTGTTAATAGTTCACCCTTGTGAAGCGGGATAACAACTGCAGTCCTCCATTCTCAGATACAAAACCTGTTTTGTGGCTATAGTTGAAAAGCAACTCAAGTGGTCCTGATAGGTCATGTTTTACTCTATTTAAGAGACATCCTGGCATACTGTTAGGGCCCATGGAGGCTGTGTTTTAGGCCTTGGCAAACATCACTAAGACAGGTTCCCAGTCCATAGTTGGGGTGGGGTTTATGGTAGTAGGCATTTCATGGGGGGGGGGGGTGAAGTTTGAGCCGAGTTTGACAGCCAGCAAATTTGTTCTGTTCAGTGAGGGTGACAACTGAACACCAGTTCCCAACACTGATGTAAGCTGCCTCTGAGGTTTCATATGTAGCTGTAAAAAGCCTTGTGGTTGTCCTTAGCCCGTGAAGCTATTCTGACCTCATACCTGGCCTTGTTGGACTTGGCCCTCTTAGTTTCCCATTTAATTTAACTAGAGAGCTCTTATTATGGCCGTTGCTCTTCCTGCCCGTAGCCATGACTTTTCCTTTTGTTATATACCCTATTAAGGTTAGAACTCCACCAGTGTGTGTTTTTTACAGTTTGTTTTGGGCTTACTTCTAATAGGTACAGCAGTCTCTGTATATCCATTTATATGGTTGTATACAGCCTCTGAACATTTCTGCATAAGTTGCTGTGAACTTGGGGATGGGAGGGGTACTGAATTTTGATAAACTATTACTTAATAGTAATTCTTTGGAATAGTTCCTGTTACAGGGTTTGTTGGGGTTACTATGCTGATTTTTTATTTCAAAAAAGACCGCTTTGGGGTCAGACCTCAGTGAGGATGTGACTTGGGGGTGCACACACTCCCATACTGGCAAGCACCAGGTCCATTATGTCTGAACCTTTGGTGAATGTGTGCACTCTCGTCAAAGGTATTTATGTTGATAAAATCAAGGAACTGTTGTGCCTGCGAGTAGGAAAAGTGTATGTTTAAGTCTATACAGGGATAGTTAAAGACGCCCACGTATAGGGTATTTGGTTTAATAGTGAACATTTCAAGTAGGTCTAGGTATGAGCTATGGAACTCTATGGACAGAGGATGACCTATAGCTTGTCATGATATGACATGGGACTGTCTGCGGTGATTTGCATGTGGATTCATTCCAGGTCATTGCTTAAGCAACATACAGTTAAGTTTGTTGTTAATATAAATTCAGACTCCTCCACATTTTGTCCCAGTCTGTGCAGTTGGTGGTCTGAATGTGTGGAAGGCACTGAAGTGTTTCACTGCTGGAGTACATTCTGCAGATTTAAACAAAGTCTATATTCTGCAGAGCGGGGGAGAGCTTGTAAAGTGCAAACTTTCTTGTTTAGGCTCCTAGTATTGAGCACAATCATCTTTAAGTTTCTTTGGGTTTTATTGCTATGTCAGTAGGCTTGCCAATTTTGCATTTTCTAAAAAGGCTCTATGGGGTCATGACGAGACAGGTGTAAGAAAGTACAGTTGTGTACACTTACCATAAATGTAGATGTTAGAGGGAATTCACTGTTCCAGTCATCAAACTTGGGTTATCCTGCCAGGGGTAGCCCTTAGTCATCCCGAATACCAGAGGCTTAGTATTTCTGCATCGGTTGCTACCACTCCAGGACTGACGTCAGGTCAGTGGTATTACATCAGTTTTTCTTGCCCAACAGTCAGGAGCCCCCAAATAGGGAGCTAGGTTATGGTGGAAGACCACTACCAGTCAAAAGTAAATACCAAAAATTCCCTGCAAGGAGAGAGGAAGAGAGAGCGAGAGAGGTAGACAAGGGGGATGTAGGGTGGGAAACCAGGACTGCAACAGTGAACACTAACTTCTACATTTATGGTAAAGTGTACACAATTGTACTATGTTCTTTATGTTTCACTGTTGCAGTTACCACACTTGGGTTGATTCCCAAAGCTGAAGAAAAGTGTGGAAGCAGTCAAGACTGTGGACTGGCTAGGATGCCCTGCAAGACTGCGGTGGCAAAGCCTGCCCTGGATTTGGAGAAGATAGGCAGGTGGTAATACTTGAAGAAATGAACAGAAGTCCATGCTGCAGCCTCCAGGATATCTCTGGTGGGGACCCCTCTGAGAAAAGCTGCAGCGGTGGAGTTTGCCCTGGTAGAATGTGTCCTGATCCCCTTTGGGAGAGGTTTCCCGTGCTGTTTGTAGCAGAAATGGATGCAATGTGCTATCCATTTGGAGACTGTTTGGATATGGCCTTGCCCTCTGCCCCTGCTGTGAAGCTGACTAGCAATTGGTCAGTTTTTCTAAAAGATTTAGTCCTATCCAGATAGAATCTGAGCTGTTTGGGCACATCTAGAGAGTGCAGAATCCTTTCCCCCTTGTTTTGTGGGTTAGGGAAAAAAAGTGGGCAAATGGATTGGTTGAGAGCCACACTGGACACCACTTTAGGCATGAAGGATGGGTTAGTCCTAAGGGAGACCCTGTCAGCATGGAAAATGATGAAGGGCTCTACAGCCATGAGTGCTTGTAGCTCTGAAACTCTTCTAGCTGAAGTAATGGCCAGAAGCAAGGCTGTTTTCCAAAACAGGAATTTTAACTACTGAAGCTGCAGGCTCAAAATGGGGTAGGGTGAGCTTTTCCAACACAAAACTAAAGGTCCCAAGCTGGGGTAGGGGCTATTCCGGGTGGCCTTAAGTTGTTTGCCCCTCTTCGGAAATGTTTGATGAGAGGGTGTGAGAAGAGAGGTAGCTCTGTGTTGTAATGAGGAGAGATGGCAGAGGCACGAATTTTAATAGAAGAGAAGGATAGACCCCAGTGTAGTGGGTCTGCTAGGTAATCCAGGATGAGAGGAAGGGAGGGCTATGCTGTTTCAGCTCCCTTAGCCTGGATCCAGGTGCAAAAACCTTTTCCACTTATCAGCATAGGATTCTCTAGTGCTGGGGCATCTGGCCTCACATATAACATCCAAGACTTGTTTGCTTAGACTGGCAGCTTGAGAAGAGGTCAGGGAATAAGCCAGGCTGCCAGGTTCAGGGTCTGCAATTGTGGATGCATGAATTCTTCATTCTTCTGGGTCAGGAATGTTGGGATCTGAGGTAGATGCCATGGTGGCAGGGTTGACAGGCTGCGCAGCAGTGGGTACCAGTGCTGGCGTAGTCAGTCTGGGGCAAGACTGCCCTTGGTTTTTCCTTCCTTATTTTGAGTAGTACTCTTGAAATGAGTGGTAGAGGGGGGAAATGCATAGATTGAGAGGTTTACCCATTGGAAGGATAGAGCATCCACCTTCCAGGCCTTGCTGTGATGTTTCCTGGTGAGGAATTTGCTGAGCTGATTGGAGTGGGAGGCAGAGAGGTCCACCTTTGGGGTGCCCCATTTCTGGGTTACAAGGTTGAAGGTTCTGTGGTCTAGCTGCCATTCGTGTGGGTCTAGCAGGTTCCTGCTTAAGTTGTCTGCCAGAGAGTTTAGGGAGCCTGGCAGGAATTCTGCTAGCAGGTGTATTGCATGGCTGAGGTTGTGTGCCAAAGGGTCATGGCGAGCGTGCAGAGAGGATAAGAGGGAGTCCCTCCCTCCTTGCTGATATACCACATCACTGTGGTGTTGTCTGTTTTGATCACTAGAGGCCCCGGGGAGAGTAGGGGGTCTGAAAGCTGTCAGGGCTTGCTGAACAGCTACCATGGGTCTGGGCAGCATGGGGTTGTGAGAAGGGAAGTCCCTTGCTGTAGTTGCATGCTGCTGCCCACCAAAAAAAATCTTTCCTTAGACAGGGTACCATAGGTATGATAATGTTCAGGTCTTGAGTGCTGACACCACAGGCTTTTTAGGTATCATTGTAGTTTCCTCATATGCAGTCTGGCATATGGAATGAGTAGAATGCAGGAGACCATGAACCCTAGAGCTTGCAGGATTTTCCTTGCGGATAACTGGGTTCTGGTGGCTAGTTGAGAGAAGTAGCCTGTCAGGTAGGCTTGTTTTTCTGGAGTAAGGAATGCTATCTGGGATGCTGTGTCCAGGCTTGCTCCCAGGAATACATTTTTTTGTGTGGGGACTAGTTTTGATTTCTTTTCATTGATAGTATACCCCAGGGAGGTCAGTAGGTCCTTTACAAAGGTCAGGTGCTGTAACAGCTTTTCCTGACTGTCTGCCTGAATCAGGCAATCTAAGTAGGGGTAAATTTGAATACTTCTTTGTCTGTAAAAAGCAATGGCTAGAGTCAGGCCTTTTTTGTGAAAACTCTGGGAGCAGTTGATAAGCCAAATGGAAGCACAGAGAACTGAAAGTGCACAGATCCTGCCCTGAAACGCAGATATTTCCTGCAAGATTCCCTGACTGGGCTGTGTAGATAGGCCTCTTTTAGGTCTAGGGTGGCTTACCAAGCATCCTTGGAAAGCATAGGAAAAAGCTGCTGGAGGGTGAGCATTTTGAATTTTGGTATCACCAGAAAGGTGTTTAGAATGGATAGATCGAAGATTGGGCACCAGGTGCCCTCTTTCTGGGTACCAGGAAGAGTCTGGAAGAGAAACCTTGGCCTATCTGGTCTGCAGGAACATGCTGTATTGCTCTCATGGAGAGCAGGGAAAGGACTTGCTTTTTGGCCTCTGCCCACTGGTTTGGAGGAATATCTGGAAACCGTTTTGGGATTGGCAGAGTGTGGAAATAAAATTTGTATCCCTGGGACACTATGTTGAGGACCCATCGGTCGTTAGTAATAGAGGCACAGTTGTTTGCATGGAAGGAGAGATTTCTTCCTAGAGGCACAAGCAGGTGGGCAGAGGTAAGGGCTGGAGGTGTAAAGTCATTTGAGTTCTTACCATAAGGGGGTGGGGCTTGGCACTCCCTGTTTTTGAAGTAGAGGAACTCCATTGCTTAGATCTCTGCATTCCCTGGGACTGTTGTCTGGGGGGGACTGCTTCCCCTGGATCTGGGCTGAGCTGGCCTGGAGGGGGCTGGAAAGGACCAGTGCTTGGAGGAGCAATGCCTACTGACCCTCGGAGGCTGGATCTGTAAAAAGTCTGTCTGCACAGATTTAGCTTTTTCTTCCATCTTTTTTAAGACCTCTTCTGCCTTGGTGCCAAATAAATTGTCTTTGTTCAATGGTGCGTCCAATAATTTTGATTTGACATGGTCTGGCAAGATCTGTTCCTTAAGCCAAGAATGCCTTCTAAGGACAGAACCAGTGACTGCTGCCCTGCAAGATGCTTCTAACAGGTCAAAGCCACATTGCAAGGTGTGCTTAGTAACTTACTTGTAATTCTTTATTCACTGCACAAGCAGGAAAGGAAGATATTTTTTGTTTGAGAAGTTCCATGGTATGCTGTTGCTATTTCAGCACATGGAAATAATTTAGTGCTCTAATAGCAAGAGTTGCAGAGGTGTATACTTTTTACCCCATCTGTCTAAAGCTTGGAAATCCCTGTCTGAGGGGGTGGGATTCTTAGCGGAGGTTGCTTTAATTCCTTTTGGTCCTTGGGAGATTACCTCTGGGTCAGCAGTAGGATTTTTGAAAAGGAATTGGAGAGTCAGGGACTCTGTAGTACCTGCCAGGTTTCCTGGGAGCAGGAGGAAGGGTGTCAGAGTCAAACTGGATTCCATAAAAACATCATCCACAACATCCAGGACAAGATGAATGGCTAAGTTCTGTGTTGTGGTAAATATAAAAATTCCCCGAGTCTCTTTTTTGACTGAGGATAGTCCTGTCATTCCCATTGGAAATGCTCCCTTACCAGTATGTAGAGTTTCACCAAATGAAAAATCCTCGGGAGGAGAGCCAGAAGGAATGGACTCCTCTGCATCAGAAGCCTCATAAGCAGAGAGGGGTTGCATGTCTTCATAATCAGAAACCTCAGTCATCGGAGTCCTAGTCAGATCAAACTACTGAAGACAAGTCTCTTTCTTTTGGAAGGGGTAGCCTGGCTTCCCCTAATAAGCTTAATAAGGTCTTCTGCCATTTTAAGCATTTGAGATTGAGGCATGGAAGCAGGTGCCTGAGCTTGGGTGGTAGCTTTCTTAGGCGTAGTTCATACCCTGGGCCTTAGATACTCTGTAGTTTTATAAAGAACTGAAGAAGCGAAAGAAGTCTGTGTCGAGTATCGGTAGTGTGAAGAACTTCCTCAGAAGCCGGTGCCTTCTCAGCGGCTCCGGACCCATCCAAGGTAGAAACATCTGCAGGAACCTTAGTAGAATACGGGTCTTGCGGCATATCGGACTCCGAACGGGTCTCTGTAGCGGCTTGCAAATCCAGGAAGCGGCCATCAGGGGCTGTGAAGCGCCTCACTGAGGACTGGAGAAAGTACAGTTTTGTACCTACCATAAATGTAGATGTTCGAGGATTCCCTTGCTGCAGTCCTGACTATTGGGTATAGTCCGCGTCCCAGTCGGCCCGAATACCAGAGTATAAGGCTGACGTCGGTCATGGCGCCTTAGACTGACGTCAGTACGTCAGGGTACTAATGCGCATGACCGACGTCATTTCCTCAGTCTTTTCTTGCCCCAGATGTCAGAAGACCCAAAAAGACAAGTCCCAAAAACAACCTGCACCAATAAACATGTACAATATATACAGTAATATATATACAAAAAATATAAGCATGTAAAGGCACCCACACAACCACCCTGAAACACAGAGGGGAAGGAGGGAGGGTAAATTGGACTGCGGCAAGGGAATGGTCGGGGCTCTACATTTATGGTAGGTACAAAACTGTACTATGTTCTTCGCCTTCCCTTGCTGCAGTCCTGACTATTGGGTAGAATCCCAAAGCAGAGGTAAGGGAGGCTGGCAAATTATAAAGTAGCAGGAGCTGACAACATGCCTTGTAAAACAGCTGTGGCAAAACCAGCTCTAGACTTAGAGTATATAGGCAGGTGATAATGCCTAGAGAAAGTATGCACTGAACTCCAAGTAGCTGCTTCCAGAATATCCTTAGTTGCCACCCCCCTTAGAAATGCTGTTGAAGTGGCAGTAGCCCTAGTGGAATGAGGCCTAATCCCAGCTGGAACCTCTTTGCCATGATGGGAATAACAAAATGCAATGCAAAAGCCAATCCACCTAGAAATAGTTTGTTTTGACACAGGCTTGCCCTGTGAACTTAAAGCAAAAGAAACAAGTAACTGCTGAGACTGCCTAAAATCTTTAGTCCTGCTCAAATAATAACGCAATTGCCTGTGTACATCTAAAGTGTGCAAAATCTTTTCCCTTTATTTTGAGGATCTGCAAAAACGTAGGCAAATGAATAGTTTGGTTTAAAGCCACACTAGAAACCACCTTAGGCATAAAGGAAGGATTAGTACGTAATGATACCCTGTCCTTATGGAAAATCAAAAGGGCTCTACTGCCATAAGGGCCTGCAACTCAGACACCCTTCTTGCAGAAGTAATAGCCAACAGAAAAGCCGTCTTCCATGACAAATATTTCAATTCAGCAGTAGCTGCCGGCTCAAAAGGTTGTAGAGTAAGTTTTTCCAACACAAAATTGAGATCCCAAGCAGGAGTAGGAGCTCTACGGGGGTCTTATATTCTTTGCCCCTCTAAGAAACTGCTTGAATAAAGGATGCGAAAACAAAGGTGGGTCACAATCATAGTGAGCTGAAATTGCTGCAGCATGAATCTTTATGGAAGAGAAAGACAAACCTTTGTCCAATAACTCAGTAAGATATTGAAGAGCCACACTCAAATTAGGCTCTGAAATCTCCAAATTCTTTGCTGTACACCAAAATAAAAATCTCTTCCATTTTTCACCCTTCACTCTCCTAGTACTAGGCCTTCTAGCTTCCATAATCACATTTAAAACTTGTTGAGGAAGCTGAGACCTTCCATGTTTCAACACAGAATATGCCAAGCTGTGAGATGGAGAGATTGAAGCTTGACATTGAGCAGATGACCGTCCTTCTGAGATAACAGATGAGGAATCAGAGGTAAAGGCCATGGAGGCTTCTTTACCAGACTCCTTAGAAGTGGGTACCAGTGTTGCCGAGGCCAATCTGGAGCTATCAAAATCATCCTTGGCCTGTCCTGTCTGACCTTTAGTAATACCTTTGGAAGAAGAGGTAGAGGTGGAAAGCATAGACATGAAGGTTTTTCCAACTGAAAGACAGAGCATCCACTTTCCAAGCTGTGTGATGAAACCCCTTTGTGCAATACTTTGGCAGCTGGTGGTTTAGTGGAGAAGCGAACAGATCTATGTCTGGAGTTCCCCATGACATTGTCAATTTCTGAAATACATGAAGATCCAGTTTCCACTCGTGGGGATCCATGATTTGTCTGCTTAATACATCTGCTAGGGAGTTCTGTGCTCCTGGCAGAAACCTTGCCTGAAGAGTCAGTTGCAGGCTTAACGCAGTCTCCCATAAAATCATTGCTTGCCTGCATAGAGGATAAGAATGTGTTCCTTGCTTGTTGATGTACCACATGACAGTTGTGTTGTCTGTCAGAATCAACACCTGCCCTGGAAGAAGTAACTCCTTGAACGCCATCAATGCAAACTGGACTGCTAACATCTCCTTCATGTTGATATGTAGATGCTGTAGTCTGGCAGGCCACTTGTCTTGTATCCACTTTCCATTTAGATGAGCTCCCAAGCAGTGTCCGAGGCATCTGTCGTTAAAATCTGACTCGCCTCTGGCCGGGTCACAGAGAGTCCCTTGTTTAGGTGACATTCCTGAGCCCACCACAAGAATTCCTTTTGAAGGCAAGGTATTATTTGAATGACAGTGTCCAAATCTTGGCAGTGCTGTGTCCATACATTTTGAGATACCATTGCAGCTTCCTCATATGCAGTTTGGCATTGGGAAGCACCAGAATACAAGATGCCATGAACCCTAATGCTTGAAGGACTGTCCTTGCAGTCAGCACGGACTGATGAGATAGTTGATGGAAGTAAAGTGACAGACTCTTTTGTTTGTCCGGGGTTAAAAGGCCATCTGGGCTGCTGTATTCAGTCTCACACCCAGAAAGCACATGTCTTGAGAGGGTACTAGACTGGACTTTATTTCGCTCACAGAATACCCTAGGCATCTTAGCACTGCTATGACATATTCCAGATGCTGTAGAAGGTGTTCTTTTCTTGAGCCAGAATCAGGCAGTCGTCCAAGTAAGGATAAATTTGAATGCCTTGAAGCCTGAAGTAAGCTATCACTGGAGCCAGAACCTTTGTGAATACTCTGGGCAGTAGATAAGCCAAAGGGCAATGCAGAGAACTGATAATGAAAATCTCCAGTTCGAAACCGCAGATACTTTCTGCAACTTAGCCTTATGGGCACATGAAGGTAAGCTTCCTTGAGATCCAAAGTTACCATCCAGTGATCCTTGCCCAGCAGAGGTAACAGTTGCTGTAACGTCAACATCTTGAACTTGGGAATGTCCAGATAAGTGTTGAGGATAGATAAATCCAAAATTGGTCTCCACGTGTTCCCCTTCTTTGGTACTAGGAACAGGCGAGAATAAAATCCAAGCCCCTTTCTGACACAGGGACTGGCTGAATAGCCCCTATCTGGAGTAACTGAGAAACTTGCTTGAGAGCCTCTTTTCTTTGTGGAGGAGGAACATCTGGCATGCCTTTGAAGGGTGGCATTCTGTGGAAATAAAATCTGTACCCGTGATGAATGATATCCAGCACCCATCTGTCTTGAGTGATTAAATCCCAATTTTCTTTGAAAAGAGACAATCTTCCTCCCAAAGGAGCTGCCAGACGAGAGTCCACTGGCAGCTGAAAAGGCAGGTCATTGGTTCTGCTTACGAAAGGACTGACCCCTGCCCTCACCAGAAGTCTGAGCAGGTGAACTGTCTGATCTAGGCCTAAACGAACCTTGAGCCCTGCCCCTACCACGTGTAGATCTACCCCTAGACTGGGAACCATAAGCAGGATATGTCCACCCCTTAGCAGGCCAATTTCTACTAAACTCGGAGGCTGCACCTGCAAAATCTTTAACAGTCTGCATAGACTTAGCTTTGTCCTCCATTTTCTTTAAAACTGCTTCCACAGGCGGTCCAAACAACACATCAGACTGTAAAGGAGCATCCAAAATCCTGGTCTTAACATGCTCAGCTAAATTCTGATCCTTCAACCATGCATGTCTGAAGAACAGAACTAGTAGCAGCCACCCTCGAGGAGGCCTGAACAGCATCAAAACCACACTGCAAAGAATGCTTACCCACTTGTTCAGACACATGAACCAAATCCAGCAATTCTTTACACTCAATACCTTCCGCCAAAGCATCCACCTTAGATTTCAATTGTGAAAGGAGATAATTCTGATATTTCAGCATATGAAATTGACAATTCAACGCCTCATGGCTAGAGTGGAAGAAGTATATACTTTCTTACCCCACCTATCCAAAGCCCTTGCCTCTTTATCAGAGGGTACAGGATTTTTAACAACAGAAGCTTTAACACCTTTAGGCCCCTGAGAAACAGTTTCTGGGTCCGCCCTGGGACTCTTAAACAAATACTTATGAGCTTCGGGCACCCTATAATACCTATCAGGCTTAACAGGAGCAGGAGGCAAGGAGTCAGGGTTCAGAGAAGCCTCTGCAAAACATCCTCCACCACATTCAACACAGGAGGAATAGCTAAGGGCCTATGCTGAGGCAAAACAAGAATTCCCTAAGCCTTTTCTGGAGTCAGAGTAATCTTGGCCTTCCCATTTAAAGTGCTCCCTCATGGAGTGAAGAGTCTCTGAAAATGAAAAATCCTCAGGAGGAGAAGCTGAAGGAGTGGAATCATCCACATCAGAATCAGAATAAGCAGGAAACTCTTGCAAGTCTTCCACAGAAGACTCTGAAGCCTGTGAACACTGTTCAAAACTATCAAACTCCTGTTCCACCCTAGGCCTCTTATCAGGTGGGGGCATAGAACCTCTAATCAGAGTAATCAAATCTTCAGCCATTTTAAGCATATGTTTCTTAGGCACAGAGCTCGAAATGCTAGGAGAAGCCCCTACAGAAGCTGAACTTGGCCTTCCTCTAAAAGAAGCTCTGGAAAGAGAAGGAGAGGCCCTAACTACCTTGGGAAGAGAGGGAAGAACAGTTACCTGAGAAGCCCGCTCAGCCTGGCCTACTTCCTGAGAGGGCACATCCTGTAACAGTAAAGTATCTGCCTGAGACTCCATAGAGACTCCTGGCAAAACCTCTGGCTCCCTGAGCCTTCTAAAGGACCGACGTCCGGGACTGCCGGTTCCTCACCCTAGACTTCACTGTTTTGTCCTTGCGCTTCTTAGATGAAGCAGGCGTCGGAGCATCCGACGGCATAGTATAATTACAACGCTTCCCAAACACTAACCTAGCACAATCAAGCCTCCTCTTAATAGTGCGCTTATTCAATCTAGCACAAGAGCGGCAACCAACAACGTCGTGCTCAGGCCCTAAACAAGGTATACACAATGTATGATAATCCCTATGCGGTATCTGCTTCCCACAAGAAATACAGTTATTCACTTTTCTGACATCCGTAATATACTGAGGCAAGAAAAACCAAAATGTTCCCAACGGGTTACTTAGCCAACTCTGTACCGGTCTGAAACTCGTTTCGGAAAATCTCAGAACGCCAACCTGCACTCGCAAAATTGCTTCTGCATCGGACCATGCGGCAAAAGACTGAAATGACGTCGGTCATGCGCATTAGTACCCTGACGTACTGACGTCAGTCTAAGGCGCCATGACCGACGTCAGCCTTATACTCTGGTATTCGGGCCGACTGGGACGCGGACTATACCCAATAGTCAGGACTGCAGCAAGGGAAGACGAAGAACATCTGACTACTAGCTTAACGGAAGAGTCGTTAGCAGTTTTGGACCTGTGCTGTCTTTATCCTTACGTTTTTTTGAAAGATCGGTAGTCAGATGGCTTGCCAAAGCCATATCGGAATACAAGGAATGAGAGCGAAAAGATTTAGCTACAATAAGGGCCCAACGACGTATAGTTCTGGCGTTGAACAAAGCACAAAAGCGATAGCGAGGGACGCAGTGGTCTGGGCCTAAACAGGTGACGCAGTAAGAACGGATGTCTCGGTGTGGTATTTGCTTTCCATAGGCAAGACAATTGTTAACTTTTTCTGACATCCGTTAGAGCAAGATAAAAGGATCCCCATCGGGGCACTTAGCTTTAGAAGACGTTAAGTTCAGTTCAGAAATGAAAACTCAGGTAGCGGCCGACTGACACTTGTGTGAACTGCTTCTGCTTCGGGCTCCTCGGCAAGAAAGACTGATGTAATTGCATCGGCTGCCTGATTTTATACCACTGAAGACCTGATGTCAGTTCTGGAATGACAGCAACTGACGCAGAAATACTAAGCCTCTGGTATTCGGGCCGACTGAGGGCTACCCCTGGCAGGTTAACCCAAGTGTGATGACTGCAACAGTGAAACACGAAGAACATCATCCTTAGTTAACAAACCACATTGCTAAGCAATGTCCTTACGTCCTCCAATGCAGATAAATATTGAATCCTCCTGGAAAGGGAACAGAAGCTAAGCCAATTATTGACACCAATCATCTTTTATTCGTACTGTGGCAAAATGCTGCTCACTGCCTGTTGGAGACGCATTCATTCAGGGAGATCAATAATATCTGTCTTTATATAGTCCAGAGAAGTATGGCTGACGTCACCAATGCTATGAACTATGATAGAATTTTCGTACAAAAACAAACTTTTTAAAAAACAAACCAGTCAAGAAAGTCACAGGCAAACTCCAACCGATGTGTTAGTTGGTTTTAAATCAATGCACACTTTTGTTTGGCTCCCTGGCCAAACTTCCTCAGACTTAAAAAAGTTTCATCTAAAAACATTCCAATAAAATATAGCATAGCAAAATCACATGCTTCAACACCAATGATAGTGCACAGCCCTTACATTAATCAACACTAATTGTTAGCACCTATCTGCCCTTTACAAGCATCCAGTACATGCCTAAGAACAAACAGTGGGCGGATAAATCTTAACCTCACATTCACATATTTTAAAAACCCTGTTATATTAGGCATTTAAAAATGCAAGATAAATCTGCCAATAGTAAATCAAGTGCGGATGGAATCACTACTTGAAATCAATTCTATAAGAGTTAACATATCAAGCAGAGGGAGACAAATCCCTTAAATAGGTACTTTTAAGGATGCGTCAGTCACAGAAAGGGAAAATGTCACCTTGTTGAAATTTTATAAACACAAACTATCACACTGGCATAACATTCGGCACATTCTTACCATTTAGTCTTACTGCCAACAGCCCCATTTAAGCTAGATGGCATATACGGACCTTCATAATGGCTTTTTTATATATAAATATCTCTTTCAGCCAGTTTACACATTTCCAAAGATAACTGGAGTCAGTGCAATAAAAGTATACAACCCCTCCTTCAAAGTTGATGTAATGGTAGACCTCTCTTCTCAGAGCTCCGCCCATAAGAACTAATTCGTAATCAAGTGGGTGTGTTGTGTTGCCTTAAGACTTATCAGTCAACAGCATACTGAAACCCTTGGTGCAGTGACCTGAGTGTGTGCATAACTTGGCGGATGCTGGACCCAGTTAAGCAACTAACCATTCTTTTCTCCTTGTTAAGTCTGGTGAGTGGTGCATCTGTGTGCCATACAATAGAGTCCCCTATGACAAAAGTACTATTTAATGTGTTGGCTTGCCATACAGGCTTCACTCTTAGGGCTCCAGTGGGTGTAGTTCTACGTGTGATGTATGGTGTTGCTTTTGCTGAGTGTTTTAGAGATTACGGAGGATAGGCGTTACCATTTACAGACTCAGGAAGTCTTTGAGGTTTGGGAAGATTACTTTTTAGTGCATCAAAATAACTGTGTGTGGTGGACAATGTGTGGTGGATGTAGTGTGAATTCTTGCTAACCTTGTTTAAAAGTGAGACTTTTGCCTCCAGTGAAATTGTGTACATGTCTCTCATATACTGTGACTAAGGATTAAATGGGTGTCTTGAGATTATGAGACAATTGTTACATTGTCTCAGGATGTCCATATCTATCTGTCAAGCTGGCTGTGGAGACATTTGGAAACTGCATATCCATGTTGTCCAGACCCTGTATTCGGGTGGGATATGTTTGAGTGGTCTCTAGAGTGACACTAGACTAGGTTAGATTTTGAGTGTAATAAATTTTGGTTGTTCCGCTGGTGTTCCTAGCCTCGTTTGTTAGATCTGGTTTTGCTAGGTTAGATTGTGCTAAGATTTGATAGTTGTGCTATTTAATGTGCAAACTAGCTGCTCTAAACTTGTCTCCGTACAATGACTTTGTTTTTCCTACACTAAGTTATAGGTTTGGCAGGTTGCTTTTGTAGTTTTACACATAAAATTTACTTTCTAGGCATTTGTGTCTATGTGTTACTGCTAAACTCTTGATGTAAAATAAAACAAATACCAAGAAAGATTACTTGCAAGTGCAATGCTGCAACAAAACAAACTATCTTGAGAAGGCAATTGCAAGTATCGGGGACCTTTAGAATTATTTAAAAACAAATATGCATAATGCAAAAATGAAGCAGTAACACTCTAAATAATTAACTGAAGTGCAAAACAATATAATAATTCTTTTATCCTAGAAGGATGCAGCAGGATTAACTGAGGACCACCTCAGAATGTAGCAGGGGGCCAAAGCAGATGGGCGCTCTGGGAAAATGAGCAGGAGACAATTCATAGTAAAAGATTTACTCAAGAGCAATACTGGTTTGTTGGGCGGGCACTTAGTATTATGGATATATGGATACAATGGGTGGGAAAGTATTTAAATATGTTACTCAACAGACAATACCAAGGAAAGAGGGGAGGGAGGAACTTTGAAAGTCAGATTACATAAGGGGTGGAAGCCAGAGACACAGCCTTCTAAAACCACAAGAGAAAGGTTGGAGGATTGTGAAACAAAATTCCGACTGAAGCTCTAGTCCTATGGCTAGGATTTCAGAAACCTTCAGTGTACTGTCTCAGTAGAGGCTTTAGCAGACAAAGAACAGGTGGAAAATGTAGGAAGGTAAACAGAAAGACACTGGAATTCAACTTTAAGCAGGTATATATAGTTATAAAAAGGTACTGAAGCACAAATCTTGAAGAATTCACAATACTGCTACTATTACAATCCCACCACAGTCTATGGTACCAGACTATACAAAAATTTACTAGTAATGGAATAAATGATTAAATGAGGTCCGACTAAATAAGGCTCAAATCTGGCAATAGAATAGTTACTGGATGTATGTCAAACCTTTCAAGTAAATATACATTCTCCTGTAAAATATAACTTCTATCCAGTACAGCCCTGTAGCGTGCAGAATATGTAAATTCTGCTTTCCTACTACCGAATTCACATTTTCATATATTTCTTCAGAAATCTGCGCTCTTGTTTTATTTCCCTTCTAGGAGCCCCCGATACATCCTCACTACTGTAAATCAGGTTCCAGTCCATCCATCTTCAGCCTAGTTTCCCATTTTTTGTACATGGGGTCAGGAGGTCACTTCTGCAGACAATCATCTCGAGCCAAGATTTACACCAGGTGGCTAGCCCTCCCATGGTAGTTCATTTATACCACTCACTCATGCACACACACTCACCTACGGCCAATTGAGAGTGTCCAGTCTACCTACTGCATGTCTTTGGAATGTGGGAGGAAACCGGAGCCCCCGGATGAAACTCACATGACCTCAGGGTGGACATGCAGACTCTGCACAGAAGGCATCAAGGTCAAGAATTGGAGAACCTCTTGCTGTGAGGCGACAATGCTAACTGCTGCACTACCACAGCTAAGCTCCAGTCCTCACCCATAAATATTATTCCTACTGAAAGCTTACTTCTCCCCAAATTCTCAAACTCATTAACAGCAGTTTTAGGTGGAATATAAATACATGCCAGTGTAATCCTCCTCCCCTGCCAATAAACCCCTACTACAACAAACTACTTTATTGGTACTGGAGCCCCTCTAGCAATGAGCATTACTCCACTTTTCCTTTGTCCCAGATATTCTCTTGAATGTCCACTATAAAATCCCTTGTCAAATTCACAAGTTCATTTCTATCCAAAGGAGTCTCCTGCAACATCGCTACCAGCATCCTGCATTTCGTAAATATAATACTCTTTTTCTGGGTCTATAGCACATCGGCAAACACTGATATAGTGAACTTCAAAGTCCGAAAGCTGAAAAACGCAAAGGAACAGATCAGCGAATATCTTCCCAGGGAAAAAAGCTCGCTGATCAAAAATAAAGAAATAAATTTAAAAAAAGGGTATATAGTCAAAATTATGCGTTCGCTGATGTGGTACAGACACTATTTTTCTATACCTGTAAAACCATTTACGTTTTATAATTGACTGAATAACCATTACAATAAATAACTACTACTCCCACTTGTTACACGACAGTTTTTTGGAATATGTATTTCCAGCTTTTAGCTTGCATGTGCACATTAATGTTTGGCAGGCTGACCTCTTATGCAGTTGCTTCTTCTCATCTCCATTTGAACCCATGTCATTTTTCAACACATTCTGCTTCAAATAAAACACTCAAAAAAACCTAAATAGATTTTCAGAACTCCCTCAGTTCCTTCTTAACTTACAAACACAAAGCTAGTTACATTTTCAAGAAATTCAGTTTACCCTTCCAGATACGAGAAGCTGCCCCTAGTTGACAGCTGCACCAACAGGCACTACCTATTCTCAAGATCATGTTAGAACAGGTGTTCCAACTTACACTAACTATACATTCTTTTCTTACTCACATTACCCTCCCAGATGTGAAAAACAGCACACATGTTTTCTGTAGACTAACTTTTATCCCTAAGAAAAAAGTGAACTAGTTACCTTAGAATAAAACTAAATGGTACACTTATATTAAATTCTCAGGGCAACTACTGACTTAACTTATTACTTCTCAAAGTTTCAAACTTCATTTTGCACTGCACAGATTTCCAATTTACTTTGAAATCTTTCACTATAGCTTGTACATTTGTCTCAGCATATACTATTCAGCCCCCTCATGATGAATAGCGTGCTCCTGTAGACAGTCTCCCACTGAAAACTTTTACTAATGGAAATATTGACTAATGACTTTGCAACCACAAGAAATAAAATGATGAAAGGCATGAGAATGGTAGTTCTCTTTAAGCAACCAAATGAGAAAATGTCCTTGGTTTGAGCTGTAGACGAAGTATCCACCACTGTAAAAACAAAGGACATTATCTTAATCCTACATGTAATACACTTTCACATCCCCAAAGCAGCCCAAGATCAAAATGTTATGTTAACTTGCTTCTATACAGCCTTTATCTTATGACCGTATAAGGTCCAGTAATCTTAATAACCAATACAATTTACCTCATTTTTTTTTAAATATCAAGAAAAAGTACAGTTGTGTAACACTTACTATAAATGTAGATGTTCGAGTGTATTCACCGTTGCAGTCATTACATTTGGGTAATCTGCTGGCAGGCTGCCCTCATTCGGCCTGAATTCCAAAATCTTCTATATAAACTTTACCTTCATCTACAAGCAAATACATCACATAGGTTGTGGAAGATAAAGAAGGAAAGATAAATAGTAGAATGACAGGGGGATGGCGGGAAGGTAACCTGGACTGCAACAGTGGATACACTCAAACATCTACATTTATGGTAAGTGTACACAACTGTACTATGTTCTTCATGTTTCACTGTTGCAGTGACTACATTTGGGTAGAATCCCAAAGCTATGGTTGGGAGGCTGGAGCTAAACAGCATTAGGTGAGGCTATAAGGCCCTGCAGCACTGCAGTGGCAAAGCCTGCCCTGGACTTAGAGAGGCAAATGGTAATGCTTTGTAAAGGTGTGAACAGAACTCCAAGTAGCAGCCTCTAGAATGTCCTTGGTTGGTACTCCTCTGAGAAAGGTTGCAGAAGTAGCTGCAGCCCTGGTGGAGTGAGACCTAATGCCCTTGGGCACAGGTTTGCCATGGTGTAAGTAGCAGAAACGGATGCAGTCGCTTATCCACTGCTTTGAAATAGCCTTTCCTTCTGATCCTGCAGCAAATGACACTAGTAATTGCTCGATTTTTCTTAGAGCTTTAGTCCTGCTTAAGTAGAATATTAGCTGTCTGTGTACGACCAAGGAATGCAGAATTCTCTCCCCTTTGTTCTGCGTATTTGGATAAAAGGTTGGCAGATGAATTGTTTGGTTAAGAGTGACACTGGAAACGACCTTAGGTATAAAAGTAGGATTTGTCCTCGGAGACACCCTGTCTGGGTAAAATATGACAAAAGGCCCTACAGCCATGAGGGCCTGTAGCTCTGAAACTCTTCTGGCTGAAGTAATCGCTAGTAGTAGAGCTGTCTTCCATGATAAGAACTTTATATCAGCGGTAGCAGCTGGTTCAAATGGAGGCAGGGTGAGCTTTTCCAACACATAATTGAGGTCCCATGCAGGTAATGGTGATCTAGGAGGCCTTAAATTTTTGGCTCCTCTAAGATACTGCTTTAGTAAAGGATGAGAAAAGATTGGTGGCTCTGTATTGTAATGAGCCAAAATGGCAGAGCCATGAATTTTGATTGATGAGAAAGATAGGCCCTTGTCCAGCATCTCAGTTAAGTATTGTAATATCTGAGGAATATGCAGTTCGGCTGTATCAGCTCCTTGTGCCGGATTCCAAGCACAGAATCTCTTCCATTTGTCAGCATAAGATTTTCTAGTACTAGGCCTTCTGGCTTCCAGAATGACATCCATCACAATTTTACTGAGAGGTGTCGTCTGTAAGATTACAGGATTAGCCATGCTGCCAGGTTCAGAGACTGTAGTTGATTGTGCAGGATCGGACTGTTTTGCTGGGACAGCAGTTGTGGTTTTTGAGGCAAGGTCCAAGCTGGGTATTGAGACAAGTTCCTTAGGACTGGTTACCAGTATTGGCGGGGCCACTCCAGGGCAATTAATATCTTTGGCTTCTCTTGTCTGACTTTTAGGAGGACCTTGGGTAGCAGAGGCAGAAGAGGAAAGGCGTAAACAGATAGGTTTTTCCAACTGAAGGATAGGGCGTCCACTTTCCATGCTTGTCTGTGAAAAGTCCTTGTGCAGAATCTTTGAAGTTGATAATTTTGAAGAGGCAAAGAGATCTATGTCTGGGCTCCCCCATTTCTCTGCTATCATGCTGAAGACTTGTGGATTTAGTTTCCACTTGTGAGGATCCATAAGGTTTCTGCTTAAATCGTCTGCCAGAGTGCTTAGCTTTCCTGGCAGGAATTGAGCTTGAAGATTTATTTGGTAGGTCAAAGCTGTGTCCCACAGTGCCATGGCTAATCTGCAAAGGGGGGTAAGTGTGTGCCCCCTTGCTTGTTTATATACCATATGACTGTGGTGCTGTCCGTCTATCAATAGTTGTCCTGGATGAAGTAAATCCTTGAAGGCTGTTAGGGCATTTTGAACAGCTAGCATCTCTTTCTGGTTGATATGTAGATGCATTTGATTTGGTGTCCATATGCCCTGTAGAGTGAAGGGCCGTCCCATGTTTTGGTGACCGGCCTTTGCCCACCATAGAAACTCCTATTGCAGGCAGGGGATGAGAGGAATCATTGTTTCCAGACTGTGTGAATGTTGACTCCATAAACTTTTTAATTACCATTGAAGTTTCCTCATATGCAGCCTTGCATATGGAATTAGTAGGATGCAAGATGCCATGAAGCCTAAAGCCTGCAGAAATTGTCTTGCAGAAGATTGGGTTTTTGTTGCCATCAGTTTGAAGTAAGTAGTCAGTTGCCTTTGTTTGTCTGGCGTGAGGTATGCCATCTGGGCAGTTGTATTAAAGCTTGCACCCAGCAAGGTTATATTTTGAGAGGGTACCAGTTGTGATTTCTTTTCATTTATTGTGTACCCTAGGCATGTTAGAAGCCTTTTCACAAACGCCAGGTGTCGTAGAAGAGTGTCCTTGTTCTCTGCTTGAATGAGTCAGTCGTCCAAGTAAGGACATCTTTGAATACTTTTTTGTCTGCAAAATGCAATTACTGGTGCCAGGCACTTTGTAAAGACCCTGGGCGCAGTAGATAAGCCAAAGGGCAGTGCAGAGAACTGGTAATGCATTAAGCCAGCCTTGAATCGGAGGTATCTTCTGCACGACTGTCTTATTGGGACATGCAGGTATGCCTCTTTTAGGTCTAAAGTCACCAGCCAAGCATTCTTGCTCAGCATGGGCAGAAGCTGTTGCAAGGTGAGCATTTTGAATTTTGGAATGTCCAGGTATGTGTTCAGAATCGATAAATCCAGTATTGGCCGCCAGGCCTTGTCCTTTCTGGGTACCAAGAACAGTTGAGTAAAAACCTTGTCCTTTTTCCTGTTCTGATACTGTCTGAATGGCCCCCATATCCAAGAGGGACGTAACCTGTTTCTGTGCCTCTGCCCATTGTTTTTTTGGCAGATCTGGCCAACCATTTGTCATTGGCAGTGTGTGGAAATGGAATCTGTATCCCTGTGATACAATGTCTAGTACCCACTTGTCCTGGGTTATTAACTGCCAATTTTGAGCAAAAAGTGCTAATTTTTCTCCTATGGATGCTGCCAAAAGATAAGTGCTTGGTGTAGGCAGAGGGAAGTCATTGGGATTGCTTTCTGTAGGTTTGTGCTTTATCTCCTCCAGATTTGGAGGTGGATGCGAGCCATTGCTTTGACCTGTATGAGTCTTGAGCCTGGTACCTGGAACCCTTAGGGCATCTGGATTTGCCCCTTTGAGCTCTGTCTGACACAGGAAAGGACCAATTTTTTTGTAGGCCAGTGTCTACTGAATCTAGGTGGCTGCACTTGTAAGAAATCTAACAGTTTGCATAGATTTAGCTGTCTTCAATTTTCTTTAAAACCTCTTCTGCCTTAATACCAAACAGAGAATCATGCTGTAAAGGTGCATCTAGCAATTTAGTTTTAACATGATCAAGCAAATTTTGTTCCTTTAACCAGGCATGCCTCCTAATCACAGATCCAGTAACTGCAGCCCTGCAGGAGGCCTCTAAAGAATCAAAACCACATTGCAAAGTATGCTTTCCAACTTGTTCAGCTGCATGCAATAATTCCTGCAATTCCTTATTTTCTGCACATTCTGAAATCAACATCATTTTCTGTTTCAGCAATCCCATAACACATTGTTGGTACTTAAGCATATGAAATTGACAGTTTAAGGCCCTGATTTTCCAAGGTTGCAGATGTATAAACCTTTTTTCCCCATCTGTCCAATGCCCTTGAATCCCTGTCGAAGGGGGTAGGGTTTTTTGCTGCTGAGGCCTTAACTCCCACTGGACCCTGTGAAATAGTTTCAGGATCAGCAGCAGGGTTTCTAAATAAACATTTACGAGAGTCAGGGACCCTGTAGTACCTGTCAGGCTTACTGGGAGCCGGAGGTAAGGAGTCAGGGGTCAGGCTCAACTCCGAAAACACATCATCCACAATGTCAAAAACGGGGAATGGCTAAAGGCTTGTGCTGAGGGAGAAGGAAATCCACGAGCCTTTTTTTTGATTCTGAGAAGTCTTGACTCTCCAAGTGAAAATGCTCCCTCACAGTATGCAAGGTTTCTCCAAATGAATAATCCTCATTAGGAGATGCAGATGGAATCGACTCCTCAGCATCAGAATCCTCATAGGGAGGTAAAGATAATTCCTGATCAGAAGAGGAATCAGAAGAGATAGAAACCGGATCGGAAGATTCATAGTTAGTGTCTTGCCTAGGCCTCTTATCTGGAGGGGGATGGGTACCCCTGATCAAGGTAATAAGGTCTTCAGCCATTTTGATCATCTGTTTTTTAGGCGTAGAGGCCTGTGCATGTGGCTCAGGCGTTGTTTATTTAGTTTTAGAAGGTGTCTTTGCCTTAGGTTTTGCAGCTTTTGGTTTGATATAAAAATGTTGAGGTCTGAATACACCCTCAGAAGCTGGTGCCTGCTCAGCGGCTCTGGACCCATCTGAGGGAGATGCATCCGTCGGTCCAATACCTTGAGTATCTTGCGGCATGCAGGACTCCACATGGGTGTCGGTAGACGCCTGCGACTCGAAGGTAGCAGGGACTGCAAAAGCACCTCACTGAGTACCGGCGACTGGCTTAGAAGCTTCATAGTCGGTTTTGGATCTAGACTGCCTTTCTCTGTCCTTTTCTTTGCGTTTATGTACTCCGGTAGTCTGATAGCTATCAGACGACATTTCTGGGTAGTTAAATCTGTTTCCAAAATACTTAGATGCAAAAATATACTGACGCTTAATAGTGCGTTGGTTAAATCTAGCACAAAACCGACAGCCAGGCATGTTGTGATCAGGGCCTAGGTAAGGAATACAGTATAAATGGAAATCCTTATGAGGTATTTGCTTCCCACAAGTAATGCAATTAACTTTTTCTGACATTGGTAAAATGCAAGAAAAAAGTTTCCCCAACGGGGTACTTAGCTTTAGTGAAGACTTCGGTTCTGAAACTCAAACTCGAATATTTCAGTAGTCTGCCGACCGGCACTTGCGAAATGCTTCTGCTTCGGGCACCGCGCGGCAAGAAAGACTAAAGAAAATGGCGTCGGCTGCATGTTTTATACCCCTGATGACCTGACGTCATGGAAGGGAAGATGGCAACCGACGCAGGACCCAAGACTTTGGAATTCAGGCCGACTGAGGGCAACCTGCCAGCAGATTACTCAAATGCAATGACTGCAACAGTGAAACATGAAGAACATCCATAGTTACTTCGATCCTTTCAGTTTAACAATCAAATAAATTCCAGTCTGCTTGCAGAGTCAAATTTTACATGCTTTACATTGCATTTATTCATGATTTTCAGAATGCTGTTGGTCTTCCAGATAATCTTCTCCAAATACCAGTCTCTGATATATAGACTGTATTTTATATAGCATACATTATGGAGAGAAGATTAAAAGACAGCTGGGAGCACAAGTTCCAATATTTTTTTGTGTCCGATCTTGGTATGTGCACTGGTGCCAGGACTGGAAAAAATGGCAGAGAAAAACCTCAAGATACAAACACTCCTACAATACAGTTAGGCAGACTCAGGAGGAGAAAGGCCCCCACCTTGTTGTAGAAGGAAGTACTCCATAAAACCACAAAAACTGACAGGCAAAAAAAAAGCCATAAAGATGCCACAGTAGACTATCAAGGATAAGAAATGATGTATAGTTACTATTATGCCAGAAGCCCATAATTTCCTGACAGATAACACAAAAAATTGAGAGAAATTAAGGGAAAGAAAAATACTTTCACAAGAAAAACTGTCAAAAGCTTCAAATGCAAATATATTTTCATTATTACAACAGACTCATGAAAAACATGTAGACCAAGAAACCTTGGGCTGTTTGGAAAAAGAAGCGACTGAGGAAGTGTGAAAACAAAGAACAAAATCTAGGGATTTTTGAAGGGTATAAAAAAGAAATATGGACATGGAAAAGAGAGACCTGATATGGTGCAATATTTATGCAAGAGAGAAATCCAAATTAATCAATACAAAAAAAGCAGCCCCAAGGATATTCAAACAGAAATATAGGCAAAGGCGCCCAGATATGGAAAAGGTCAAAATACAAAAAATAAGATCACAAAGAAGGAAAAGTACAGTTGTGTACACTTACCATAAACGTAGATGTTCAAGTGCATTCACTGTTGCAGTCATTACATTTGGGGTAATCTGCTGGCAGGTTGCCCTCAGTCAGCCAGATTAACAAAGTCTTGTGTCCTGCATCAGTTGCTGTCCCTTCTTCCATGACGTCAGGTCATCAGGGGTATAAAACATGCAGCCGATGCCATTACATCAATTTTTCTTGCCCCAGATGTCAGGTGCCCCCCAAATGGGGAGCAATATATATATATATATATATATATACATATATATATATATATATATATATATATATATATATATATACATATATATATATATACATATATATATATATATACATATATAATTAAAAACAAAAAATATACCTCCAAACAAAAGCAAATACACCAAAAAGGCTTTTAAGCATAGTAAAGGAAAGTAGAGGTATAGTAACAGAAAAACAGGGGGCTGGAGGGTGGGTAACCAGGACTGCAATAGTGAATACACTCGAACATCTACATTTATGGTAAGTGTACACAACTGTACTATGTTCTTCGTGTTTCGCTGTTGCAGTCATTAAATTTGGGTAGATTCCCAAAGCTATGGTTGGGAGGATGGATTTATACAGCATTAGGACCAGCTATAAGACCCTGCAGGACAGCAGTGGCAAAGCCAGCTCTGGATTTAGAGAAGAAAGGTAAATGGTAATGTTTGGTGAAAGTATGAACTGAGCTCCAGGTATCAGCTTCTAGAATAAAAGACACACAAAATAGCTTCTTCCACTGGAAATTTAATGAATGATCTGGTACCTCGGCAATTCGCCTTCAAAGGATCACAGTTCAATAGATTTCAGCATCAACCTTATATACCATTTAAACAATCAATTATTCAATTAATCAAGTGATGCAATCTCTATTAAGAAAAATTTCACCTTAAAGTGATCTCAAAAACAAAATATATGCATGCTTTCAAGAACTGGAGAACTTTTGGAACTGGAGACTAGAATGATTATTAAATTCAACACCTTGAAGCCTTATGGGTTGAATCAGGAACTGGCTTTATAATATACTCAAACATTAAATATTAAGTATATTTATTTATATATTTATATTTGTTTATGAATTTGTTTATGAATTTATATATTTATTTATGTATCATAATAATATTTATTTCAACTTTCATAAGCTTTTTTATAATCATTGTTGGATTTAATTGTTTCAAATGAAGTCTGTTTAAAATATCTTGAAAGCATGCATATATTTTGTTTTTGAGATCACTTTAAGGTGAAATTTTTCTTAATAGAGATTGCATCACTTGATTAATTGAATAATTGATTGTTTAAATGGTATATAAGGTTGATGCTGAAATCTATTGAACTGTGATCCTTTGAAGGCGAATTGCCGAGGTACCAGATCGTTCATTAAATTTCCAGTGGAAGAAGCTATTTTGTGTGTCTTTTTCGTTTTTGGTTTTCACGTATGTTGCAGCAGCTTCTAGAATGTCTATGGTAGGAACACTTCTGAGAAAGGCTGTAGAGATAGATGCAGCCCTGGTGGAATGAGATCTGATCCCCTGGGGGATAGTTTTACCATGGTGCATATAGTAAAACAAATACAATGGCTTATCCATTTGGAAATGGTCTGCTTTGAAATAGCCTTTCCCTCTGCCCCTGCAGCAAATGCCACCAGTAGTTGTTCAGATTTTGATTTTGTCCTGTTTAAGTAAAATCTAAGTTGTCTGTGTACATCCAATGAATGCAGAATCTGCTCCCCCTTGTTCTGTGGATTGGGAAAGAAAGTTGGCAAATGAATGGTCTGATTAAGAGCCACACTGGATACCACCTTGGGCATGAAGGATGGAATGGTCCTGAGAGACACCCTGCCCGCATGAAAAATAATGAAAGGCTCCACTGCCATAAGAGCCTGTAATTCAGAAATCCTTCTAGCTGAAGTGACTGCTAAAAGGAAAGCTGTTTTACATGAGAGAAATTTTAAGTCTGTAGTAGCAGCTGGCTCGAAAGGAGGGAGAGTGAGCTTTTCCAATACAAAATTGAGGTCCCAGGCAGGGGTTGGAGCTCTCCTGGGTGGTCTTAAGTTTTTGACACCTCCGAGATACTGCTTTAGCAGAGGATCAGAGAAGAGGGGAGGTTTCTGTGTTGTAATGAGCTGAAATGGCTGAGGCATGGATTTATATGGAAGAAAAGGACAGGCCCTTGTGAAGCATCTCAGTTAAGTATTGTAAAATCTGAGGAATAATGGGCACTGCTGTGCTTATTCCTTGACATTGGTTCCAGGCACAGAATCTTTTCCATTTGTCAGCATAACATTTTCTAGTACTAGGTCTTCTCGCCTCCAAAATGACATCCATCACAGGTTTGCTGAGGGATGCCAAGGGTGAATTTAGGTGATTAGCCACGCTGCAAGATTCAAATTTGGAGCCGAGTGTGCAGAATTTGGTTGTTCTGCTGAGACAGTAAGGTGTCTGAGGCAGGTGCCAAGGTGGAAGGTGCGACACATTGCGCAGGAGTGGGTACCAGTGTTGGAGAGGCCAGTCTGGAGCAATCAGAATAATTTTTGGTTTGTCCTGTTTGACTTTTAGTAGAACTTTGGAGAGCAGAGGCAGAGGGGGAAAAGCATAGACTGATAGAGCATCCACTTTCCAGGCTTTTTTGTGATGAGTTCTTGTGCAGAATTTGTCCAACTGCTGGATCTTTTTGCCTCACCCCAGAACTATGTCTAGACTCTCCCATTTGAGTGTTAACATGTTGAAAAGCCGTGGTTCCAGTTTCCATTCGTGTGGGTCCATGAGATTTCTGCTTAGTTTGTCTGCCAGAAAGTTCAGCTTTCCTGGCAGAAATTGAGCTGGTAGTTGTATTTGGTAGGTCAAGGCCATGTTCCACAATGCCATTGTTAGTCTGCAAAGGGGGTAGGAGTGTGTACCCCCCCCCTGCTTGTTTATGTACCACATAACTGTGGTGTTGTCTGTTTTTATCATTAATTGTCCTGGATGAAGGTAGTCCGATTTCTGCTTAGTTCGTCTGCCAGAATGTTCAGCTTTCCTGGCAGAAATTGAGCTGGTAGTTGTATTTGGTAGGTCAAGGCCATGTTCCACAATGCCATTGTTAGTCTGCAAAGGGGGTAGGAGTGTGTACCCCCCCCTGCTTGTTTATGTACCACATAACTGTGGTGTTGTCTGTCTTTATCATTAATTGTCCTGGATGAAGGTAGTCCTTGAAGGCTGTCAGTGCATTTTATACAGTTAGGATCTCTTTCTGATTGATGTGAAGGTGCATTTGATTTGGGCTCCATTTGCCCTGAATGCATTTCCCTGCCAGATAAGCCCCCCAAGCATAGTCTGATGTATCTGTAGTTAGGGTTTGGGAGGCAAGGGGTGGAGTGAATGGCAGTCCCTTGTTTTGGTGGCAGGCCTCTGCCCACCATAGGAACTCTAGTTGCAGGCAAGGTACGATAGGAATCATTGTTTCCAGACTGTGACAATGTTGACTCCATAAACTTTTTAAGTACCACTGAAGTTTCCTCATATGCAGTCTTGCATATGGAATTAGAAGAATGCAGGAGGCTATGAACACCAAGACTTGCAGAATTTGTCTTGCAGATAGCAGGGTTTTTGTGGCCACCTGTTTGAAGTAAGTTATCAAATTAATTTGCCTTTCTGGCGTAAGGTAAGCCATCTGGGCAGTTGTATTCAAGCTTGCACCCAGGAATGTAATTTTTTGAGAGGGTACCAGTTGTGATTTCTTTTCGTTTATGGTGTACCCTAGGCAAGTTAGAACCCTTTTTACAAATGCCAGATGCTTTAGAAGAATGTCCTTGTTTTGTGCCTGAATTAGACAATCATCCAGGTAAGGATATATTTGAATATTTCTTTGCCTGCAAAATGCAGTTACTGGAGCCAGGCACTTTGTGAAGACCCTGGGCGCAGTAGATAAGCCAAAGGGCAGTGCAGAGAACTGGTAATGCAAGTAGCTTGCTTTGAAATGGAGTTATCTCCTGCAAGATTCCCGGTTTGGGATATGCAGGTAAGCCTCTTAAGTCTAGAGTTACTAACCAGGCATCTTTGCCTAGCATAGGAAGTCAGCATTTTGAAATTTTGGAATGTCCAGAAATGTGTGTAGAGTAGATAAGTTCAGAATTGGATGCCATGATTTGTCTTTTCTGGGTACCAGGAAAAGTCTTAATAGAAACATTGTCCCTTCTCCTCTTCTGGTACTGGTTGAATAGCTTCCATGTTCATGAGGGACAGTACTTGTTTCTGGGCCTCTGCCCAATGATTTGGGGGCAGATCTGGCCATCCATTTGGGATTGGCAAAGTGTGGAAATGAAATCTGTATCCCTGGGATACTATATTTAAAACCCATTTGTCCTGGGTTATAAGTTGCCAGTTTCTTACATGAAGTGCCAGTTTTACCTCCAAAGGGGCGGCTAAAAGGTAAGCGCTTGGTGAGTGCAGAGGGAAGTCATTGAGACAGTTTACCACAGGGAGGTGCCTTGTTGCTTCCAGATTTGGAGGTGGAGGCACCCCATTGTTTTGTTCTAAAAGTCCCCTGTGACTGAAACCTGGAGCCTTTGGAATGTCTGGGTTTCACTTGAGTGGCTCTCTAAGGAACTGGAAAGGACCAGTTCTTAGTAGGCCAGTGCCTACTAAATCTTGGAGGTTGCATTTGTAAAAAATCTTTCACAGTTTGCATAGATTTAGCTTCATCTTCCATCTTTTTTAAAACTTCTTCAACCTTATTACCAAAGAGACGGTCCTGTTGTAAAGGAGCATCCAACAATTTTGCTTTAACATGATCAGGCAGAGTTTGCTCTTTGAGCCAAGCATGCCTTCTTAGCACAGACCCAGTTACAGCAGCCCTGCAAGAGGCCTCCAAGAATCAAAACCACATTGCAAAGTATGTTTTCCAACTTGTTCAGCTGAATGCAATAAATCCTGCAGATCTTTATTTTCCACACAGTCAGAAATTATAATTTTCTGTTTAAGCAGTTCCATGATATGCTGTTGATATTTAAGCATATGAAATTGACAGTTTAAAGCCCTGATTGCCAAGGTTGCAGAAGTGTAAACCTTCTTACCCCATCTATCCAGTGCCCTGGAATCTCTATCAGAAGGGGTAAGATTTTTAGCAGTAGAGGCCTTAATGCCCTTGGGACCCTGAGAAATGGTTTCAGGATCTGCAATAGGATTTTTGAAAAGGAATTTGTGAGAGTCAGGAACCCTGTAGTATCTGTCTGGCTTACAAGGAAATGGAGGCAGGGAATCAGGAACCATACTAGATTCTGAAAAAAAAATCATCAACAATGTCTAGAACAGGAGGTATAGCCAAAGGCCTATGCTGAGGAAGAAGAAGAAAATCCCCAAGTCTCTTTTTAGAGTCAGAGAAATCCTGACTTTCCCAGTGGAAATGTTCCCTTAAGGTATGTAAAGTTTCCCCAAAAGAAAAATCCTCAGGGGGAGAAGCAGAAGGAATGGAATCTTCTGCATCAGAGTCCTCATAAGTAGGACTCATAATCAATGTCTTGCCTAGGCCTCTTAGGAGGGGATTGGCTACCCCTAATCAGAGTAATTAAATCTTCAGCCATTTTGATAATTTGTTTTTTAGGCATAGGGGCCTGCACATGTGGCCCAGGCGTTGGTATTTTAGACACAGATTTAGATTTTGGCCTTAGTTTTGAAGATGGCGTTGGTCTAATATACAAATCTGTAGGCCTGAAAACACCCTCAGAAGCCGGTGCCTGCGCAGCGGCTCCGGACCCATCTAAGGTAGAGACATCCGCGGGTTCCATAATTGAAGCATCTCGCAGCATACCGGACTCCGAATGGGTCTCACTACAGGCCTGCGAATCAGAAATAGCGAGTATCAGAGGCTGTGAAAGCGCCTCACTGAGTACCGGTGAACTGGCGACTGGCTTAGAAGCATCATAGTCAGTTTTGGACCTCGACAGCCTGTCTTTTTCTTTGCGTTTTTTAGGTATTCCGGTAGTCGGATTGCTAACCAACGACATTTTTGGATAATTAAATCGTGAGCCAAAATATTTAGAAGCAAAAATATACCGACGTTTAATAGTGCATTGATTAAATTTAGCACAAACCGACTGCAAGGTATGTTGTGGTCAGGGCCTAGGCAAGGAATACAGTACAAATGAAAATCCTTATGAGGTATTTGCTTCCCACAAGTAATGCAATTATCAACTTTTACAGACATCGGTAAGGAGCAAGAAAAAAAGTTTCCCCAACGGGGTACTTAGCTTTTAGTTGAAGACTTCGGTTCAGAAACTCGAAAACGAAAATTTCAGGAGTCGGCTGACTGGCACTTACGAACTGCTTCTGCTTCGGGCACCGCGTGGAAAGAAAGACTGATGTAATGGCGTTGGGTGCATGTTTTATACCCCTGATGACCTGACGTCATAGAAGAAGGGACAGCAACCGACACAGGACCCAAGACTTTGTTAATCAGGCCAACTGAGGGCAACCTGCCAGCAGATTACCCCAAATGTAATGACTGCAAAAGTGAAACACGAAGATCATCATAGAACAAAAGATTAGTAAAGTTAAAAAATAAATGCTGAAGTCATGGAATACCTGCGAAGTGAAGGATTTAGTGTAGAAAGTCTGGCACAGGTTATATCACAGCATGATGGAACGAGTTCCCCAATTAAGGAGAAACAGGAAGAGCAGGAGACATCTGAAGGAAAAATACAGACAGATGGGAAAGAAACTGACTTAATATGGTGCAATATTTATGCAAAGTAGAAAGCAAAACTAATCAAAACAAAAAGAGCAGCACCAAAGATATTTGGAGAAATATAGGCAAAGGCATCCAGATATATTTTTTGTACTGTAAAATTTTCCATAAGAAGACAGAGGGGAAATAGAAAGAAGGATCTGTAATGGAGAAGAGAAAGAAACAGAAACTGAGGTTATGGATTACTTGCAAAGTGAAGGATTTAGTGTAGAAAATTTAACTCTGATAACACCACAGCAGGACAGAATAAGGAGTCCACAAATTAAGAGGATAACTTGCCTTCTGATGATGTACAAGCTATACACTGGGATTTATGCTGATTGAGTTTTCTTCTAAATGATTGTAAACTCTATCACAGCAATAGAACAAAAGGGTAATAAAAGTTAAATGGAACAAAGGATCATTTGTTGTCAGATAAAGTAATGGAGAACTGTCAAAAGGGAAGGACCTAAGTATGGCATGGATAGACTACAAAACAGCATCTGACAGCATCCCACATTCATGGATAAAAAGACTGCTTACATATGTGTAAGATACACCCTACTCTGATCGATTACATTACAGAAACCATGAAACAGTTCAGTCATAATAAAAATAAATTATTACTCCAGTGATAAAAATTCAAAGAGGGATATTCCGGAGTGACTGTCACCACTGCTCTTTTGTCTTGCCCTTAAATACATTAAGCTATCTAACTTAACAGATTTGGTCATGGCTACAATTTGGCTCCCAGGAAACAACGAAGTGTAAAGACTTCTCATTTTCTTTTTATGGATGATTTAAAACTATATAGTCAGTCAGAGAAGGAACTGAAAGCACAAATACAAGTGGTCAAAACTTTCTCAGATGATATAATGCCACTTGGTCTTGATAAATATGAAAAAGCAACCTTTAAAGCAGGAAAGCTGCAGCACCAAGAAAATATTAGTTTGGGACTGGAATGTGATATAAATAACTTGAGCAAGAGACAGTCTATGAATAATTGGGAATTGAGGAGGATCCACAAAAAAACATGAACAAATGGGTATAAAACTTGCGAATACTTTAGTGGGCCAAAATTAATACTGAAAACAGCTCTGACACCTAGGAACAAAATTCAAACTATAAACCAATTTGCTCTTCCTGTCTTAACTTACAGTTTTGGAGTGATTGTCTGGCCCAAATAGGTATTAGATTGGTTGGACAGAAGAAAAATGCTTCATGCTCATCAAATTTATACAAATGCGTGTAAACCAAAATGATATATTCCCCATTCTGAAGTAGGTATGAGCCTCCTTGAAATTAATTACAAGCAATTGTAGGACTACATACATATCTCCTGACCTCAAGATCGAAAAGTACAGTTTTGTACCTACCATAAATGTAGATGTCCGAACAGGAATGCATCTGCAGTCCTTACAAATGGGTTGTCCTGTCGTCAGGCAGCCCTTCGGTCGGCCGGATTCCAAAGTCTGGGTCTGGCCTCGGCTGGTGTCGCACTTCACCAGACGTCATAACTGCAGTTCTTCGGGTATAAAGGCATCAGCCGATGCCATTTTCCTCAGTGTTTCTTGCCCCAGATGCCAGTTGCCCTCTTGGATAGCTAAATTTTGGATAAATGCCAATGTTTCCAAATAGTAGAAGGCAAACACAAAAAATAAGCATGTATGTACATATATACAAACAAATACACCATATGAGATCCCCCCCCCAGCTAGCTATTAGATGGGCAAATACCCTAGGAATACCACAGAGGGGAAGGAGGGTGGGTAATCCTGACTGCAGATGCATTCCTGTTCGGACATCTACATTTATGGTAGGTACAAAACTGTACTATGTCCTTCAAGGATGCATCTGCAGTCCTTACAAATGGGTAGAATATCATAGCCAAACTAGGGGAGGAGGAAGGGGAAATTATGGTGTAGTTAGGATCCCTTGCAAAACAGCAGTGGCAAACCCTGCTCGGGATCTAGAGTATAAAGGTAAGTTATAATGCTTGGCAAATGTATGCACGGAGATCCAAGTAGCAGCCTCTATAATGTCCTTGGTAGCCACTCCTCGTAAGAAAGCTGTGGTAGTGGCTGTAGCCCTTGTAGAATGAGGCCTTATGTTCTGTGGAGTTTGCTTTCCATGGTAGGAGTAACAGAATCTAATGCAATTTCCTATCCACTTGGAGATTGTCTGTTTTGAAATTGCTTTTTCTTCCCTTCCTGTTGCATATGCTACCAGAAGCTGGTCAGTTTTTCTATTGCCCTTGGTTCTGTCCAGGTAGTAGCGAACTGTCTATGTACATCCAAAGTATGCAGCAGTCTTTCCCCTGTTCTGTGGATTGGGAAGAAGGTAGGTAGGTGGATTGCCTGGTTTAAAGACACTCTGGATACCACCTTAGGCATAAATGTAGGATTTGTTCTCATGGACACTCTATCTTGATGGAAGATTAGGAAGGGTTGTACTGCCATTAAAGCCTGTAGCTCAGAAACCCTTCTTGCTGAGGTAATTGCCAGCAGAAAAGCAGTTTTCCAGGATAGGTGTTGAAGATCTGCTGTTGCTGCTGGTTCAAAGGGGAGTGTCAATTTTTCTAGCACAAAGTTCAAGTCCCATGCTGGTAATGGTGGTTTCCTAGGAGGTTTTACATTTTTAATTCCTCTCAGAAACTGCCTGAGTAGAGGATGCGAGAAGACAGGGGGATCGAAGCTGTATTCTGCAGAAATAGCTGATGCATGTATCTTGATGGAGGAATAGGACAGGCCTGTATGGAAAAGCTCTGCCAAATACTCCAGGATGTTGGCAATGTCTACCTTTGACACATCTTTTCCCCTTTCAGTACTCCAAATGAGAAACCTTTTCCATTTTCCTGCATAGTTCCTTCTTGTTGAGGGTCTGCGGGCCTCAAGGATAATGTCTTTAACCCTTTGGGATAAATCTGGGTTAGTTGCTCTTATGTAATGTTCCAGGCAGTCAGCTGCAGAGTTTTCAGGTTTGGATGCAGGGTGTTGTAGCCGCTCTGAGTTAACAGCAAAGGAATCAGGGGTAGTGTCCACATTTCCCCCCCGAGACATGCTCCTCAGTAATGGGTACCAATGTTGTCTTGGCCAGTCTGGAGCTATCAGAATGATCCTTGGACGTTCCTCTTTGATTTTCAATAGCACCTTGTGCATCAAAGGAAGAGGTGGGAATGCATATGCTGTCAGGCCTTTCCAACTGAAGGATAGAGAGTCCACCTTCCAAGCAAGAGGGTGGTACGTCCTTGTGCAGAATTTCTTGAGCTGGTGATTGAGTGGGGATGCGAATAGGTCTATTTGTGGCAGTCCCCATTTCTTTGTGATGACCTTGAAGATGTCCGGGTGTAGCATCCATTCGTGAGTATCCGAGGTAGTTCTGCTTAATATGTCTGCTAGGATGTTTTCTTTCCGGTACAAAAATTGCTTGTAACTGAATGTTGTAGCTCAGAGCCATATTCCATAGGTCCAGTGCCATCCGGCATAGAGGGTATGAATGAGTGCCTCCCTGTTTGTTGATGTACCACATGACTGTGGTGTTGTCTGTCCTTATCATCAACTGCCCTTCTTGGAGGAATGGTCTGAAATTCTGGATTGCTAGTTTTACTGCCAGCATTTCCTTTTGATTTATGTGCAGGTGCAGCTGATCTGGAGTCCATAAGCCTTGTATGCACTTGTCCAGCATGTGGGCCCCCAACCGAGGTCTGAGGCGTCCGTTGTGATGGTTTGGCTTGGTTGAATGCTGTGGAAGGGCAAACCTGGGTTTGACTGGCATGCCTGAGCCCACCATAGGAACTCTTGTTTCAGGCATGGGATTAGTGGTATTTCGGTTTCTAAGCTGTGCCTGTGTTGAGACCATAAATTCTTCAGGTACCACTGTAGCTTTCTCATATGCAGTCTGGCATGAGGGACCAGGATTATGCAGGATGCCATGAAGCCCAAGGCCTGCAGTACTTTCCTTGCTGTTAGTTTGTTCTGCTTTGTTAATGCCAAGAAGTAGAGAGGAAGTTGTTCTTGTTTTTCTGCAGTTAGGAATGCCATCTGTTTTACTGTGTCCAATTCTGCACCTAAGAAGGTTATTCTTTGGGATGTTATCAGTCTTGACTTTTTTATATTGACTGTATATCCCAGGGCTTGCAGTAAGCAAATGACTCTTTGTAAGTCTTCTGTTAGCTTGTTTTTGTTGTCCGCTTGCATCAGGCAGTCATCCAGGTATGGATATATTTGGATTCCCTGAAGCCTGCAGTGAGCGATTACTGATGCCAGGCATTTCGTGAACACTCTGGGCGCAGTAGATAAGCCAAAGGGCAATGCTGAGAATTGATAATGCTCTGATCCTGCAAGAAATCTGAGGTATCTTCTGCAATTTGGTCGTATGGGGACGTGCAGGTATGCCTCCTTGAGATCTAGAGTCACCAGCCAATACTCCTTGCCCAGCATGGGAAGAAGTTGCTGTAGGGTCAGCATTTTGAATTTTGGAACAATGATGAATGTGTTTAAAGCGGTTAGGTCGAGAATAGGCCTCCAATTTTTCTCTTTTCTTGGTACCAGGAATAGTCTGGAGTAAAATCCCTTTCCTTGTTCCATAGATGGTACCCTTTCCACAGCTCTCATCTTTGCTAATTGAGCTATTTGTTTTAGAGCTTCTGTCTTTTGATTTGGTGGTAGGTTTGGCATTCCTCTTTTTCCTGGTAAAGTATGGAAATGAAACCTGTAGCCTTGGTCTATAGTTTGCAAAATCCACTTGTCTCTTGTGATATAGTGCCAGCTTTTTGAAAATAAGGCTAACTTTCCGTCTAAGGGTGCAGCTATTTGTTCCCTGGTAGGCGGTGCCAGAGCCAAGTCACTGTGATTGTCCTGTTGCAGTGGTAGTAGTTGTGTCTGTGCCTCGCTGGTTGTTACCTTGCCACTGGCGTCCCCTGTAGGCACCTCCTCTGGATTGATTTCTGCCTCTTGAACGCCTATTCCTGCCTCTCTGAGTTTTAGAGGAGTCTGGAAAGGACCAATTTTTGGAAGGCCAGTTCCTGCTAAACCTTGGAGGCTGAACCTGTAAGAAATCTTTCACTGTTTGTACAGATTTTGCCTTCTCTTCCATTTTCTTCAGTTCCTGTTGAGCAGGAGAACCAAATAAACTGACCTTATCCATAGGAGCATCTAATAGTTTTGCTTTAACATGATCCGGCAAGACCTGTTCTTTCAACCATGCATGCCTTCTTATAACTGTGCCAGTCATGGCTGATCTAAAGGAAGCCTCCAGTGCATCATAGCCACATTTTAAAGAATGGTTACTAACCTGCTGAATGTTATGCACCACTTCTAGAACATATTTCTTATCTAAAGAATCATCAGAGGACAGTTTCTTAGTTAACTGATCAAGCATAAACTCTTGGTATTGGATCATATGAAACTGACAGTTCAATGCCCTAGCTGAGAGAGTAGCAGAGGTGTATACTTTTTTACCCCATCTCTCTAAGGACCTGGATTCCCTTTCAGAAGGGAGTGGGTTTTTAACTGAGGTCGAAGCCACTGCCTTAGGCCCCTGGAAGATAGTCTCGGGATCTGCAAAAGGAGCCTTGTATAAATGGTGATGAGTGTCCGGGACCCTGTAGAACCTATCGGGCTTAGCAGGGGCTGGAGGTAAAGTATCAGGAGCAGTGCAAGCATCATTAAATGCATCATCTACAACAGGAAGAACTGGAGGTATAGCTAAAGGCCTATGTTGTGGTAAATGCAAAAAGGTCCTAAGCCTTTTCCTTGAATCTGAAAAATCTTGTCCCTGCCATTGGAATTGCTCTCTCATGCAATGTAAGGTTTCCCCAAAGGAAAATTCCTCTGGTGGAGAGGCAGAAGGAATCGATTCCTCAGCATCGGAGTCTTCATAAGTAGAAAAAGGAGCCTCTGGATGGTCTGTATTGTCTGTATCATCAGAAGAATCATCTGAGGACACTGGCTCAGGGGGCTCTGCTCTAGGTCTCTTTTCTGGAGGAGGTTGAGAGGCCCTGTCTGGGTGAGATTGGGATCCCCTTATTAAAGAGATGAGATCCTCTGCCAGCGTGAGCATTTGGGAACTGGAACTGGGCCTGAGAGAGGGGGGCTTAACAGGCACAGACTTAGAAGTTTTGGCTGCTTTAGCCCTGGCAAAGGCCTTTATGGACATGGCTGCAGGCGGCCTAGCAGCACCACGTGCAGGGGTTGAAACATCCAAAGGGATGGTGTCCGATAATTCTTGTGAAACCACAGTAGCAGGTTGAACTTCAGAGGCCGATTCAACCAGGTTAGAAGGGGCCTCGGTAGTAGTCATGGATTCGGCTGAAGGTAGAACCGTTTGCTCGGTTTCGGCCGAAACAGAGACACTCGCGGTTTGCTTAACCGCGGTTTCGGCCGAAACCGCGGACCGAGAGTGTCGGTCCTTTTCTTTGTGTTTCTTAACAACTTGTGAAGTCGGAGGATCCGACGGCATTATGTACGCAAAATCTGAGCCGAAAAACTGTTCAGCAAACTCCGACCGACGTCTAAGCGTCCGTCGGTTGAAAGAAGCACAGGCTAAACAAGCAGCTACGTCGTGGTCTGGGCCTAAACAAGGTAAGCAGTAAGAGTGGAAATCTTTATGAGGTATTTGTTTCCCACAAGTTAAACAGTTATTCACTTTTTCTGACATTGGCTGAGGCAAGAAAGAGTCCCCAACGGGGTACTTAGCTTTTTAGAAGTCTTTGAAGTAGTATTCGGTAGTAGTAATCTCTGGATCTGACCGACCGGCACTTGCGAACAGCTTCTGCTTCGGGCGCCACGCGGCAAGAAAGATTGAGGAAAATGGCGTTGGCTGATGCCTTTATACCCGAAGAACTGCAGCTATGACGTCGGGTGAAGTGCGACACCAGCCGAGGCCAGACCCAGACTTTGGAATCCGGCCGACCGAAGGGCTGCCTGACGACAGGACAACCCATTTGTAAGGACTGCAGATGCATCCTTGAAGGACATCATAATTGTCACTCATCTCTCTCTCTAACATAGATGATGAACAGGCGGGGTAGTTCGTTTAGACATAGAAACATCAGGCTGGACAGTTGCATCATAAAATATAAACAAACTGATTAACAGACAGACCTCACAGATATAAAGGCTTACATTTCAACACCTTATTACAAAATGGCTGCCTGGCTCGCATGTGCTCAGTATTTGTACACTTGTGCAAGCCCTTAGCTAGCTTCTTAAAGGTACATACACACATGCGTGCGCAGACACACACACACACACACACACACACACACACACACACACACACACACAGCATACAAAAATTATAAAAATCAGGCAGCAGATAAATATGTCAAAAAACTAAAGATTATAAGGTGAAGGATCAGATGACAATGCAAGATATGTATAAAATGCATAAATATAGTTGCAAGTACAGAAAAATCTTTGAACAACCTCATGTTGATAGGACCATATGCAGTAATGTTTAAGGTGAGTTGAATTTAAAACCAAATGACTAAAGGTTAATACTGGCAGTACAGGATAGTATAATGCATACATGTTGGTTTACAAAGTCCACTGAACATGTGGGTGAAAGACAAATGCAGGTTTTGTAAAACAGAATTGGAAAAAAAGTTGCTGGCTGTGATACGCTAACGGCAGAAGACTTGTATACTAAAATGCCATAATTATGTGACGAGACTGTGCAAACATAACACTGAAGTAGTTGACAGGCACTGGAAACATGAGCCACAAAGCATTATAGAAAATTAAGTTTACATCACATGGGATCACCCATTACCAATAGTTCAAAAAATAGATGTGAGGAAAAAAAAAAAACAAAGTAGTCCATGAAAAGAAGATAAAAGTAGCATTACCACTGAAATTGCTACAGCCAAGTGACTACAGTGCCTTATATTACAGAGACAGACGGTCATAAAATACCAGGATTTACAGGCAGAAATGACTGCAATGTAGAAGGATATCCAGACAGTTCCAATGGTAGTAGGAGCAATAGGTCTTATAAAAAGATGATGTTACAATCGCACTTCGATATGCTACCAATACATGTAACATATGAATTGCAGGAGTCAATTGTGGGTACTGCTAACAGCACATCTGGCTAACATCAAAGACTAAAACAATACTAATTTCATGAACTTTAATCATACTTTGACCTAAAAATGGGGTCCATTCCCATTATAGTATCAGAAAAGTACAGTTTTGTACCTACCATAAATGTAGATGTTAGAGTGTACACCCCTGCTGCAGTCATCACACTATGGAATTCCGGCCGACTGCGCCGAATGGAATTCCTGACGACAGGATAACCCAAGTCTTGGTCCGGCGTCGGTTGCTGTCGCTTCTTCCCTGATGTCAGTGCGGGGTATATATATAATGCATCCAACGCCATTTTCTTCAGTTTTTCTTGCCCCAGATGTCAGGTGCCCCCAAAAAGGTGGTCAATAAGTAGTACCAATTTAAGAAATTTTAGCACAAACACAAAATCCATCCAGCTATAAGCAAACACATTAGGAAGGTATTGAGGGGATGGAGGGAGGGTAACCTGGACTGCAGCAGGGTGTACACTAGAACATCTACATTTATGGTAGGTACAAAACTGTACTATGTTCATCGTGTTACCCTGCTGCAGTCATCACACATGGGTAGAATACCAAAGCTAAGGATGGGTGTCAGAGGGTTAGAGGAGGCTAGAAGGCCCAGCAGAACTGCAGTGGCGAAGCCAGCTCTAGTCTTAGAGTAAAGTGGCAAGTGATAGTGTTTGGTACAGGTGTGTACTGAACTCCAAGTTGCAGCGTCCAAAATCTCCTTGGTTGGAACCCCCCTGAGGAAGGCTGTAGATGTAGCTGCTGCCCTGGTAGAGTGGGGCCTAATAGAAACTGGTGAAAAAACTAACACTCTCAAACAAAAGCTTCCAGAGACAAAATACAGTCCACGAAAAAAGGATAAATCCGTTTAATGAAGCGCTTTTCGTCGCCTACAATGAGGCAACTTCCTCAGATAGATTTCAATTAAAAGAGTACAATTTTGTATGCTAATCTGGTCACATTCTAAAGAAAACGTAATACCAATGTAACACAAAATAGTGCTAACAATATAGAAGTAAAAAACATGTTAGAATTTATGACTTATTTATACACTTGTCTGAACTATGAGTTATAAATTGACAAAATATTAACTCGTAGTAGGCAAGCTTACCAAACTTTGTCCAAAAAATACATCTTAGAAAAATACAATGTAATTAAACCTAAAAATAAGTAAATAAAAATTTGAAATTTATAATTAAATTAATCACAAACCTGGGTACTAGTACAAACTAAAAAAAAATATGTGTATATATATATATATATATATATATATATATATATATATATATATATAAATATAAATATATTGTTGATTTAATTTGTTCAGTTTTTCTTCTTATAGTTAAAATTAAAATTAATATATACAACCCTTCACAATTAATGGCTTACTAGTAAAACATACTAAGCAAGCATATTAAAACCTATCTATCCAGACTTTTAAGTTTTAAAAGAAACACAATATTACAATGTTCATTTAAACCAGGCTCGAAGAATGCATTAGTTCTTATTTGCCATGACAGTTCACAGTCTTCCGGCCCTCCTCTAATATCGTGTTGGGTTTGGTCAATTGCTCTAAAAGCTATGACCTTCGTAAGACATGACATGTTTAGCTAAAGCATTTTCTTCTTTGTTGTTAGCTATTGCATAGGTGTGTTCATATATTCTGTCTCGTAGGCGGCGTTCAGTTTTGCCTTTGTAGAATGCTTTGCATAACGTGCAAGAAGCTGCATAGACAACTAGTTTAGAATTACAGTTTAATTTGTAGTGTGTATTATATTGTTTATCATTAATAGTGAATTTGGTACCTATACTAACAAATTTACACATACTACAACAGCCACAAGAATACATACCCACTCTCTTAGTAAAATTATTTTATTTTACCCGATTCAAGGATACTTTTTAGATTCTTACCCCTCCTAAAAATAATTTTGGGGTAGTCACTAAATTTTATGGACAATTTTTTGTCGTATTTAAATAGTTCCCAGTTTTTGTATAGTATGTATCTCATATTGGAGCTATCTGAGTTGAATGTTGTAATGAAACTACATTCAAAACTCATGGTTCCACTACCATCTGTTGTTGGTATTACGTTTTCTTTAGCATGTGACCAGATTAGCATATAAAATTGTACTCAACTGAAATCTATCTGAGGAAGTTGCCTCATTGTAGGCGACGAAAAGCGCTTTATTAAACGGATTTATCCTTTTTTTTTGTGGACTGTATTTTGTCTCTGGAAGCTTTTGTTTAAGAGTATTAGTTTTTTCACCAGTTTGCTGTTTATCGTTCTTATGGCTTCAAGGAACCACAGTAACACGAACAGTCCTACTTTGTTTGAGTCTATTCAGACTCAGTCTGACTCAATCAACCCAACAGCTTTAATTCAAGCTTTGTCTCAATGGGTCGACGCGTTATCTGCGCGTTTGGATACACAGTTACCAAAACCTACTTTGTCTTCTGATACAGTTACCAGTAATTCTGACTACATTCCGCCAGGACAACAATTTCCATCTAATACAGTAACAACTAGATGTCCAGACAAACAACCAAGCACAGAGCGGAAACTCAGTTACCGAAAACAACGAAAACACTGGCAACCTAAATGATGGAAACAGACTTCACACTGACACAACTGGGACTCGTAATAGCGTTGTAGGGCTCATCAGTACCCCGCAATTTGAAGAGTGGATTCAAGATACAAGTAAATTTAAATTCACTCAGCATGCAAACTTGGGGCAACCGGCTGACAACGCTACAGCAACACAGGTTAGTTCACCTGCCTTAACTGAACAACTAAAATTGCTGGACATAAAGTTAGCTAAAATTAAAAAACTCCAACTGGAAACAAACCATTTTCAAGAATGTTTAAAAGAACGTTTAGTTCCTAAGGGTTTACGGCACCACCTGTATCCTTCAGGCCTTATAGCTGACTCTGTTTCATTTAGAACTGATTTCTCTATTTGACCAGCAGGGCTTTGCATTAACGGAACTAATGCTTAAACATTATGCTATACAGATAGCAGACTTATCTAGGGAAGTGGTTGAAATAAATTCTGCCATCACTGTTCACACAGACTTCCCTAGATATAAATACGAATACGAAAGGAGCTTTGTTAGCATAGACCAACTATTGGATAGACTACGAGCTAACAAAGCCAAAAAAATGAATAGAGATCGTACAGCATACAACGGGTCTGCATATCCAAAACCTTCTAGTGCTCAAGTTGGTGCAGCAATTTTAAGCAACAACAACGCATTTAATACAACAGATGATGATTCTAACTTAATTGACGACAATGCTTTAAATTCAGCCCCAACAGTTGTAGATAACACCACAACACCAGTTCCGAACCAAAACAGATGGTCGGACCGTCTTCGGGGAAACAACAACACTACTAGTAACTACCAACCTGACTATTCAAACAACTTTAACCAAGCAAACAAGTCTAATAGCGATCATTCAGGAGCAATTCCAAAAAAACCTAACTATAATCATCAACAACAACAACAAAAAAACAAACAGTGTCCGAACAACAGACCCAGGAGGTAACACACAATAGGCAACATTCTGTTGCCATTGTAAAAAATAAAACCGGTGACTTTAATATATTTAACTACTCATGTATTGAAATTGACCCAGTACTTGTGGAACTTTTAGCGAAGGGTAACACCTTCGTTCCTAATCAACAGATGGATATAGTTCAAACGATCAAAGACTTAAAACTTTTTGTGAGGAAACTGAACTTGAACCTCTTGTTTGGCAACTCTTCTTATTCCAACCATGTTTTCAGAGTTGCCAGCGAATACAATCCACCTTTGCATCCTGTACTGAATCTGTTCGAGACAGTCACAGAATTGGACTTGAGATGTTTAGTTGATAACCGTAACAAATTGTTTCATAAAAATGTAATAACAGCTAATACCACCTTAGACGAAACTACTTCACTAAACATCTTTAAATCGCTCAAAGTAAGAGCAATAAAACCTGACAAAGGTGGTGGCCTTGCAATCTTTGATCAGTTTGACTGCACAGATAGAGTACAGGCCATTTTAGACAACAACACCTATGACAAGGTATCCACAAATGAGGTCAATATTGCTCATGGCCGGATTAAGGGCTACATCAATGACCTGTTTACAGAGGGGTATATTGACGCTATCTGATATAATTATATGACTATAACCTGGCCAAAAATTCCTGTTTTATTTGCAGTACCTAAAATACACAAGAATGTACTTAACCCACCATTTAGACCACTTATTGACAGGTGCAACTCGATTACATACGCCTGTGCAAAAGTGGTAGACCACACATTAAAAAAGTACTTGTCAACTGAGTCACAAGTATGTAAAGATTCGTGGGCATTTTTGAAAAGTATTAATGAAATTCAGTATGACAATGATATCAACTTTCTTACAACTGACGTAGTAGATCTCTACACGTCAATCCCACATCCTGAAGGTCTGGAATGGGTCAACTTATTCCTCTCCAAAAAAGGAGCTTCAAGTAAAGAAGTTTACTTAGTAACAACTTTGTTAGATATTATACTCACCAATAACTATTTTTCATTTAACAACAAGTTATTTTTACAGAAATGTGGGGTAGCAATGGGCTCCCCTTGTGGAGCAAGTTTCGCTAACACAGTTATGGTATATTGGGAAAGTTTTATATATTTGAACATGCTGAATGGATGTCTAACATCGTGTGTTACACACGTTTTCTTGACATATTCATTTTATTTCGAGGTAATTTAGAATCAGCTACAAAACTCCTCGACTACCTTAACAACACAACAAGTTTCTTTAAATTTACATTTAATTTTCAAGATGAAACCATCAACTATTTAGACATTAACTTAACTAAAGACTTGGTTAACAACAAATATGTTTCTAAAATTTATAGGAAAAGTACATTTTGCAACTCATATTTACACTTTACTAGTTCACATCCTTTGTCACAAAAAAGAGCTATAGTAAAAGGACAAATGATAAGAGCTGCTCGAATGACTTCTCTCTATAACGATTTTATTATTGAATGTAACTTACTGGAAAATATGTTCCAACAGAGGGGTTATCCACTGGATTTAATTAAGAACTTATTCAGTGAAGTCAAGTTAAAAAGAGAGAATGGTTCTATTACCCCGATTTTACATGCAAGTCAATCCTTGTGTAGTAACAATACATTTAACCTCAATTTCCCTATATATAGATACAGCTAGTAACATTCAAAACACAACTGAAGTGAACAATGTTGCAACAACAGATGGTAGTGGAACCATGAGTTTTGAATGTAGTTTCATTACAATATTCAACTCAGATAGCTCCAATATGAGATACATACTATACAAAAACTGGGAACTATTTAAATACGACAAAAATTTGTCCATAAAATTTAGTGACTACCCCAAAATTATTTTTAGGAGGGGTAAGAATCTAAAAAGTATCCTTGAATCGGGTAAAATAAAATAATTTACTAAGAGAGTGGGTATGTATTCTTGTGGCTGTTGTAGTATGTGTAAATTTGTTAGTATAGGTACCAAATTCATTATTAATGATAAACAATATAATACACATTACAAATTAAACTAATTCTAAACTAGTTGTCTATGCAGCTTCTTGCACATTATGCAAAGCATTCTACATAGGCAAAGCTGAACGCCACCTACGAGACAGAGTATATGAACACACCTATGCAATAGCTAACAACAAAGAAGAAAATGCTTTAGCTAAACGTGTCATGTCTTACGAAGATCATAGCTTTAAGTTTAGAGCAATTGACCAAATTAAACACGACATTAGAGGAGGGCCTTTAAATTTGCTCTTGGAAGACTGTGAACTGTCATGGCAAATAAGAACTAATGCATTCTTCGAGCCTGGTTTAAATGAACATTGTAATATTGTGTGTCTTTTAAAACTTAAAAGTCTGGATAGATAGGTTTTAATATGCTTACTTAGTATTTTTTACTAGTAAGCCATTAATTGTGAAGGTTGTATATATTAATTTTAATTTTAACTACAAGAAGAAAAACTGAACAAATTAAATCAACAATATATTTATATTTATATATATATATTTTTAGTTTGTACTCGTACCCAGGTTTGTGATTAATTTAATTATAAATTTCAAATTTTTATTTACTTATTTTTAATTACATTGTATTTTTCTAAGATGTATTTTTTGGACAAAGTTTGGTAAACTTGCCTACTACAAGTTAATATTTTGTCAATTTATAACTCATAGTTCAGACAAGTGTATAAATAATGGTCATAAATTCTAACGTTTTTTACTTCTATATTGTTAGCACTATTTCGTGTTACATTGGTATTATGTTTTCTTTAGCATGTGACCAGATTAGCATATAAAATTGTACTCTTAACTGAAATCTATCTGAGGAAGTTGCCTCATTGTAGGCGACGAAAAGCGCTTCATTAAACGGATTTATCCTTTTTTTCGTTGACTGTATTTTGTCTCTGGAAGCTTTTGGTTGAGAGTGGGGCCTAATGGTAGCAGGAACTGGTTTTCCATGATGGGTATAGCAAAAACGAATGCAATGTCCTATCCATTTGGAAATGGTTTGTTTTGATATAGCCTTCCCTTGTGAAGCTGTAGCGTAGGATACAAAGAGCTGGTCAGATTTTCTGAAAACCTTAGTTTTATCCAAGTAGAAATGAAGTTGCCTGTGAATGTCCAAGGAATGCAGGAGTCTTTCTCCTTTGTTCTGTGGATTTGGGAAAAAGATGGGTAAGTGGATGGTTTGATTTAAAGCCACACTGGAAACCACCTTAGGCATGAAGGAAGGATTAGTTCGTAGAGAAACTCTGTCTTGATGGAAAATGAGGAAAGGTTCCACTGCCATTAGTGCCTGCAGCTCTGAGACTCTTCTAGCTGAAGTTATTGCTAGCAGCAGGGCAGTCTTCCATGATAGAAACTGTAGATCTGCAGAGAACGCTGGTTCAAAGGGAGGTAGCGTAAGTTTTTCCAGAACAAAATTGAGGTCCCATGTTGGTGTAGGTGCTCTCCTAAGGGACCTAATGTTTTTTGCCCCTCTGAGAAACTGCCTTAGAAGTGGATGTGAAAATAAGGGTGGATCCGTGTTGTAGTGGGCTGAAATAGCTGATGCATGGATTTTAATGGAAGAAAAAGAAAGTCCTTTGTGCAACATCTCAGTTAAATACTGTAGAATCTGAGGCATGCGAGGCTGAAGTGTGTTTTGGCCTTTAGCTTGGTTACAGGCGCAAAACCTTTTCCATTTGTCCGAGTAGGCCTTCCTGATGCTGGGCCTAGTCCAATGCATCTGTTGTCAAAGTTTGCCTGGCTGGGGGCAATGTGAAAGGCTGACCCTTGTTGAGGTGACATGCCTGTGACCACCATAGAAACTCCTGTTGTAGGCAGCATAACTGCTTGGGAAAGAGGAGCTGGCTGGATGCTTAAGTGACTTGCCATGCAGTCAGATTTAAGGTTTTGAGCTGACTGTGTAGAATCTGATTGTTTTGCTGTGTGAGCAAATGGGCAATTTGTGGTAAATCCAAGGTGGGCCCTGGGCCATATTCCTTAATAGTGGGTACCAGTGCTGGCGTGGCCAGTCTGGGGCTATGAGTATCAGTCGTGGTCTCTCCTTTCTGACTTTCAGAAGCACCTTTGTGAGGAGAGGCAATGGAGGGAAGGCATATACAGTCAGGTTTTTCCAACTGAATGAGACTGCGTCCACTTTCCAAGCTTGATGAAGTGTCCTTGTACAAAATTTTGTTAGCTGATAGACCTGTTTGCCAGCCCCCAAAACTATGCCTGGAAGGCCCAATTTTTGAGTTATCATTGCAAATACTTGTGGATCCAGTTTCCACTCGTGGGTATCCATGTTGTTTCTGCTGAGGTTGTCTGCCAATGTGTTCTTTTTTCCTGGCATGAATTGAGCTTGTAACTGAACTTGGTAAGCCAGTGCTGTGTTCCACAAGGTCATTGCTTGCCAGCATAGAGGGTAGGAGTGTGTACCCCCTTGTTTGTTTATGTACCACAATACTGTGGTGTTGTCCGTCCTCATTTTAAGTTGTCCTGGATGTAATAGGTTCTTGAAGGCTGTCAGAGCACTCTGTACAGCTAGCATCGCTTTTTGATTGATATGCAGATTCCTTTGATCTGCAGTCTATACGCCTTGAACGCACTGTCCTGCCATGTGTGCCCCCCAGGTGTAGTCCGATGCATCTGTTGTCATAGTTTGCCTGGCTGGGGGCAAGGTGAAAGGCTGACCCTTGTTGAGGTGACATGCCTGTGACCACCATAGAAACTCCTGTTGTAGGCAGGGAATGAGAGATATCATTGTGTCCAAGCTGTGGCTGTGTTGAGACCATACGCTTTTTAGGTACCACTGTAATTTCCTCATATGCAGCTTTGCAAATGGTATTAGTAGTATGCAAGATGCCATGAAGCCCAAGGCCTGCAGAATTTTTCTTGCAGGGAGTTGGGTCTTTGTTGCCATTGTTTTGAAATATTGAGTTAGTTGTAATTTGTCTGGCGTCAGGATAAGCCTTCTGGGTTGTTGTATTCAAGCTGGCACCCAGGAATGTCATATTTTGTGAGGGTACTAGTTTTGATTTCTTTTCGTTTACTGTGTACCCCAGGCAACTTAGAAGATGTTTTACAAAAGCCAGATGTTGTAAGAGCATGTCCTTGCTTTCTGCTTGGATGAGGCAGTCGTCCAGGTATGGGAATATTTGAATTCCTCTTTGTCTGCAGTATGCAATTACTGGTGCCAGGCATTTTGTGAAGACCCTGGGCGCAGTAGATAAGCTAGATAAGCCAAAGGGCAGTGCAGAGAATTGGTAATGGGTTGAACCTGCAATGAAACAGAGGTATCTTCTGCAACTTTGTCTGATAGGGACATGCAGGTATGCCTCCTTGAGGTCCGTTACTAGCGATGCTTTCTTGCCCAACATGGGAAGAAACTGCTGTAGTGTTAGCATCTTGAATTTGGGTACTTGTAAGAAGGTGTCCAGAATTGGTCTCCAGGCATCGTCCTTTCTGGGGACTAGAAAGAGTCTTGAGTAAAATCCTTGGCCTTGCTCTCGTGTAGGTACCAGTTGAATGGCTCTCATGTCCATGAGAGCTGTAATTTGTTTTGTGCCTCTGCCCATTGATTTTGTGGCAGGTTTGGCATTCCTCTCTTCATTGGCAAGTTGTGAAAGTGGAATCTGTATCCTCATGAAATTATGTCTAGGACCCATTTGTCCTTTGTGACAATGTGCCAGTTGTCTGAAAAAAGTGCGAGTTTTCCTCCCAAGGGAGCTGCCAAGAGAGTGTTGCTTGGCCAGATGAGGTGCAAGTCATTGAGTTTGCCTTCTGGTAGTTTGGGACCTGTCTTCTCCTCCCTTCTGTGTTGCAGTGCCCCATTGTTGAGGTTTGTACTGGGCTTGTGGTTGTCCTCTGCCTCTTGGACGTCTGTATTTACCCCTCCATGGTCTGTCAGTAGCTGGAAAGGACCAATTTTTTGTTGGCCAATTTCTGCTGAAGCGAGGGGGCTGTACCTGTAGAAAATCTTTGACTGTCTGCATAGATTTTGCCTTATCCTCCATTTTCTTTAAGACGACTTCTGCTTTAACTCCAAATAGAACATCCTGCTGTAAGGGAGCATCTAGAAGCTTTGCTTTAACATGATCAGGCAGAGTTTGTTCCTTTAACCAAGCATGCCTACGTATAAGAGACCCAGTGACAGCTGCTCTGCAGGAAGCCTCCAAAGAATCAAACCCACATTGTAAAGTATGTTTGCCCACCTGTTCAGTTGCATGCAACAGATCCTGCATTTCTTTCAATTCAGACTGTTGAGGGAGTGTGCTCATTTTTTGTTTTAACTGAGACATTAGAAATTGCTGATATTTTAGCATGTGAAATTGGCAATTTAGTGCTCTCATAACTAGAGTGGCTGAGGTGTAAACCTTTTTCCCCCCACCTGTCTAGTGCTCTGGAGTCCCTTTCAGAGGGTACAGGATTTTTTTCCATAGAAGCCTTAGCCCCTTTGGGACCCTGGGAGATAGTCTCTGGATCAGCAACAGGGCTTTTATAAAGGAATTTGTGGGAATCAGTCACTCTAGAGTATCTGTCAGGTTTGGCTGGAGCAGGAGGCAGAGAATCTGGGTTCAAACTAGATTCTAGGTAAACATCATCCACAATGTCTAAAACTGGGGGGATGGCAAGTGGTCTATGCTGGAGAAGTAAAAGAAACTCTCTGAGCCTTTTCTTTGAGTCAGTAGTCCTGACCCTCCCAGTGAAGATGTTCCCTCATAGTGTGTAAAGTTTCCCCAAAGGAGTAGTCTTCAGAAGGAGAAGCTGAGGGAATAGAATCCTCAGCATCAGAATCTTCATAAGGGGAGGAGGAGTAATCTTGGCCCTCAGAGGAGCCTGAGGAAATAGACACTTCCTCTTGTCTAGGCCTTTTGTCGGGTGGGGGTTGGGAACCCCTGATTAAAGAGATCAAACCTTCAGCCATTTTAAGCATCTGTTTCTTAGGCATGGGGCCTTGAACTGGAGACTGAAGTGCAGTCTTTTTAGGTTTAATAGGAGTCTTAAGCTTAGGATACGTTTTTATGGTGAGCGTCGTCAGTCTGAAGACGCCTTCAGAAACCGAAGGGGTTTCTGCAGCACCATCTCTTTCTGCAGTGTCGTCGGTAGGGGCTAAACAAAATGGCTGCGTCGGCCTAGCACTCTCCGCCAAAGGCTCCGAAGCTGTCTCGGGTTCCAAATCTGCTGTAGTCAGGGGCTGCGTCGGAGCCTCACCAGAGACCGGTCCAGCCGAGGCCTCGGAGTCTGGCTTGGGTCTAGGCTGCCTGTCCTTATCCTTGCGTTTTTTGTGCACGCCGGTAGTCAGTTACTCCGATGGCATTGTGTAGTTAAATTTTCTACCGAAGTAGTGTCGTGCGAAAACAAACCGTCTTTATATAGTACGCTTATTAAACCTAGCACAAAAACGACAACCAGTGATGTCGTGGTCTGGGCCTAGGCAAGGTATGCAGTAAGAATGAACATCCTTATGAGGTATTTGCTTCCCACAAGAAATACAATTGTTAACTTTTTCTGACATCGGTCTGAGGCAAGAAAAGTTTCCCCAACGGGGTACTTAGCTTTATTGAAGACTTCAGATCTGAAATTCGACTTCGAAAATCTCAGGAGTCGGCCGACCGGCACTTGCGAACTGCTTCTGCTTCGGGCACCGCGCGGCAAGAAAGACTGAAGAAAATGGCGTCTGATGCATTATATATACCCCTGGCGCACCGACGTCAGGGAAGAAGCGACAGCAACCGACGCCGGACCAAGACTTTGGAATTCCGGCCGACTGCGGGACCGCCTGACAACAGGATAACCCAAGTGTGATGACTGCAGCAGGGTAACACGATGAACATCCCTAAAGACTGGAGTAATTAAACAGACAGTCTCTGGTTCAAGTCAAAGGTGCTCATGATTCCAGTCAGCTGCTGTACTTTTTTTTTCTGTCTTTCAGACATTTTATTTTGGAAAAATGAAAAAGGTATCACTGGCAAAGTTTCTGTGTGGGCTTTCTTATTGTCGAGTGGGTCAGAATAGTAGAAGCGAAGTCCCTTTCTGTTTACTGGCTTACAAACTACTTCCTTCTTAATCTGTACTGCATCAAAAATGTCTCTGATCCTCCAACAAAAGAAAAAAAAAATCTGAAAAAAGCTGGATACATCTACTTGAATCTCAGAACTGCCTCTCCTCATCCCCATATTGCTTAAATAAACTTGCTTCTCCAGTCTAGTGTACACTTTCCACAAACACTGCTGTCCTCAATTTTTAATGCTTTTCATTATGTGGCTATTTTGTAAGGAGCAACTGTTTCTGCTAGTGTGATTGTATCTTTATTAGCATAGGCCCTCACTGCTTTTTCTTGTCCAGATTTGGAGCATACACATGATTTGCCCTCTCAATGCCTGCTTTGAACAGAAGTTTAGATGCTTATCTGCACTTTCATAAATTTAATGCAGTCTGCTTCTTCTAGTTACTCAAACAGCAGAAAATGTCAGGTCTTCTGGATGCTCTTTTCCAATTCCACCATTCTGAAATAGTCCTCGAGAAGCCTTATGCTCAAGCCAGCCTCCCCCCCCCCCCAACCTCTGATTTTTGCTGTTCGTCAACTTTAAAGCTACTTCTGTTTTTCCAGCTATTTGACTTAATTTATTCCTTCAGGTGTTTCACTCATTTTGAACATATGAGTAACCAATTTATTTTTTTTCCTCTAAATTACTGGAAGCCACTTTCTGTACCAAAGCTGGAAATGCAAACACTTCTTGCTAAACAGCTGCAAGTTTTTTGACAGTAAAAGCCTTTTTTTCTTTTCTGGTTGATTTTCTATTACTTTCTCCAAATTTCTTCTTTGCTGGCAACCAGGTAGTGCAATTAGCCAGTAACCAAATTTCACCCAAATGGAAAGCTTTTACCAGCTTTCTTTCATTGTTTGTTTTCACACAGAGAGCTCTATTCAAGTTGTTTATCAGTGCACAGCCATCTTGGAATTCCTCCCCTGCATCTTTCTTGAGGGTCCTTCCTCCATTAATGTTCTTATTCCAGTGCACTTTGAGGGTATTTGGGGGAAAACCTTCCCCCAAAAAGTGGAAGATGTGAATGTCTACAACCGGACATCCAATTTCTTTGGCGTCAACTACACCAATATTGGCTCCCCTGCTCATACAGTTTTTCTCTAATGAAACTCACAAATCTGACACATGGCCATTAGGTGAGACTCGCCTAAGAAAAAGCACTTAGCATGAATTTAAGGGATTTAATACCTATAGTCACAAAAGTTCTTCAGGTCTACAACAGCTATATTCCAGGAACTTCCACAGTTCCCTAACAAACTCCACCAGTAAAGAAATAATCAAAGAATAAAAACACTGTAAAATATTTCTTCCGCAATGAGACACTCCACTTTTGAAGATTCTAAATAGGGCAACCGGGGCTGCAAGCAGAAAAAAAAAATGAGCCAGCAACAAAAATAAACAGACAAGAAGATGATGTCAGCATCCCTGTAAATCTGGGATGCAGGCATGTGCCTTCTCATGGTGGTGGTGGTGGTGGGGGGGGGGGGGGCATCAGCCTGTCCCACTGCATAATCAGAGCTGTGGAAGACAAGCAGGTTGGTGGACGACAGCCTGCAGTGGATTGCCCACACAAAGAATTGTACTGCAACAACGACCATTACTAATTTCATCTGCCACCCTAAGCTAAAACGTGACACACCCAAACTTAGTTTAGTATATAAATCTGGCAACATTCAGGGCTCAAAAGTTCTCTGGTATTAGAAAGATAACCGGGAAACAAGTAATGCAATAAAAGTACAGTTTTGTACCTACCATAAATGTAGATGTTAGAGTGTTCACCCTGCTGCAGTCATCACACTTGGGTTATCCTGCCGTCAGTCGGCCTGAGTTCCAAAGTCTTGGTCCGGCGTCAGTTGCTGTTGCTTCCTCCCGGACGTCTGCACGCCAGGGGTATATAAGAGGCATCTGACACCATTTTCTTCAGTTTTTCTTGCCCCAGATGTCAGGTGCCCCCAATAGGGGCAATACATGTTGCTATATAAAAATATATATGTATAAGTAAGAGTAAAGCAATACTTTCAGTCACAAGCAAATACACCACAGAGTTGTATAGGATAGAAAGGAATAGAAAAGTCCAGCTAGTTCAGAGGGGATGGAGGGAGGGTAAACCTGGACTGCAGCAGGGTGAACACTCTAACATCTACATTTATGGTAGGTACAAAACTATACTATGTTCATCGTGTTACCCTGCTGCAGTCATCACACTTGTGTAGAATCCCAAAGCTAAGGATGGGTGGTGGAGTTAAACAGGGTTAGAAGAAGCTAGTAGGCCCTGCAAAACTGCAGTGGCAAAGCCAGCTCTAGCCTTAGAAAATAGAGGTAAGTGATGGTGTTTAGTGAAGGTGCGCACTGAACTCCAAGTTGCAGCTTCCAGAATATCCTTGGTTGGCACCCCCCTGAGAAAGGCTGCTGATGTAGCTGTAGCCCTGGTGGAGTGGGGCCTAATGCTAGCAGGTATCGGTTTCCCATGATGCGTGTAGCAGAAACGTATGCAATGTCCTATCCATTTAGAAATGGTCCGTTTAGAGATAGTTTTCCTTGTGATCCTGCGGCATAGGCTACAAAGAGCTGGTCAGAGTTTCTGGAAGCCTTAGTTTTATCCAAGTAGTAACGTAATTGTCTGTGAATGTCCAAACAGTGCAGGAGTCTTTCTCCTTTGTTCTGGGGATTTGGGAAAAAGGTGGGCAAATGAATGGTTTGGTTTAGGGCCACACTGGATACCACCTTTGGCATAAAGGAAGGGTTAGTTCGCAGAGAGACTCTGTCTTGATGAAAAATGAGGAAAGGCTACACTGCCATTAGTGCCTGTAGCTCTGAGACTCTTCTAGCTGAAGTTTTGCTAGCAGCAGGGCAGTTTTCCATGAAAGAAACTAAATCAGCAGAGAAAGCTGGTTCAAAGGGTGGCAGTGTAAGTTTTTCCAGAACAAAGTTGAGATCCCAAGTAGGTGTTGGTGCTCTCCTGGGCGGTCTTATGTTCTTAGCCCCTCTGAGGTACTGTCTTGGGAGTGGATGTGAAAATAAAGGCGGATCCGTGTTGTAATGAGCTGAAATTGCTGAGGCGTGGATCTTGATAGATGAAAAAGAAAGTCCTTTGTGCAACATCTCAGTTAAATATTGTAGAATCTGAGGAATGTTTGGATCAAGTGGATTTAGGCCTTTAGCCTGGTTCCAGGTGCAAAATCTTTTCCATTTGTCTGAATAAGTTTTCCTGGTGCTGGGTCTCCTGGCCTCCAGAATGACATCCATAACAGCTTTGGATAGAGGTGTTGATTGATTGTTTAGGTAATTTGCCATGCAGCCAGATTTAAAGTCTTGAGCTGGCTGTGTAGAATTTGATTGTCTCACTGGGTAAGCAGGTGAGGAATTTGTGGTAAAATCCATGGTGGGCCTTGGGCCATGTTCTTTAGAATTGGGTACCAGTGCTGGTGTGGCCAGTCTGGTGCAATGACTATCATTTGAGGCCTCTCCAATCTGACTTTCAGCAGCACCTTTGCTAGAAGAGGTAGTGGAGGAAAGGCATACTGTTAATGTTTTCCAACTGAATGAGTGGGCGTCCACTTTCCAAGCTTGTGGGTGGAATGTCTTTGTACAAAATTTTTGTGGCTGGCAAACAGATCTATGTCTGGGCGTCCCCATTTTTGAGTCATCATTGCAAAGATTTGTGGATCCATTTTCCACTCGTGGGGATCCATGATGTTTCTGCTTAGGTCGCCTGCCAATGTGTTTTTCTTTCCTGGCAGGAATTGTGCTTGTAGTTGAACTTGATAAGACAGTGCTGTGTTCCACAAGGTCATTGCTCGTCTGCATAGAGGGTAGGAATGTGTGCCCCCTTGCTTGATGTACCACATTACTGTGGTATTGTCCGTCTTTACTATTAGTTGTCCTGGGTGTAAGAGGTCCTTGAATGCTGTTGGGGCATTCTATACTGCCAGCATTTCCTTTTGATTGATATGCAGATGCCTTTGATCTGTAGTCCATTTGCCCTGAATGCACTGTCCTGCCATGTGTGCTCCCCAGGCATAGTCCGATGCATCTGTTGTCATAGTTTGCCTGGCTGTGGGTAATGTGAAAGGCTGACCCTTGTTGAGGTGACATGCTGGTGCCCACCATAGAAACTCCTGTTGAAGGCAGGGAATGAGTGGTATCATTGTTTCCAAGCTGTGGCTGTGCTGAGTCCATACACTTTTCAGGTACCATTGTAATTTCCTCATATGCACAGTTTTGCAAATGGTATTAGTAGAATGCAAGATGCCATGAATCCCAAGGCCTGCAGAATTTTTCTTGCAGGGAGTTGGGTCTTTATTGTCATTATTTTGAAGTATCGAGTCAGCTGTAATTGTTTGTCTGGCGTGAGATAAGCCATCTGGGCCGTTGTATTCAAGCTGGCACCCAGGAATATTATGTTTTGTGAGGGCACTAGTTTTGATTTCTTTTCGTTTACTGTGTACCCTAGGCAACTTAGAAGGTGTTTGACAAATGTCAGATGTTTTAAAAGAATGTCCTTGCTTTCTGCTTGAATAAGGCAGTCGTCCAGGTATGGGTATATTTGAATTCCTCTGTCTGCAGTATGCAATTACTGGTGCCAGGCATTTTGTGAAGACCCTGGGCGCAGTAGATAAGCCAAAGGGCAGTGCAGAGAATTGATAATGGGTTTAACCTGCAATGAAGTGGAGGTATCTTCTGCAATTTTGTCGGATAGGGACATGCAGGTATGCCTCCTTGAGGTCCAACGTTACTAGCCAAGCCTTCTTGCCCAGCATGGGAAGAAGCTGCTGCAGTGTTAGCATCTTGAATTTTGGTACTTGCAGATAGGTGTTCAGAATTGAAAGATCCAGAATGGGTCTCCATGCTTTGTCCTTTCTGGGGACTAGAAAGAGTCTTGAGTAAAATCCTTGTCCTTGCTCCTGTGTAGGTACCTGTTGAATGGCTCTCATGTCCATGAGCGCTGTAATTTGTTTTTGTGCCTCTGCCCATTGATTTGGTGGCAGGTTTGGCATTCCTTTTATCCTTGGCAAGGTATGAAAGTGGAATCTGTATCCTTGTGAGACAATGTTTAGGACCCATTTGTCTTTTGTGATTATGTGCCAGTTGTTTGCAAAAAGTGCTAATTTTCCTCCCAAGGGAGCTGCCAAGAGAGATTTGCTTGGTAGTTGGAGGGTTGAGTCATTGTGTTTGTCTTCTGCTAGCTTGGGGCCTGTCTTCACCTCCTTTCTGGGTAGTGGCACCCCATTGGCGAGGTTTGTATGGGCCTTGTGACTGACCTCTGCCCCTTGGGCATCTGTATTTGCCCCTCTGTGGTCTGTCAGAAGCTGGAAAGGACCAGTTTTTTGTTGGCCAATTTCTGCTGAAACGAGGGGGTTGTACTTGTAAAAAATCCTTGACCGTCTGCATAGACTTTGCCTTATCCTCCATTTTCTTTAAAACCTCTTCTGCTTTGACAACAAATAAGACATCCTACTGTAAAGGTGCATCCAATAATTTTGCTAATGTCCAGGTAGGGTTTGTTCTTTAAACAAAGCGTGTCTGCGTATGACAGAACCAGTTAACAGATGCTCTACAGGAAGCTTCCAATCAATCAAATCCACACTGTAAAGTATGTTTGCCCACCTGTTCAGCTGCATGCAACAGATCCTGTATTTCCTTGATTTCAGCCTGTTCAGAATGTGTGCTCAGTTTTTGTTATTAATTGAGACATTAGGAATTGCTGATATTTCAGCATGTGAAACTGACAATTTAATGCTCTCATAGCCAAGGTAGCTGAGGTGTATATCTTCTTTCCCCATCTATCTAGGGCTCTGGAATCCCTTTCAGAGGGTACAGGATTTTTAGCCATAGAAGCTTTAGCCCCTTTGGGACCCTGGGAAATTGTTGCTGGGTCAGCCAGAGGGCTCTTGTAAAGGAATTTGTGTGTGTCAGGTACTGTGTAGTATCTGTCTGGTTTGGCTGGAGCAGGAGGTAGGGAGTCTGGATTTAGACTAGACTCTAAGTAAACATCATCCACAATATCCAAGACTGGAGGTATAGCAAATGGTCTGTACTGCGGTAGTAAAAAACTCTCGGAGCCTCTTCTTAGAATCAGAGTAGTCCTGGCCTTCCCAGTAGAAATGCTCCCTCATGGTATGTAAAGTTTCCCCAAAGGAGTAGTCTTCAGGGGGAGATGCTGAGAGAATAGTGTCTTCAGCATCAGAATCTTCATAAGGGGGAAAAGCGTAATCCTGTTCCTCAGAAGAATCTGAGGAAATAGAAACCTGGTCAGAGGAAACATAGTCCTCCTCTTGTCTTGGTCTTTTATCAGGAGGGGGATGGGAAAGTTCAGTTTTGTACCTACCATAAATGTAGATGTTCGAGTGCTCATACAGCTGCAGTCATTACAGATGGGTTATCCTGCCATCAGGCGGGTCCTCGGTCAGCCGAATTCCAAAGTCTAGGTCCGGCGTTGGTTGTCGTTGCTTCTTCCCTGACGTCAGTGCGGCAGGAGTATAAAAGAGGCAGCTGACGCCATTTTCTTCAGTTTTTCTTGCCCCAGATGTCAGGTGCCCCCAGAAGGAAGGCAAAACATAATGTTATGCAAACATGCAATATAGATAAATCAAAAAACAGTAGTTGCAAGCAAATACACCATAAAAGAATACCCCAAATAGGTTGTATGATAAAGGTGTTTGTCATAAGGCCTGTCCTAAGAGGGGACGGAGGGGGGGGTAACCTGGACTGCAGCTGTATGAGCACTCTAACATCTACATTTATGGTAGGTACAAAACTGTACTATGTTCATCGTGCATACAGCTGCAGTCATTACAGATGGGTAGAATCCCAAAGCTAAGTAAGGGTGGTAGGCACTAAGTGGAACTAGGAGGAGCGAGGATGCCCTGCAGGACTGCTGTGGCAAAGCCTGCTCTAGATTTTGAGTATAGTGGAAGGTGGTAGTGCTTGGAGAAAGTGTGCACTGAACTCCAAGTAGCTGCTTCCAAAATGTCCTTGGTAGGGACCCCCCTGAGGAAAGCTGCAGAGGTAGCTGTGGCCCTGGTGGAGTGGGATCCGATGTATGCAGGCACAGATTTTCCATGAAATGAACAAAAGCGTATGCAGTGGGCTATCCATTTTGAAATTGTCTGTTTGGAAATAGCCTTTCCTTGAGCACCTGTGGCATAGGACACAGAGTTGCTCAGATTTCCTGAATGGCTTTGTTCTGTCCAAATAATAACGAAGTTGTCTGTGAATGTCCAAGGAATGTAGTAGTCTCTCCCCTTTGTTCTGTGGATTTGGATAAAAGGTAGGTAAGTGGATAGTCTGATTCAAAGCTACACTGGATACTACCTTTGGCATGAAGGTAGGGTTGGTTCATAAGGAAACTCTGTCCTGATGGAAAATGATGAATGGTTGCACGGCTATGAGGGCCTGTAGTTCCGAAACCCTGCGTGCTGAGGTGATAGCCAGAAGGAAGGCTGTTTTCCATTACAAGTATTGTAGCTCTGTTGAAGAAGCCGGCTCAAAGGGAGGCCGGGTCAGCTTTTCCAATACGAAGTTGAGGTCCCAAGCTGGAACTGGTGGTTTCCTTGGGGGTTTTATATTTTTTGCCCCTCTGAGGAACTGCCTTAATAGAGGATGTGAGAATAAAGGAGGGTCTGTGTTGTATTGTGCAGAAATGGCTGAAGCGTGGATCTTGATGGAGGAGAAGGAAAGGCCACTGTTTAACATCTCAGCTAGGTACTGTAAAATTTGAGGTATATTTATTACCCAAGGATTCTGGCCCTTTTCTTGATTCCAGGAACAAAATAGTTTCCATTTGGCGGAGTAGGCTTTTCTAGTAGAAGGTCTTCTGGCCTCCAAGATGACATCCTGCACCTCCTTGGAGAGGAGAGTCTGTTGGGAAATTAAGGTATTCTCCATGCAGCTAGATTTAGGGTTTTGAGCTGGCTGTGAAGGGTTTTGTAGTTGTGCTGGGACAACAGAAGAGGGACTAGAGGTAGGATCCATGGTGGGGAGTGCGTCAGGCTCTTTAGGAGCGGATACCAGTGTTGTCGTGGCCAGTCTGGAGCAATGAGAATCATTTGTGGCCTCTCTGCTCTGGCTTTTAATAGAACTTTGGTCAGTAGAGGAAGAGGCGGGAAGGCATAGACTGTCAATGTTGTCCAATTGAAAGAGAGTGCGTCCACTTTCCAGGCCTGTGGATGATACGTCCTTGAACAAAATTTTTTCAACTGGTAATTTCTGTGGGTAGCAAATAGATCTATGTCTGGCTGTCCCCATGCCCAAGTTATCTTTGAGAAAACTTGAGGATGCAACTTCCATTCATGTGGATCTGTCATATTTCTGCTTAGGTTGTCTGCCAGTGTGTTTTCCTTCTCTGGCAGGAATTGTGCCTGTAGTTGAATTTGCAATTCCAGTGCTGTGTTCCATAGGGTCATGGCTTGCCTGCACAGGGGGTATGAATGAGTTCCCCTGTTTGTTTATGTACCACATGACTGTGGTGTTGTCTGTCCTTATCAATAGCTGGCCTGGATGCAGTAGGTCTTTGAAGGTCATAAGAGCATTGTGCACGGCTAGCATCTCCTTTTGGTTGATGTGTAGGTGCTTCTCTTTTTGGGACCATTTTCCTGAATGCACTGATCTGCCATGTGTGCTCCCAGGCGTAGTCAAGGCGTCCGTTGTGATGATTTGAGTTGCTTGAGGTACACAGAAAGGAGACCTGTGTTTCTTTGGCATGCTTGAGCCCACCACAAAAATTCCTTTTGAAGGCATGGAATGAGTGGTATAATTGTTTCCAAGCTGTGGCTGTGTTGAGACCATAGGTTTTTTAGGTACCATTGTAGTTTCCTCATATGCAGCTTTGCACATGGGATTAGTAGGATGCAAGATGCCATGAATCCCAGAGCCTGCAGGACTTTCCTTGCAGTTAGTCTGGTGAAAGTTGCCATTTTGCTGAAGTATTGAGACAGTTGCCCTTGTTTGTCTGGCGTGAGGTAGGCCATCTGGGTGGTTGTATTTAAGTTGGCACCCAGGAAAATTATCTGTTGAGAAGGTATTAGTTTTGATTTCTTTTTGTTCACTGTGTATCCCAGGAAGTTTAACAATTTTATTACAAACGCCAGATGCTGCAATAGAATGTCCTTGCTGTCCGCTTGGATCAGGCAGTCGTCCAGATATGGGTAGATTTGTATTCCTTGTAGTCTGCAGAAGGCAATTACTGATGCCAGGCATTTCGTAAACACCCTGGGCGCAGTAGATAAGCCAAAGGGCAATGCAGAGAATTGGTAATGAGTTGAACCTGCAAGAAATCTGAGGTATCTTCTGCAATCTTGTCTGATAGGGACATGCAGGTATGCCTCCTGGAGGTCTAATGTTACCAGCCAAGACTCCTTGCCCAGCATGGGAAGAAGCTGCTGTAATGTGAGCATCTTGAATTTTGGCACCTGTAGATATGTGTTTAGGATGGATAGGTGTAAGATAAGTCTCCAATCTTTGTCTTTCCTTGGTACCAGGAATAGTCTGGAATAAAAACCTTGACCTTGTTCTTTTGCAGGTACCTCTTGAATCGCTTTCATATCCATGAGAGCGGAAATTTGTCTTTGTGCCTCTGCCCTTTGATTTTGTGGCAGGTTTGGCATGCCTCTCATTTTTGGAAGGGTGTGAAAGTGGAACCTGTAGCCTCTCCGTCTATAATGTCCAGAATCAATTTGTCTTTTGTAACAATATGCCAGTTTTTTGAAAATAATGCCAGTTTTCCACCCAAAGGTGCTGCCATTAAAGCTTTGTTTGGCAGGCATAGGGGGAAGTCATTGTGTCTGTTTTCTAAATGACTGATCTATCTTCTCCACCTCTTGGGGTTGGTGCTTGCCACTGTCTTGCTCTGTAAGATCCTTGAGGTTGTCCTCTACCCCTTGGGCGTCTGTATCTGCCCCTTTGAGGTCTGTCCGTGGCTGGAAAGGACCAATTTTTTGAAGGCCAGTTTCTGCTGAAGAGTGGAGGTTGTACCTGCAGGAAATCTTTCACTGTTTGCATAGATTTCGCTTTTTCCTCCATTTTCTTTAGTACCTCCTCAGCTTTAACACCAAACAATACATCTTTTTGAAGTGATGCATCTAATAACTTTGCTTTGACATGATCTGGTAAGGTTTGCTCTTTGAGCCAAGCATGTCTACGTATAACAGACCCCGTGACAGCAGCTCTACATGAGGCCTCTAAAGCATCAAAACCACACTGCAAGGTATGTTTACCCACTTGCTCTGCACCATGCAACAAATCCTGCAACTCTTTCAAATCTGGTTGTTCTGTTTGTGTCATTTTGCTTTTCAACTGAGATAACAAAAACTGTTGGTACTTTAACATATGGAATTGACAGTTTAATGCCCTCATGGTTAAAGTGGCAGATGTATACACCTTTTCCCCCCACCTTTCTAATGCTCTGGAATCTCTCTCTGAAGGTAAAGGGTTTTTAGCAGTAGAGGCCTTTATTCCCTTGGGACCCTGTGAAATAGTTTCTGGGTCAGCAGTATGGCTTTTATAAAGGAACTGGTGAGAATCAGGAACCCGGTAATACCCGTCTGGTTTAACAGGGGCTGGAGGTAAAGAATCTGGATTAAGGCTGGTTTCTGCGTACACATCATCCAAAATATCTAAAACAGGATGGATAGCCAGGGGCCTATGCTGGGGGAGCAGTAGAAATTCCCTGAGCCTTTTCTTGGAATCTGAGTAATCTTGGCCTTCCCAGTGAAAGTGTTCCCTCAATGAATGCAGGGTTTCCCCAAAAGAGTAGTCCTCAGGGGGGGAGACCGAGGGAATAGACTCCTCAGCATCAGAGTCTTCGAAAGGGGAATAGGCATAATCCTGGTCCTCAGAGTGTTCTGAGGTAACAGAAGCCTGGTCTGAGGAAGGGTAGTCTTCCTCCAATCTGGGTCTTTTGTCAGAGGGGGGTTGAGAACCCCTGATGAGTTATCAAATCCTCAGCCATTTTAAGCATCTGCTTTTTAGGCATGGGGCCTTGAGAGGAGGTCTGAGGACCCTGTTTAGTTTTCATGGCTGCTTTAGATTTAGTGAAGGATTTAATAGAGAAGGTGGAAGGCCTGAAGACGCCTCTTCAGAAATGGCAGGCCTGACTAAATTTTGAGTTTCCCCGCCAAGAGTGGCGTCTATCTGCAGTAGGAATGGAGACAGAGGAGCCTGCGACCTCGGGTACTGAAGTCACCAGTAAAATAGTTTCATCGGTATTCAGGGGCTGCATAGGCGCCTCGCTGAGAACTGGAGAAACGGTAGTCGGCCTAAGCATGGTCTCAGTACTCGGTGCGGACCTCGGATGTCGGTCCTTATCTTTGCGTCTTTTGCTCAAAACTGGTGTCTGTGTATCCGACGACATGATATAATTAAATTTTTTGCCAAAATAATGAAGGGCGAACTCCGCCCGGCGCTTAATAGTGCACTTGTTGAACCTAGCACGAAAGCGGCAGGCCAAGACGTCGTGGTCTGGGCCTAAGCAAGGTATACAGAAAGAGTGGAAATCCTTATGCGGTATTTGCTTCCCACAAGAAATGCAATTATTAACTTTGTCTGACATTGGTCTGAGGCAAGAAAAGTTTCCCCAACGGGGTACTTAGCTTTAAAGAAGACTTCGGCTGAAATACTTTCGTAAATCTCAGGTGCTGGCCGACCGGCACTTGCAAACTGCTTCTGCTTTGGGCACCGAGCGGCAAGAAAGACTGAAGAAAATGGCGTCGGCTGCCTCTTTTATACCCCTGTCGCACTGACGTCAGGGAAGAAGCGACAACTGATGCCGGACCTAGACTTTGGAATTCGGCCGCCCGAGGACCCGCCTGACGGCAGGATAACCCATCTGTAATGACTGCAGCTGTATGCACGATGAACATCCCCTGATTAGGGAAATCAAATCTTCGGCCATCTTAAGCATCTGTTTCTTAGGCATGGGGCCTTGAACAGGAGACTGATGTACAGTATTTTTTTATTTTAAAGGAGTTTTTTGCTTAGCATAAGATTTTATGATGAGTGTAGTCGGTCTGAAGACACCTTCTGAAACCGAAGGCGTTTCTACTGCACCGGGATCACCTTCTGCTCCGGTGTCGGTAGGGCCTAAAGAAGATGGATGCGACGGCCTAGTACACTCCGCTTGAGAATCCGAAGCTGTTTGGTGTTCCATTTCCACGGTCATCAGGGGCTGCGTAGGCACCTCACTGAAAACCGGAGAACCGGCGACAGGCCCAGTTGAGGCCTCGGAGTCTGGTTTGGTTCTAGGCTGCCTGTCCTTATCCTTGCGTTTTTTAAGCATTGCGGTCGTCGGCTTCTCCGACAACATGATATAATTAAATTTCCTACCAAAGTAATGCCATGCGAAGTCAAAACGGTGTTTGATAGTTAGTTTATTAAACCTAGCACAAAACCGACAACCTGTGATGTCGTGGTCTGGGCATAGGCAAGGAATACAATAAGAATGGAAGTCCTTATGAGGTATTTGCTTCCCACAAGAAATGCAATTGTTAACTTTTTCTGACATCGGACTGAGGCAAGAAAAGGTTCCCCAACGGGGTACTTAGCTTTATTGAAGACTTTGGACTGAAATTTGATTCGAAAATCTCAGGTGTCGGCTCGAAATGCTTATACTTCGGGCACTGCGTGGCAAGAAAGATTGGAGAAAATGGCGTCAGATGCCTCTTGTATACCCATGGCGCGCAGACGACATCAGGGAGTAAGCATGCCATCTAAACCACTGGTCAGAGCTGACAGATTTGGGGACCAAGCCCTTCACAGCTTTCCTGCCAGATGAGAGGGAAGCTGAGCCCTGAGAAGACCTTTTTGTTTCTAGCAATGTCCACACCCAGGCCTAAAAAACACACTAAAAATAAGGAGGGAGAGATTTGCTACTGCAGCAGTGATGACTCAAACATTTACTTGAACAGTAAGCTTGCTTATACAACTGTACTAATGTTTTTCATGGTGATTACTGCTGCAGTAGCCTAAGCTAGATGGGTAGACTACCATAGCTTACAACAACTGGGAAGGGGAAAGAAGGGTCCAGGACCCCTGGAGAATGGTCTTAGCAAAGCCTGATCTAAACCTGGAGTAGGAGAGTACAGTTGTGCAAGTAAGCTTACCATAACAGTAGACATTAGTATTGGCTATATGAGTTATATCCTGCTACGGATACAACAGCCAGCCAGCTTACAAAGCTTCAGGGCACACCCAAACCATCTGGAAGATTGAACAAAGTTGACTAAAGGACAAGTTTGGGCACCAAGCCTTTCAGAGCTATCATTCCAACAGAGAGGGAAGCTAAGCCCTGAAAGGGCAATACTAGGAAAAACAAAAATAACCACACACTGGTATAAACACACCAAAAAACAGAGGGTGATCAAGGGAGAAGCGGCTACCGCAACAGTGATCATTCAAATTATGGTAAGTCTGCTTACACATCTGTACTATGTTCATCATATTGATTACTGCTGCAGAAGCCTTAACTATATGGGCTAGACAACCCTAGATGACATTTGTGAGGTGGAAAGAGAAGAGTTCAGGAGCCCTTGGAAAATACTCCTTGCAAAGCCTTAGACATATAAATCAAGCTTACAGTGCTTAGTAAAAGTTTGTACAGAAGACCAAGTTGCAGCTTCTACAACACTTCCCGACTCAAACCCTTTCCTAAAAAGCCATAGATGAAGCCAAGACCCTGGAAGACTGGGCCTTGATCTGGCCTGGAATAGTTTTGTTGTAGCGAGTATAACAAAAATATAATAGCCTTATTTACCTGTTTGGAAGAAGTCTGTTCTGAAACAAGTTGTCCCTTCTTTTTACAATCATAAGAGCAATTGATCCAAAATCTGAAACATTTCTGTCAATATGGTACGAGAATTGTCAGTGGGACATCCAAGAGATGGAGTATCTTCTCTCCCTCATTTTTGGGTTCAGGAAAGAAAAAGTCCATGTCCGAACTGGATAGCATCTGTAGTGGTGTCAGCTGGCTGCAGTATGTCGCCAGGCAGTTCACTGGTCGGCAGCTTCCTCAGTCCTCCACCAGTTACCAGTCGCACTCCACCCGGGGAAGCGCCTGATAGCGCATTCAAAAAGCATTTCAGGACGCCCATTTTCATAATGTTTCTGCCATCTCTGCCAGTAGCCCTTTATAGCCATAAAATTAAACCTATGCCAATGTTTCCAAATAGATAGAGTAAACACAAGGATACATACATGCTAGGAATAAAACAAATCAACCAGCAAGGTAGATTGGGACTAGGACATCTACTCCTAAACACCCCAGGAGCTTTGTAACATGTAGGAGGGAACCCATCCTACTCGGATTGCTAGGTGGTTCGGCGTCATATACATTTAGGGTAGGAGGAATAGGTACTCAGTGAGGAGATGCTATGCATCTGCAGTCATAACAAGGGTAAAATAATTACTGCAACTGGAATGGAGGATAAAGGATGATTAATAAGTGCTTAACAAGGATAAATTTGTCAGCCAACTAGGAGATAAAGGGGGAAGTGAATGGCTGGCAAATGATAGAATGTTCCACAAATGTATAACGGAAATCCAAGTATTGGCCTTAGTAATGTCTTTTGGTTGCCACTGAAGAATGTTGTGGTATCCAGTGCTGTCTTGTTCCTATGGAATGTGTTTGGTTGGAAAGGCTTTTCAGAAGAAGGATAATCTTTCTGCTATTTTAGTTGGTAGGCTATGGAGAGATTTCTGTTTATTTTGAACAGTTTTCCTTCCCTTCCAGCCAAGGCTGGCAAAATTTTTTCAGTCTTTTCTGCTATTTTTGTTTCCTCCAATAAAGTGTGTATTGCTACATGTACAGTCGTTGTATGCAGATTTGGTTTTAAATTTTTATGGATTGTAGAGTAGAAGGTAGGGTTTCATCCTGGTTTAAGATATTCTGGATTGCACCTTAATTAGATGGAAAGACCTAGTCCTCAAGGACACAGTATTATAACCCAGGGGTTAGGAAGGGATTAGGCATAAATGTTCTGGTCCCCTTCTTGCTATCTCTTGTTGAAGTTATTGCAAGTTCAAAAGCCATAAAAGGCCAATAGTTCTGTCCTGAAGTTTGCTGAAGTGGTTTTGGGGTGCTAGTGTCAACTTTTCTAGCACAAAGTTAAGTCCCTGACTGGTAATGGTGGTTTCCTGGAAGTTTATATTCTTGATTCCTCTGAGGATCTGCTCTGAAAAAGGGTGATGAAAAACAGGAGGGATCAAAGCTGCTGATTGCTGTGAACAGCTGATGCAAGGTATTCCTCTGGAGGATGAACAGGCCTGAATTTTGAATTTTTTTGAATATTCTTCTGCCTTTATACATTCTTTGTTTCTTTTTCAATTTCCTCTTTCTCGTACTCCAAATGACAAACCTTTTCATATTTTCAGATTCTTTTTCTAGTTGAAGGTCTGCGATGTCAAATGTAATGTCTAATGCTTGGGTAAGTTAGGTTATTTGATGTTCATGTGATATCTTGTAGCAGTCAAAGGCAGTTGCTTTTTACAAAGTTTATGTGTTAAGCTGCTGAAATTGATTAACATCAAAGGCATTCACTGTTGTTTTTACATTGTGTTCCGAGACATGCTAGTCATCCTTGGGTACTCAGGTTTGTTAGAATTATTTTGGTATGCTGTTCGAACATGCTGGACGTAATTCCTGATTTGTTTAGCACCTTGTTTGAAGGAGGAAGAGGTGAGAATTGGCATGTTGTTCCTTGATTTCCTTGTGAAGGAGAGTGAGTCCACTGTCCTTGCTGTGGGGTGGAATGTCCTTGTGCAGGAGGTTTTGAGCTGGCAGATATGCTAGTGGGTAGTTCATCTGTGAGCAGATCCCTTTTCTGTCCGATTGAGGCTTGTCCGATGTCTGGTCCATTCGTAAGTTTGGGCTGTTCTGCTTAGTATGTAAGATGTCGTATAGTCTTTCCCGCATAAATATTGCCTGAGAAGGAATGCTGTAGCCCAGGTTCCCTGGTATTGTCCCAAGGTCATTCTCAGCATGTCTGTAACTGACTGTGCCTCCTGTTTGTTGGGTCCACATATGACTGTGGTGTTGTTGCATAGGGGTATGGATATTGCTTTTGTTGATGTACCCTTGTTTCTTGATTTTTGTTGCTTGCATTTTCTTTAGATTGATGTGCAGGTTAGTGAACTTGTCTGTTTCCACAATCCTTGCACGATGTGTCCAGCATGTGGGCCCCCATCCTCTGGGTCTGACTGTGTGACTTGCATGGCTTGGCTTGGAGACCAGCACGCAAGCCTGGGCCTGGGTTAGTGGGGCATGCCTAGACTCTGTGTTAGAACTCCTGTTAAGCGTTAGGAATTGGGGATTTCTGTTTCTAGATCAGTTCGTGTATGGGACCATAATTTTTCATATGACCCCTGGTGAGTTTTCATAAGTAGACTCTGGCTGTGTTGGACCAATATTACATGTGCCATTTTAGTCCAAGCCTCTAGAAATTTTTTGCTGTGCTTGTTCAGTTTTGTTAGAAGTAAAGAAGTAAGCCCAAAGTTGTTTAATTCAGGAATAGCTGTAGCATTTGTTTTGTTGTACTGTGTCCAATTTCGCGATTTTGTGCCCAAACAGCAGAGCCTTGATTTGTTTGACTGTTTTGTATCTTGTTGTAATATCCCAGTCCTTGTAGCAAAATTGACTTTTGAGTTAAATCTGTTGTGTCAGTGCTGAATTGTCAGGTATGGAGCCAGAAGTCGTCCAGGTATAAATTTGAATTATGGTAGTCTGATCAGGCGATTGAGTTGAATACTTCTTAATGCAAATAGGCGTTACTGATAGCCCAAGGCAGAATAGATAGAAATGATCCTGCATGCAATCTGCAAGAAATCTGAGGTATCTTCTGCAGATTGGTCGGTGCAATCTGTGCCTCCTGCAGATCTAGATCTTAGTAGAGTTTACTCAGCCAAGCAGCAGCAAAGCAGCTGAAGAAGCCAGCAGCAGATCATTTTGGGACGAATTTTCATATTGAATTGGGCGTATTTAAGGTGACAGTGTCGAGAATTGGTCTTCTTTTGGTTCCTTTCTTTGAACTCTAATTGTCTGTCTTTCCCCTTTTCTTGTTCTGCTGTTGTCCTCTTTTCCACAGCTCTCATGTTTGCTAACTCCATTATCTGGCGAGATTCTCTTTTTTTTGATGGCATTCCTCTTTTGACTGGTAAAGTGTGGTAGTTTTGACTGGTAACTGCATCTTCTGTTCTTAATAGCCTAATCTTCTTGTAAAAAGTTCTTTTCTTTGTTCCCTAGGAAAATACCTTTAAAAAGAAGGCTCAGAGGAGCCTAGGAGCCTGTTCTTGGGTCTGTGTGGATGTAGGATTTTGTGCTTGTGTGTGTGTGTATGTGCAGCTAGTGGCTGTGCTTGTCTGTGTTACACTCTAGGTCGTGTCCTCAGGCCTCTCTGGATTGGTTTCTGCCTCTGGAACGCCTATTCCTTTTCTTTTTTCTTGCGGAGGAGAAATTTTCAATTTGGGCAGGCAGGCTTCCTGCGCTAAACCTTGGGGGTTGCTGAACCTGCGGAAATCTGAACAGTTTTTGCCTTTTTTGCCTTTTTCTTTATTCCTTTATTGGCATGGTGGCAGGTACAAAACAAACAACTCTCTTCACCTTGGATCTAGTAGCTTTAGCTTTAACATGATCCGTAACTCTTCTTCCCCATGTTCCATTAACCTTCTTATCACTGTGCTTGTCATGGCTGGATCTCAAATGAAGCCTCCAGTGATCTATACATCGCCATTTTGCTGAATGGCACACCTGTTAATGGTTATTTACCATCTCTAACATATTTATTCAAGAGTTTCATCATTAGTTATTAGCTAGTTAACTGGTCAAGCATCAACTTTGGTATTGTATCGTGAAACTGACAGTTTAGTAAAAGCTGTAGCTGAGAGTAGCTGTAGACTAGACTTTACCCTGTCTAGTTTTACCCCTTCCTTTTTAAAGGAATAGGGTTTTTTAGCTGGTTGCGGGTGCTTGGAGATTGGTTAGGGGTCTAGTTTTGGGTCTGCAGGAGCCTTGGGGGTGGTGATGAGTATCTGTAACCCTGCTGATGAGTCTGGGGCACAGGGTAAAAGAGAGTCTAGAGAGCAAGGGTCATTGAAAAAGCATCATCCACCATAAGAAGAGATCTAGGGGTATAGCTAAGGGCCTGTAGCTAAGGAGGTGACAGAGCTGAGGAAGTCTTTTTCTGGAGTCTGAAAAATCCTGTTGCTGAACCATTGGACTTCTCGCATGATGGCATGCAAGGTTTCTGCAAAGGAGGAGTGGAATTCAGCTGGTGGGAAGCAGACTGAATTCTTTCTTTTCAAAGGGAGCCCAAAAAAGCTGGGGGGGGAGCTGATTTCTCAATCAGAAAGAATCATCATTCAGCAGAAGAATCAGAAGGGTACTGGCTCAGGCTCTCTCCTAGGTCTCTTCTCTGAGAGGCTCCAGGCCGGGTGTGAGTGGTGAGATTGAGATTCTTAAAATTAAATCTTCTGCTGTAGAAAGCATTTGAGAAGAGAGGCCTGAATGAGGGAGGGGGGTTAACAGGCTAACATTGACTGTAGTCTCTTGCTTCTGCTGCTTTAGCCTTTAGCATGGCTGCTCGTTTGACAATGGCTGCGTGCACGCAAGCAGACATCATCCAAGGAGGGTGTCCAAGGGGATGGTGTCCCTGATAAGTCAACCACCGTGGGTGGTAAAATCTGAGGTCGATTCAAGCCTGAGTGGGGAATCAGTTCAGCTGTACCGGCTCAGCTTCCTTCGGTGGGTTTCGGCCGAGACACTGGTTTCAAGCTTACCGGTGAACCGTGCCGAAAACCGCGAAACCGCGAGACCATGCAGTTATCTTTGTCTTTCTTGTTTAGCGGGAGATCGCATAAATCATAATGTAAAAAAAATAAAAATCCGTCGAAACGGCGCCTGATTCGTCAACCCGTTGCTCGCCGGAATCGGGGACAAGAAGGCCGTCACGGCTGCTGCGTGGATAAATGGGGGTGCTGCAGACAGTAAGAGTGAAATCCAGTTGAGGCATTTGTCAGGTGTTAGTATAACAATTGTTAACTTTTTCTTTTTCTAACTGAGGCAAGAGCAAGAAAGAGTCCCAAGCTTAGAAGTCTTGAGTAGTTAGAAGTATTCGGTGAATCTGGAATCCCTGGATCCGGCCGAGCGCACTCGAGACTTGCTTCCGGGCGCCACGCGCAACTGAAGAAAAAGGAAATGGGAAAAGCTGATGCTTTATACCCGAACAGCAGCAAGCAGATGTGACCGCCGGGTGAGTGCGACATCAGCCAGCGGACCGGGACTTTGGAATCCGGCCGACTGCAGGGCTGCCTGACGACAGGACAACCCACTTGTTATGACTGCAGATGCATCCATGAAGGACATCTGGGAAATGTATAGTTCAGCATAAAGTAAACCTGCATAACACTTTAGGCATAACAGGATTGGTTCTCAAAGAAACACTGTCCATGTGGAAAATTAGATATGGTTGACTTACCATCATATCTTACAACTCAGATACCCTTCTTGCAGGGGGTCAGAGCAATCAGTAAAGCAGTTTTCCATGTTAAGAACCTAAAGACAGCCAAGTTAGCTGGGTTCCAAGGAGTAGGCACTGATTTTCTTGGAGATTTCTTAGGTAAAATCCCTTTCAAAAACATTTTGACATGAGAATGTACTAAAAGTGGATGATCCAATGGAAGGCACATCGAAATGGCCGATAAAAATGAACCTTGGCAGAGTAGCAACATACCTATCAACTGTCCAGATTTTCACAGAATGTCTAAATTTTGCCTTATATTTTAGGTGAATCCTCAGTTATTTCCCAGAAAAAACACAAATGTTACGAGAAACAAATGTCACTAAATAATAACATACAGTTAAGTTTCAGACTTTAAACTCTTCAGAAAATGTATACAAATACAAATCCTGTTACTCTAGCAACTTAAGTTTATAAGAGCACTATTTAAAATCTGTCCCTATTTTTGGGCCTTTGCCACCCCCCGCATTATTGTAGGTTCTGCCTATATTTCTTGCTCCAATAGGTTGCAAGGTACGAGTAAGAAAAGCCATAGGAAACGCACATATTATAAAACCAGAGAAAGTATAGTTTTGTACCTACCATAAATATAGATGTCCGATAGATATGCAACTGCAGTCATAACATATGGGTTGTCCTGCCTCAGGCAGCCCTCGGTCGGCCGGATTCCAAAGTCTGGGTCCGACGTCGGCTGATGTCGCTTGTCTCTCCGACGTCAGAGCGGCTGGAGTATATAAGCATCAGCTGACGCCATCTTCTTCAGTGTTTCTTGCCCCAGATGCCAGGTGCCCTCCAAGGAAGGCTGTAATCAAATTGGAAGACAATAATAGGTTTCCATACCATAAATAAGCAATAAACAGATACACCATAACAGATATCCCCAGCTAAGGATAACAGGGAGAGGAGTGGACCCAAGGCATAGAGGGGAAGGAGGGAGGGAAAACCCAACTGCAGTTGCATATCTATCGGACATCTACATTTATGGTAGGTACAAAACTGTACTTTGTCCTTCAAGAATGCAACTGCCGTCATAACATATGGGTTGAATACCATAGCTTAGCTGGGGGAGGTGGTATGCTCTAGGAAAAGGATGGTGTAGCTATCAATCCCTGCAGGACTGCCGAAGCAAAGCCTGCTATGGATCTGGAATATAAAGGGAGGTTGTAGTGTTTGGAAAATGTATGCACGGAGCTCCATGTAGCAGCTTCCAGAATGTCTTTTGTAGGCACCCCTCTTAAAAAGGCTGTAGAGGTGGCTGTAGCTCTGGTGGAGTGTGGTCTGACATTGGCTGGCACACACTTTCCATGGAAGGAATAGCAGAATCTGATGCAATGTCCAATCCATTTTGAAATTGTCTGTTTGGAAATTGCTTTTCCTTGTACTCCAGGGGCGTAAGCTACAAAAAGCTGATCAGACTTCCTACTGGTCTTGGTTCTGTCTAGGTAGTAGCGAAGTTGTCTGTGTATGTCCAAGGTATGTAACAGTCTTTCCCCTTTGTTCTCAGGATTGGGGAAGAAAGTAGGCAGATGAATTGCTTGATTTAAAGAAACCCTAGACACCACTTTTGGCAGAAAGGTAGGGTTGGTTCGTAAGGAGACCCTGTCTCTGTGAAAAGTTATGAATGGTGGTATTGCCATTAATGCCTGTAATTCCGAAACCCTTCTTGCTGAGGTTATGGCCAGGAGGAAAGCTGTCTTCCAGGAAAGGAATTGCAAATCCACAGAAGCTGCTGGCTCGAAGGGAGGTAGAGTCAATTTTTCTAGGACAAAATTGAGGTCCCAAGCTGGTACTGGTGCCTTTCTTGGGGACTTTATATTCTTGATTCCTCTAAGAAATTGCCTTAAAGGATGTGAAAACACTGGTGGATCAGTGTTGTATCTAGCCGAGATAGCTGAAGCATGTATTTTTATGGAAGAGTATGAGAGTCTGTTATGTAACATATCTGCCAAGTATTCCAGAATGAGTGGGATGCTCAAAAGCGATGCATCATGACCCTTGTTGGTATTCCAAATGCTGAATCTCTTCCATTTGGCTGAGTAAGCCTTTCTGGTGGATGGTCTGCGGGCTTCTGTTAGTATCCGCTGAACTTCCTTGGAAAGAGGTAAATTGAGGTTATTTATTGGATTTCCCAAGCTGTTAGCTGTAGAGTCTGGATGTTGGGATGAACAGTCCTGAAGTTGTGTTGAGTCAGAAGTTGGGGCCATAGTGGAAGGGCCCACATTTTGTTGTGACATATGCTCCGTAGTAGTGGGTACCAGTGTTGTCTTGGCCAGTCTGGAGCTATTAGGATCCCCTTCGGTTGCTCTGCCTTGATCTTTAATAACACTGTGGTCATCAGTGGCAGGGGTGGAAATGCATAAATTATTAGGGAGTTCCAGCTGAATGAGAGGGCATCTACTTTCCATGCTTGTGGATGACATGTCCTTGAGCAGAACTTTTGTAAGTGATGATTGAGGTGGGAGGCAAATAGGTCCACGTCCGGCCTGCCCCATGTCGAGGTGAGTCGTATAAAGATGTCTGGATGTAGCCTCCATTCGTGAGGGTCTAGGAAATTCCTGCTTAGACTGTCCGCCAGAACATTGTCTTTGCCTGGAACAAACTGGGATTGTAACTGCATGTTTAGACCCAGTGCTTTTTCCCAAAGATTCATTGTCAGTCTGCAGAGAGGGTAAGAATGAGTGCCCCCCTGCTTGTTTATGTACCACATCACAGTGGTGTTGTCTGTCCGTATTAGTAGGTGGCCTTGTTGAAGTTGTTGTCCAAAGGCCTCAATGGCATGCATTACTGCTAGCATTTCTTTTTGGTTGATATGCAGATGTGCTTCCTTTGGGGACCATTGCCCTTGAAAACATCTGCCCTCCATGTGCGCCCCCCATCCAAGGTCTGAGGCGTCTGTGGTCATGGTCTGTGTTATCTGAGGTTTTTTGAATGACATGCCTGTGTTTGACTGGCTTACTGTGGCCCACCATAGAAATTCCTTTTGAAGACATGGAATGAGTGGAATAGTTGCTTCTAGGTTGTTGCTGTGTTGAGACCATAAGCTTTTTAAGTACCATTGAAGCTTTCTCATGTGTAGTCTTGCTAGTGGGACCAAGAGAATGCAGGATGCCATGTAACCCAGGGCCTGTAGGAAACTCCTTGCAGTCATCTGGGTGAGCTTTGCTAAACTTTTGAAGTAATGAGTTAACTTCTTTTGCTTGTCTTCTGTCAGGTAAGCCATTTGAGAGGCTGTGTCTAGTTTTGCTCCTAAGAAGGTTATTTGCTGGGATGGCTGAAGTCTTGACTTTTGAAAGTTGACTGTGTATTCCAGAGCCTGTAGCAGGTGTATGACATAATTCAAGTTTTTTTGTCAAGGTTAGTTTGTTGTCCGCTTGTATGAGGCAATCGTCCAGGTACGGGTAGATTTGAATCCCCTGGAGCCTGCAATGAGCAATTACTGATGCCAGGCATTTCATGAATACTCTGGGCGCAGTAGATAAGCCAAATGGCAATGCTGAGAATTGATAATGCTCTGGTCCTGCAAGAAATCTGAGGTATCTTCTGCAGCTGTGTCTGGTAGGGACATGCAGGTATGCCTCCTTGAGGTCCAGAGTAATCAGCCAAGACCCCTTGCCCAGCATGAGAAGGAGTTGTTGTAAAGTCAGCATTTTGAACTTTGGTATTATGAGAAAAGTGTTTAGAGCGGACAAGTCCAATATTGGTCTCCATTGAGTTTCTTTTCTTGGAACAAGGAACAGTCTTGAATAAAACCCCTGTCCTTGCTCTTGTTGTGGAACTTTTTCTATTGCTTTGATCTGAGCAAGCAGAGAAATTTGCTTGATAGCCTCTGCCCTCTGATTTTGTGGAAGATTTGGCATGCCTTGTTTTCTTGGCAAGGTATGAAAATGGAACCTGTAACCGTGGTCTATAATGTCCAAAATCCATTTGTCTTTTGTCAGTTTGTGCCAATTTTTTGAAAACAGAGATAACTTTCCGCCCAAAGGTGCTTCTGTTTGCTCCTTGGTCAGCGGAAGTAGAGGAAAGTCATTGAGATTGTCCCTGCGGGGCAGGAGAAACCCCTGTGTCACTTCTTTGGTTTGCTGGTTGCCATTGTCGTCCCCTGTGGGATCCTCTGTATTGCCCTCTTCCTCGGGCACGCCTGTTTTTGCCCCTTTGAAATCTTTCAGGATTAGGAAAGGACCAGTTTTTCGAAGGCCAGTTCCTGCTGAATCTGGGCGGCTGAACCTGGAGGAAATCTTTGACTGTCTGAACTGACTTGGCTTTTTCCTCAATGGACTTTAACACATCTTTAGCATTAGCACCAAAAAGCTTGTTCTTTTCCAAGGGTGCGTCAAGAAGTTTTGCCTTAACATGATCAGGTAAAGGTTGTTCTTTTAACCATGCATGTCTACGAATGACCGCCCCTGTCACAGCTGCCCTACATGAAGCCTCCAATGCATCATATCCACACTGTAAAAAATGATTGCTAACCTGCTGAAAAGTATGCACAGCCTCCTGCAAAGACTTCCTATCTAAAGGTTCAGGAGAGGCCAATCTTTTCTGTAAATCATCTAACAGGAAATCCTGATATTGAAACATGTGAAAGAGACAATTGTTAGCTCTCATAGATAATGTAGTGGAGGTATAAACCTTCTTCCCCCATCTCTCTAAGGACCTTGCTTCCCTGTCGGAAGGCAAAGGGTTTTTGGAGGTGGCAGCTGAAACCCCTTTAGGCCCCTGGGAAACGGTTTCTAAATCAACAGCATGGGCCCTAAATAAATGAGAATGGGTTTCTGGGACCCTATAGTATCTGTCAGGCTTGACAGGAGCAGGAGGGAGAGTAACAGGGGTAACACTGGAGTCAGAGTATAAGTCATCCAAAACATCAAGCACAGGAGGTATAGCTAAGGGTCTGTGTTGGGGCTTTTTGAGGAAGGTTCGAAGGCGTTTTCTGGAATCTGAAAATTCCTGGCCTTGCCACTTAAAATGCTCCCTCATGGAATGCAGAACTTCCCCAAAAGAAATATCCTCAGGAGGAGAGGCCGAGGGAATGGAGTCCTCTGCATCTGAATTCTCATAGGTCTGGAAGGGCTCTTCCTGGCCTTTGGAGTGAACAGAGTCCTCAGAATCTTCATCTGAAGGAAGAGGGTCAGAGGGTTCAACCCTGGGCCTCTTATCAGGAGGAGGCTGGGATGCTCTCAGGATGGGCCTGGGAACCTCTGATCAGGGAAATTAAATCTGCGGCCATGGACATGATTTGAGTTTCAGGAGTAGGCTGAGGTAAGGTTTTAGCAGTAAGATGCTTGGACTTGCTGGCTGCCTTGGCACGTGTGTAGGCCTTGATAGACATGGACATGGGAGGCCTAGCTGCTCCACGTGCAGGGGTGACCTTATCAACAGCAATGGTCTCGGGCATTTCCTCGGTTTCAGTATCCTGAGGAAAATCAATAACTGGCGTCGGAGTGGCCTCCGGTGTCGGAGGTATCGGTAATGCGGTGTCTTCGGTTCGGAGCGGTGGAATAACCGCCTCAGAGGGAACCGGGGCACTCACGGTTAGTTTTGGCATGGTGTCGGTGGAAGACACGGGCCGAGGATGTCGGTCCCGGTCTTTTCGTTTCTTAGGAGTCTGCGTTGTCGGTTGTTCCGACGGCATTGTATAATCAAATTTTTCGCCGAAAAAGTCTTCAGCGAACTCCGCCCAGCGCCTGAGTGCGCTTGTTGAATCGAGCGCAGGCGGCACAGGCCGAGACGTCGTGGTCTGGCCCAAGGCAAGGGAGGCAGTAAGAGTGGAAATCCTTATGAGGTATTTGTTTACCACAAGACAAACAATTATTTACTTTTTCAGTAATTTCTGACATCGGCTGAGGCAAGAAAAGGTCACCAACGGGGTACTTAGCTTTTTTGATGACTTCGGTTTCGAAGAATACAGGAGCTGACCGACCGGCACTTGAGAACTGCTTCTGCTTCGGGCACCGCATGGCAAGAAAGACTGAAGAAGATGGCGTCGGCTGATGCTTATATTGTCCAGCCGCTCTGACGTCGGAGAGACAAGCGACATCAGCCAATGTCGGACCCAGACTTTGGAATCCGGCCGACCGAGGGCTGCCTGAGGCAGGACAACCCATATGTTATGACTGCAGTTGCATTCTTGAAGGACATCTAGACCTGAATAGGTGCTGGTTATTGATGATGACGCTAACTAGAAAACCTTTTCCATTTGCTAACATATGATTTTCTAGTAGCAAGTTTCATCTTCATTAGTACCTGCTGCACCACTTCAGTAAGCAGATGCCTAAAAAGAATTAAGACCCCATCATCCAAGCCATCAAATAAAGTTGACTGATGCCGGGGTGCATCAGACATCCCTGTTCTTGTGTGACTAGATTCGGTCTGCAAGCAAGTTTGTGGTATTTGTCCCTGGCTATTTCCAAAAGAAGGCAGAACCACAGCTGCTAGAGACAAAAGGGAGTCTCTGCAACAATTTGGGGGGGGGGGTTCCTTCTGAATCTTCAGAAGTACACTGGATATCAGTGAAAGGGTGGAAAAGCATATAGAAACATTCCTGTTTTTGGAAAAGGAATCAGTCTTCCAGGCCTTCTTGCATGTAGTCCTACAGCAGAATCTTGTCAGCTGACTGCTCAGAGAGGAGGAAAAGAGGTCTTCTTGGAGAAAATAGCACAAATGAGCCGAAACAGCTCAGTAGGAAGAGCATTAGACTAAAGATCTTAAGGTCCCCGATTCAACTCAGGTTTCGGGATAGTAACCTTGGTGGGTGGGTTTGGTATAATGGTCAAGGTCTTCACCTCACATGCAAAAGGTAAAGGGTTTGATTCTAATCTGGGATTATTGGCTAGGCTTAAAATGGCTCTTCGAGGCAGTTAGCCTAGTTCTCCTATAACCTATGAGCTCCCCAAAGATGGATCAAAAACTGGAAGACCCCTGATATAGTTTTTATTCATGACAGTTTACCCTTAATCTTGCTCAGCTTGTCTGAGACACAGTTTTGCACTGAAGGAACGCAGGATGTCTGCAGAAACACCAACATGGTTAGCCTGCAGAAAGACCTGCTTCCACATTACTTGTGTATCACATCACTGTGTCATTGTCCCAAACAAAATGAAGTGGATCTGGGGACAAAAAGGTGAGAGAAGAGGGCCTTGATAAGCACAAGCATCTCTCATATTTATGTGCTTGTGTCTATTATTCCAGACACTGCATTTTTAACCCCCTTGACACGCACTGCATTTTTAACCCCCTTGACACACACACTGCATTTAACCCCCTTGACACACACACTGCATTTTTAACCCCCTTGACACACACACTGCATTTTTAACCCCCTTGACACTGCTCCCTACACAAAGTCAGAGGTGTCTGTGGTGACTGACTGCTCTGGAGTAGGAGAGAAGTGAAGTGGAGACCTGGACTTAAGGATACATGTTCTCTGCCAAGAGAGTTCTCTTCTGATAAACCCCAGCACCGAGATCTGAAAAGGTAAGGGGTGTTGATGCTGGTACGAAAGAGATTTCAGATACCTCTATCTTTCACACATGGAGTCTTGCCAGGGATATATGAATCATAGATGCTAAAAGTCCAGCGACACAAAATCCTGGAGGAATTCCCTTGCAGTGACCGAAGTCAGAGTGGAAAACTTTAGAATAGATCTAAACAAACATCTATTTTTTCCTGTCGAAGAAAAGCTCTTTGAAAGGAGGTGTCTAGTTGACACCCCAGGAACACAATCCAGGGTGAAGGAGTCAGAAGACTTTTGACTGTTCTCTCAGAATCCCAGTTTGTGCAAGAGATCTCTCTCTCTCAGATTCCAGACACCTTAAAAAAAAAAAAAAAAACTTTAAGGATAAGCAAGTCATCTAAATATGAAAAAATGTGGATACCCTGCAGCATGCAATGAGCTATATTCAGAGCTAGACACTACGTGTAAACTCTTTGTGCAGTGGACAGTACAAAGGGTATGGTAGAGAAATGAATGTGATCCAGAAATACAAAACCTTAACCATCTAAAGTCTGCATGAATAAAGATGAGATAATCATCTGTTAAAGTCTAATGTTACCAAGAAACTTGAAAGAGGAAGAGTAACAGGTCATGAAGTGCCAACATTTTGAATTTGGATACTATTACAAATAGGCTTAGGAAAGATCCAGAACTGGCCTTCAAGCATTTGCTTTCTTTGGCCCTAGGAACATCTTTGAATAAAGACCCTTCCCTACCAAGGAAGGAGAAACTGGTTATATCACTCCTTAGAACAGCTTGGGATTAAGAACAAGTGGAAACAGTCTGGTCTGTAGGAGGAGGAATGACCCCTTGGAAAGGAGGAACTTCCTCCCACTGCCAGATGTAACCTTGTCAAAATGATTTTTAGAACCCCTTTGCCCGAAAGGATCTGCTGACAAAGAAAAAGAGATTCAGACTTCCTGCAAGAAAAAAGGGCCACAGTGGGATGGAGGGGGGAGGGTCACAAGGTCTCCCCAGTAGTCAGGCTTGGACTGTTCTTGTTTTTGGGAGGTTCTTTTCTGAATCCTCCTTGCAATTTCTTCTTAAACTCCAGATTTATCTGAAATTTGGTTGAGGTTGTTTATTCTGATTTTTTGCCAAAATTGGAAGAGAAAGAAAATCCCTTGGGCAATTTGGAAAAACAGTGCTGAAAAACCTTAGCATTCCCTGGATCAGCTTTCCTGTTTCACACTTTTTGATCAACTCAGCAGCAGAGGGGACTAACACTAAACTTCTATCCAAGTGAGAATTTAAACCTTTTTTTTTTTTTATTTTTTTATTTTTTTTACACCGGAGAGTTTGAGAATGAAGCCAAATAAACCTTCTTAAAACAGTACCAATGGTCATGGCCCTGGAACTAGATCATAAACACACTGCAAACAATGAACAGTGACCTATGCAACAGAAGAAAAGTATAGTTATGTACACTTACCATAAATGTAGATGTTAGAGTGTATTCACTGTTGCAGTCATTACATTTGGGTAATCCTGCTGGCAGGTTGCCCTCACTTGGCCTGAATTCCAAAGTCCTGGGTCCTGTGTCGGCGGCTGTCGCCTCTTCCCCGACATCAGGTCATCAGGGGTATAAAAGAAGCAGCCAACGCCATTTTCTTCAGTTTCTTGCCCCAGATGTCAGGTGCCCCCTAAAGGGGTAGCCAATTATATATATATATATATATATATATATATATATATATATAAATAATACATACACCAATATAAACTTTACCTTCATCTACAAGCAAATACACCACACAGGTTGTATAAATCAGAGAAGGAAAGCAAAGTTCCAGCAGAAAAATGGGGAATGGCGGGTGGGTAACCTGGACTGCAACAGTGAATACACTCAAACATCTACATTTATGGTAAGTGTACACAACTGTACTATGTTCGTGTTTTGCTGTTGCAGTCATTACATTTGGGTAGAGTCCCAAAGCTATGGTTGGGAAGCTGGAGCTAAACAGCAGTAGGAGCGGCTATGAGGCCCTGTAGAAAGTACAGTTTTGTACCTACCATAAATGTAGATGTTCGAAGATCCACATTGCTGCAGTCCTTACACTTGGGTAGTCCGCTGTCCTCGGTCGGCCCGAATATCAAAGTATTAGGCTGACGTCGGTCAAGGCGCTTAAGACTGACATCAGGACGTCAGGGTACAAATGCGCATGACCGACGTCATATCCTCAGTCTTTTCTTGCCCCAGATGTCAGAAGACCCTAAACAGAAAGGTCAAAACCAAAAGACAGCAAAAAACAACCAACCACCCTTGCACTAATCATATGAACAATATATACAATATCCACAATATTTACAACCCAAACCACACAACCGCCTCTAACAACAGAGGGAAGGAGGGAGGTAAATTGGACTGCAGCAATGTGGATCTTGAACATCTACATTTATGGTAGGTACAAAACTGTACTATGTTCTTCATCTCACATTGCTGCAGTCCTTACACTTGGGTAGAATCCCAAAGCAGAGGTAAGGGAGGATGGCAAAACTATAAAGTAGTAGGAGCTGCCAAAATGCCCTGTAAAATAGCAGTGGCAAACCCAGCCCTAGATTTAGAGTAAAGTGGAAGGTGGTAATGCTTAGAGAAAGTATGCACTGAACTCCAAGTAGCTGCCTCCAAAATATCTTTAGTTGCCACCCCGCTTAAAAAAGCTGTAGAAGTGGCAGTAGCTCTAGTGGAATGAGGCCTAATCCCAGCTGGAATCTCCTTACCATGATGGGAATAACAGAAAGCAATACAAAACCCAATCCACTTAGAAATAGTTTGTTTTGACACAGGCTTGCCCTGAGAACCCAAAGCAAAAGAAACAAACAACTGCTGAGACTGCCTGAACCCTTTAGTTCTGCTCAAATAATATCGCAACTGCCTGTGTATATCCAAGGTGTGCAAAATCTTTTCCCCTTTATTTTGGGGTTTGCATAAAAGTAGGCAAATGAATAGTTTGGTTTAAAGCCACACTAGAAACCACTTTAGGCATAAAGGAAGGATTAGTGCGTAAAGATACCCTATCCTTATGGAAAATCAAGAAAGGCTCAACTGCCATAAGGGCCTGTAATTCAGAAACCCTTCTCGCAGAGGTAATGGCCAACAAAAAAGCAGTCTTCCATGATAAATATTTCAACTCGGCAGTAGCTGCAGGCTCAAAAGGTTGTAGAGTGAGTTTCTCCAACACAAAATTGAGATCCCAAGCAGGAGTAGGAGCTCTCTGGGGGTCTTATATTCTTTGCCCCTCTAAGGAATTGCTTAAACAAAGGATGAGAAAACAATGGTGGGTCACAGTCATAGTGAGCAGAAATTGCTGCAGCATGAATCTTGATAGAAGAGAAGGACAAACCTTTGTCCAGTAACTCAGCAAGATATTGAAGAGCCACACTTAAATTAGGCTTAGCAACATCAAATTCCTTTGCTGCACTCCAAAATAAAAATCTCTTCCATTTATCTGCATATACTTTCCTTGTACTAGGCCTTCTGTCCTCCAAAATAACATTCAAAACTTGCTGCGGAAGCTGAGACCCTCCAGGGTTTAAAACAGAATATGCCAGGCTGTTAGGTGAAGAGAGTGAAGTTTGACATTGAGTAAATGACTGTTCTCTTGAGACAGCAGGTGTGGAATCGAAGGTAAAGGCCATGGAGGCTCCCGAACCAGACTTCTCAGCAATGGGTACCAGTGCTGTCGAGGCCAATCTGGAGCTATTAGAATCATCTTTGGCTTGTCCTGTCTGACCTTTAGGAGTACCTTTGGGAGGAGAGGCAGAGGTGGAAAGGCATACACATGAAGATTGCTCCAATTGAAAGAAAGAGCATCCACTTTCCAAGCTGTGGGATGAAACCTTTTTGTGCAAAACTTTGGCAGCTGGTAGTTTAGTGGAGAAGCGAACAGATCTATGTCTGGAGTTCCTCATGACACTGTCAATTTCTGAAATACATGAGGATCCAATTTCCACTCGTGGGGATCCATAATTTGTCTGCTCAACACATCTGCTAAGGAGTTCTGTGCTCCCGGCAGAAACCTTGCCTGAAGATTGAGCTGTAAACTGAGAGCAGTCTCCCACAAAATCATTGCTTGTCTGCATAGAGGATAAGAATGTGTTCCCCCTTGCTTGTTGATGTACCACATGACAGTTGTGTTGTCTGTTAGAACCAACACCTGCCCTGGAAGAAGTAAATCCTTGAAAGCTATTAATGCAAATTGGACTGCTAACATCTCCTTCAAGTTGATATGTAAATGCTGTAGTCTGGCAGGCCACGTGTCTTGTATCCACTTTCCATTTAGATGAGCTCCCCAAGCTTTGTCTGAGGCATCTGTCGTTAGAATCTGACTCGCCTCTGGCCGGGTCACAGAGAGTCCCTTGTTTAGGTGACATTCCTGAGCCCACCACAAAAATTCCTTTTGAATGCAAGGTATTATCTGAATGACAGTGTCCATATCTTGGCAGTGCTGTGTCCATACATTTTTGAGATACCATTGTAGCTTCCTCATATGCAGTTTGGCATTGGGAAGCACCAGAATACAAGATGCCATGAACCCCAAGGCTTGAAGGACTGTCCTTGCAGTCAGCCTGGACTGATGAGACAAATGATGGAAGTAAAGGGAAAGATTCTTTTGTTTGTCCGGGGTCAAAAGGCCATCTGGGACGCTGTATTCAGTCTCACACCCAGAAAGCACATGTCCTGAGAGGGTACTAGACTGGACTTTATTTCGTTCACAGAATACCCCAGGCATCTTAGCACTGCTATCACATATTGCAAATGATGAAGAAGCTCGTCCCTTCCTTTGGCCAGAATCAGGCAATCGTCCAAATAAGGATAGATCTGTATTCCTTTTAGCCTGAAGAAAGCTATCACTGGAGCCAGAACCTTTGTGAACACTCTGGGTGCAGTAGATAAGCCAAAGGGCAATGCAGAGAACTGATAATGAGAAGTCCCAGCTCGGAAACGCAGATACTTCCTGCAAATTAGCCTGATAGGAACATGAAGGTAAGCCTCCTTGAGATCCAGAGTCACCATCCAGTGATCTTTGCCCAGCAGAGGTAAAAGCTGTTGTAACGTCAACATTTTGAACTTGGGAATGTCCAGATAAGTGTTGAGGATAGATAAATCCAAAATTGGTCTCCACGTGTTCCCCTTCTTTGGTACTAGGAACAGGCGAGAATAAAATCCTAGGCCTACTTCTGGCAGAGGGACCGGCTGTATGGCCCCTATTTGCAGCAGCAGAGAAATTTGTTTGTGAGCCTCTATTCTTTGCTGAGGAGGAACGTCTGGCATGCCTTTGAAAGGAGGCAAGGTATGGAAATAAAACCTGTAACCTTGGTGTATAATATCCAATACCCATCTGTCCTGGGTAATTAAACTCCAATTTTCTTTGAAGAGTGCCAACCTCCCTCCCAAAGGTGCTGCCAGACAAGAAGGCTCTGGCAGCTGAAAAGGTAGGTCATTGGGCCTGTTTACGAAAGGACTGGCCCCTGCCCTCACCCGAAGACTGTGCAGGTGAACTCCCTGTTCTAGGTCTGAAAGAGCCCTGAGCTCTACCCCTACCACGTCTAGATCTTCCCCTAGACTGTGAATCATAAGAAGGGTTACGTCCACCCCTTAGCAGGCCAATTCCTACTAAACTTCGGAGGCTGAACTTGCAAAAAATCTTTAACAGTCTGCATAGACTTAGCCTTGTCTTCCATTTTCTTTAAAACTGCCTCCACAGGTGAACCAAACAATACATCAGACTGTAAAGGAGCATCTAAAATCCTTGTCTTAACATGGTCAGATGAATTCTGATCCCTCAGCCAGGCGTGCCTGCGAAGAACTGACCCAGTGGCAGCCACCCTAGACGAGGCCTGTACAGCATCAAATCCACATTGTAAAGAATGTTTACCCACCTGTTCAGAAACATGTACCAAATCTTGTAATTCTTTAAACTCAATGCCTTCCGCCAGAGCATCTACCTTAGACTTCAATTGAGAAAGAAGATAGTTTTGATATTTCAACATGTGAAACTGGCAATTCAAAGCCCTCATAGCTAAGGTGGAAGAAGTATAGACTTTCTTTCCCCATCTATCCAAAGCTCTGGCCTCTATCTGGAGGAACCGGATTTTTTACCACAGAGGCCTTGACACCCTTAGGTCCCTGACTAACTGTTTCTGGGTCCGCCCTAGGACTCTTATACAGATATTTATGAGCTTCCGGCACCCTGTAATACCTGTCCGGTTTAACAGGAGCAGGAGGCAAAGAATCAGGATTAAGTGAAGCCTCTGCAAACACATCTTCCACAACATCCAGAACAGGTGGTATAGCCAAAGGCCTATGCTGGGGTAAAAGCAAAAATTCCCTAAGCCTTTTCCTGGAATCAGAGAAGTCTTGACCTTCCCACTTAAAATGTTCCCTCATGGAATGAAGAGTCTCTGAAAAAGAAAAATCCTCTGGAGGAGAAGCAGAAGGAGTAGAATCATCCACATCAGAATCAGAATAAGGAGAATACTCCTGCAAGTCTTCAGCCGAAGACTCTGAAACATCCGAGACCTGCTCAAAACTCCCCAACTCTGGTTCCACCCTAGGCCTCTTATCAGGAGGGGGCAAAGAACCTCTAATCAAAGTAATTAAATCTTCTGCCATTTTGAGCATGTGCTTCTTGGGCACAGATCCTGAAGAACTAGGAGTGACACCAACAGAAGCTAAACCTGGCCTGCCTCTGGGAGAAGCCTTGGAAACAGAAGGAGAGGGCCTAACCACCCTAGGAAGGGAGGGGAGTACAGTAACCTGAGAAGCCCCTTCAGCCTGACCTGCCTCCTGAGAGGCCACATCCTGCAATATTAAAGTCTGCCCTGGGACTCCAGAGAAGCCTCCGGGCGAACCACGGTTCCACTGGCGCCTCTAAAGAACCAGCGTCCGTGCGGACGACTGTTCTTGCCTGGGTTTAGCTGCTTTGTCTTTGCGCTTCTTCAGAAGCGGGCCGGAGCATCCGACGGCATATTGTAATTGCACCGCTTCCCGAAGACCAACCTGGCACAATCTAACCTTCGCTTAATAGTGCGCTTATTAAACCTAGCACAAAAGCGACACCCAACAACGTCGTGCTCAGGCCCCAAACAAGAAATACACAAAGTATGATAATCTCTATGCGGTATCCGTTTCCCACAAGAAATACAGTTATTCACTTTTTCTGACATCCGGTAAACCACTGAGGCAAGCAAAAAACAAAATATTCCCCAACGGGGTACTTAGCCAACTTTGACTCGGTCTGAAACTCCGAATTCGAAAAATTTCAGAACGCCGAACGGCACTTGCAACGCTGCTTCTGCATCGGACCATGCGGCAAAAAAGACTGAGGATATGACGTCGGTCATGCGCATTTGTACCCCGACGTCCTGATGTCAGTCTTAAGCGCCTTGACCGACGTCAGCCTAATACTTTGATATTCGGGCCGACCGAGGACAGCGGACTACCAAAGTGTAAGGACTGCAGCAATGTGAGATGAAGAACATCTGCAATGGCAAAGCCTGCCCTGGATTTAGAGTAGAGTGGCAGATGATAGTGCTTTGTGAAGGTGTGCACTGAACTCCAAGTAGCAGCCTCTAAAATGTCTTTGGTTGGTACTCCCCTGAGAAAGGCTGCTGAAGTGGCTGCAGCTCTGGTTGAATGTGGCCTAATGCCCTTAGGCACTGGCTTGCCATGGTGTAAATAGCAGAAACAAATGCAATGGCCTATACACTTTGAAATAGTCTGCTTTGAGATAGCTTTTCCTTGTGATCCTGCAGCATATGCCACTAGTAATTGCTCTGTCTTCCTGAAAACTTTGGTTCTGTCCAAGTAGAATCTAAGTTGTCTGTGTACGTCCAAAGAATGCAGAATTCTCTCCCCCTTGTTCTGTGGATTTGGATAAAAAGTTGGCAGATGAGTAGTTTGATTAAGAGCCACAAAGGACACCACCACAGGCATAAATGTTGGGTTTGTCCTCAGAGAGACCCTGTCTGGATAAAAAAAATGATAAAAGGTTCCACGGCCATGAGTACCTGTAGCTCTGAAACTAGTCTTGCAGAAGTTATTGCTAGGAGCAGAGCTGTTTTCCAAGATAAAAACTTTATATCAGCAGTAGCCGCTGGCTCAAAAGGAGGCAGGGTGAGTTTTTCCAAGACATAGTTGAGGTCCCATGCAGGTATTGGTGATCTCCTTGGAGGCCTTAAATTTTGGCTCCTCTGAGGTACTGCTTTAATAAAGGATGAAAAATGATTGGTGGCTCTGTATTGTAATGAGCCGAAATGGCTTAGGCATGAATTTTAATTGATGAAAAAGATAGGCCTTTGTCCAGCATCTCAGTTAAATATTGCAAAATCTGAGGAATATTTGGTACAGCTGTATCAGTTCCTTGTGTCTGGTTCCAAGCACAGAATCTCTTCCATTTTCCAGCATAAGATTTTCTAGTACTTGGCCTTCTGGCTTCCAAAATGACATCCATCACAGCTTCACTGAGAGGTGTGTTTTGTATGACTACATCATCAGCCATGCTGCCAGGTTTAAAGTACTGAGTTGGCTGTGCAGAATCTGATTGTTTTGCTGGGAGAGTAGATGAGGTATTTCAGGTAAGGTCCAAGCTGGGCATTGAGACAAGTTCCTTAGGATTGGATACCAGTACTGGCGGAGCCAGTCTGGGGAAATCAGTATCATCTTTGGCTTCTCCTGTCTGACCTTTAGGAGTACCTTGGGGAGGAGGGGCAGTGGAGGAAAGGCATATACTGATATTTTTTTCCAGCTGAAAGATAGGGCATCCACTTTCAATGCTCATCTGTGATTAAGTCCTTGTGCAGAATCTTGTTAGTTGGTAGTTGTGAGGGGAGGCAAATAGATCTATGTCCGGGTATCCCCATTTCCTTGTTATCATGCTGAAGACTTGTGGATACAGCTGCCACTCATGGGGATCCAGGAGGTTTCTGCTTAGTTTGTCTGCCAGAGTGTTTTCCTTTCCTGGCAGGAATTGTGCCCGCAGATGTACTTAAGTCAATGTTGTGTCCCACAAAGTCATGGTTAATCTGCAAAAGGGGTAAGAATGTGTGCCCCCCTGCTTGTTTATATACCACACGACCGTGGTGCTGTCTGTCTTTATCAGTAGTTGTCCCAGATGAAGTAGGTCCTTGAATGCTGTCAGGGCACTTTAAACAGCTAGTATCTCTTTTTGATTGATATGTAGATGCATTTGGTTTGAGGACCATGTGCCCTGAATGCATCTTCCTGCCATGTGGTCCCCCAGGCATAATCTGATGCATCTGTCGTTAGTGCCTGCCTGGCTGGGGGTAATGTGAATGGCTGTCCCTTGTTCTGGTGACAAGTCTTCGCCCACCATCGAAACTCCTGTTGCAGGCAGGGAATGATAGTAATCATTGTTTCCAGGCTGTGGCAATGTTGAGCCCAAACACTTTTTAGGTACCATTGAAGTTTCCTCATATGCAGTCTTGCATATGGAATTAGTAGGATGTAGGATGCCATGAAGCCCAAAGCCTGCAGAATTTTTCTTGCAGATAACTGGGCTTTTGTTGCCAGCATTTTGAAATAGGTAGTCAGTTGCCTTTGTTTGTCTGGCATGAGATAAGCCATCTGGGCAGTTGTATTTAAGCTTGCACCCAGGAATATTATCTCGAGAGAGTACTAGTTTTGATTTTTTTTTTTTGTTGACTGTGTACCCTAGGCATGTTAGAAGTCTTTTCACAAATGCCAGATGCTGTAGAAAAATGGCCTTGTTCTCTGAATTAGACAGTCGTCCAAGTAAGGATATATTTGTATTCCTCTGTCTGCAGAATGCAATTACTGGTGCCTGGCACTTTGTAAAGACCCTGGGCACAGTAGATAAGCCAAAGGGCAGTGCAGAGAATTGGTAATGCATTGAACCAGCCTTGAATCTGAGGCATCTTCTGCATGATTGTCTTGACTGGGACATGCAGGTATGCCTCTTTTAGGTCTAAAGTCACAAGCCAAGCATTGTTGCCCAGCATGGGCAGAAGCTGCTGCAAAGTCAACATTTTGAATTTTGGTATATCCAGGAAAGTGTTCAGAATACATAGGTCCAGTATTGGTCTCCAGGCCTTGTCCTTTCTGGGTACCAAGAACAGTCGAGTAAAATCCTTGACCCTGCTCTTGCTTCGGTACTTGTTGAATGGCCCCCATGTCCATGAGGGATGAGACTTGTTTTTGCGCCTCTGCTCATTAATTTTTTGGCAGATCTGGCCAGCCGTTTGCCTTTGGTAGGGTATGGAAATGGAACTTGTAGCCTTGTGACACTATATTTAGAACCCACTTGTCCTGGGTTATAATGTGCTAATTTTGAGAAAAAAGTGTTAATTTTCCCCCTAAGGGTGCTGCCAGGAGATAAGTGCTTGGTGCAGACAGGGGGAAGTCATTGGGACTGTTTCCTGTATGGTTGTGATTGGTCTTCTCCAACTTTGGAGGTAGAAGCACCCCAATGCTTTGACCTGTATGAACCTTGCACGCCTGGGATCTGCCTCTAGGGCATCTGGATTTGCCCCTTTGAGGTCTGTCTGACACAGGAAAGGATCAATTCTTTGTAGGCCAGTGTCTACTAAACCTAGGTGGCTGCACTTGTAAAAATTCTTTGACAGTTTGCATAGATTTAGCTTTGTCCTCCATTTTCTTTAACACCTCTTCTGCCTTAACACCAAAGTTGCTGTGTCTTTCGACTTTTCCCGGTTAGGGGTCGCCACAGCAGAACTCCGGTCTGCTAATGACTGGTAGTTGATTTTTACATGCCGGGTTACCAGCCCTGATGCACAACCTTCAACGAAGGTATGCCCATTCACGCATGTCTCCATGCAGAGGACGCTCTAGCTGAGAATCGAACCGGACAGCGTCTTACTGTGAGGCGACAACGCTACCGCAGCACCACCACCGTGGATTAACACCACCAAACAAAGTTAACACCAAACAAAGTGTCATGCTGTAAAGGTGCATCCAATAAATAATTCAGCTTTGACATGATCAGGCAGATTTTGTTCCTTTAACCAAGCATGCCTCCTAATTACAGAACCTGTAACTGTGGCCCTGCAGGATGCCTCCAAAGAATCAAAACCACATTGCAAAGTATGCTTTTCCAACTTGTTCAGCTGCATGCAATAAATCCTGCATTTCCTTGTTTTCTGCACATTCAGAGTTTAACAACATTTTTTGTTTAAGCAATGCCATGACATGTTGCTGATATATGAGCATATGAAACTGACAGTTTAAGGCCGTTATAGCCAAGGTAGCACATGTGTAAACCTTTTTTCCCCCCATCTATCCAGTGCCCTAGAATCCCTGTCAGAGGAGTAGGGTTTTTTGCAGCGGAAGCCTTAACTCCTTTGGTACCCTGTGAAATAGTTTCTGGGTCTGCAGCAGGGTTTTTAAAAAGGAATTTATTTGAGTCAGGAACCCTGTAATATCTGTCAGGCTTAACAGGAGCTGGAGGTAAGGAGTCAGGGGTCAGACTAGACTCCGAAAACACATCTACAATGTCTAACAGGTGGAATGGCTAGAGGCCTGTGTTGAGGAAGTAAAAGGAAATCCCCAATCCTCTTTTTAGATTCTGAAAAATCTTGGCTCTCCCAGTGGAAATGCTCCCTCATGGTATGCAAGGTTTCCCCAAAAGCATAGTCCTCTGGAGGAGAAGCTGAAGGTATAGATTCTTCAGCATCAGAATCCTCATAGGGGGGAAGAGAATATTCCTGATCAGAAGAAATAGAAACCTGATCTAAAGATTCATAGTCAGTCTCTTGCCTAGGCCTCTTATCAGGAGGGGGATGGGAACCCCTGATCAAGGTAATCAAGTCTTCAGCCATTTTGAGCATCTGTTTTTTGGGCATAGAGGCCTGTCCATGTGGCTCTTGAGTTTGTTTCTTTGCTTTAGAAGCTGCTTTACTCTTTGCCTTTGAAGCTGAAGTCAGTTCAATGTAAAGATGTTTAGGTCTGAAAACGCTCTCAGAAGCCGGTGCCTGCTCAGTGGCTCCGGACCCATCTGAGGGAATAGTGTCCGAGGCTCCAATACCTTGAGTTTCCAGTGGCATAGCCAACTCCAAATGGGAGTCAGTAGCGGCTTGCGACTCTAAAGTAGCGGGAGTCAGGGGCTGCGAAAGCGCCTCACTGAGAACTGGCGACTGGCTTAGGAGAAGCTTTGTCATCGGTTTTGGACCTTGGTTGTTTATCTTTCTCCTTTTCTTTGCATTTTTTGTGAACTCTGGTAGTCGGATGGCTATCAGATGACATTTCTGGATAATTAAACTGGCGTCCAAAATAGTTTAAAGCAAAATCACACCGACGCTTAATAGTGCGTTGGTTAAATCTAGCACAAAACTGAAAACCAGAAACGTTGTGATCAGGGCCTAGGCAAGGAATACAGTAAGAATGAAAGTCCTTATGAGGTATTTGCTTTCCACAACAAATACAATTATTAACTTTTTCTGACATCGGTCTGGAGCAAGAAAAAAAAAAGTTTCCCCAACAGGGTACTTAGCTTTATTGAGGACTTCAGGTCTGAAACTCGAACACAAAAATCTCAGGAGTCGGCCGACCAGCACTTGCGAACTGCTTCTGCTTCGGGCACCACGCGGCAAGAAAGACTGAAGAAAATGGCGTTTGCTGCTTTTTTTATACCCCTGATGACCTGATGTCAGGTTATAGGCGACAGCGGCCGACACAGGACCCAGGACTTTGGAATTCAGGCCAACTGAGGGCAACCTGCCAGCAGGATTACCCAAATGTAATGACTGCAACAGTGAAACACGAAGCACAGTTGTATACATACCATAAATTTAGATGTTGAGTGTATTCACTGTTGCAGTCATTACACTTGGGTTATCCTGCTGGCAGGGTACCCGCAGTCGGCCTGAATTCCAAAGTCCTGGTCCGGTGACTGTTGCTGTCACCTCTTCCCTGACGTCAGTGCGCCAGGGATATACAAGATGCAACCAACGCCATATTCTTCAGTTTCTTCTTGCCCCAGATGTCAGGTGCCCCCAAGAAGGTAGGCTATACACATTGCTTATAAAAAACACACAGTGAAATAAATACCTTCATCTACAAGCAAATACACCACATAGGTTGTATAGGCTAGAGAAGTACAGACAAGTCCCAGCAAAGAAAGGGGGATGGTGGGTGGGTAACCTGGGCTGTAACAGTGAATACACTCTAACAACTTCATTTATGGTAGGTACACAAAGTACAGTTTTGTACCTACCATAAATGTAGATGTCCGAACTGGATAGCATCTGCAGTCATAACAGCTGGGTTGTCCTGTCGTCAGGCAGCCAAATCAGTGAGCGGATTCAAAGTCGGGTCGCGCATTTGATAATAAGCTCTTCATCCGGCGTCATCTCTGTTGGACTTGGTATAAAGGCATCAGCCGGCGCCATTTTCCTCAGTGTTTCTTGCCCCAGATGCCAGAAGCCCTCCTGAAGGCTAAAATTTTGGATAGATGCCAATGTTTCCAAAAGGATAGAGGTAACCACAAAAATAAGCATGTATGTACATATATACAAACAAATACACCATAAAAGACTCCCCATCAGCTAGCTATTAGGAGGGTAAACACCTAGGAGTACCTCAGAGGGAAGGAGGAGGGTAATCCTGACTGCAGATGCTATCCAGTTCGGACATCTACATTTATGGTAGGTACAAAACTGTACTATGTCCTTCATGGATGCATCTGCAGTCATAACTAGGTAGAATACCATAGCCAACTAGGGGAGGAGGATAAAGGTAGATTATGGTGTGTTTAGGATCCCTTGCAGTACAGCAGTGGCAAACCCTGCTCGGGATCTGGAATATAGAGGCAAATTATAATGCTTGGCAAATGTATGCACGGAGGTCCAAGTAGCCGCCTCAATAATGTCTTTGGTAGCCACTCGTAAGAAGGCTGTGGTAGTGGCTGTGCCCTTGTAGAATGAGGTCTTATGTTCTGTGGAATTGGTTTTCCATGGAAGGAGTAACAGAATCGTATGCAATTTCCTATCCATTTGGAGATTGTCTGTTTGGAAATAGCTTTTCCTCTCTTCCTGTTGCATAGGCCACAAAAAGTTGGTCAGTCTTTCTGCTGCTTTTGGTTCTGTCCAAGTAGTAGCGTAGCTGTCTATGTACATCCAAGGTATGCAGTATTCTTTCCCTCTGTTTTGTGGGTTGGGAAAGAAGGTAGGTAGGTGGATTGCCTGGTTTAAAGACACTCTGGATACCACCTTAGGCATAAATGTTGGATTAGTCCTCATGGATACTCCATCTTGGTGGAAGATTAGGAAGGGTTGCACTGCCATTAAGGCCTGTAGTTCTGAAACCCTCCTTGCTGAGGTAATTGCCAGTAGGAAAGCAGTTTTCCATGACAGGTGTTGTAAGTCTGCTGTTGCTGCTGGCTCAAAGGGTGATAGTGTCAACTTTTCTGGTCTGAAATTTAAGTCCCAAGCTGGTAATGGTGGTTTTCTTGGAGGTTTTACATTCTTGATTCCTCTGAGAAATTGTCTGAGCAGAGGTGTGAAAAACAGGTGGATCAAAGCTGTATTCTGCTGAAATAGCTGATGCATGTATCTTGATGGAGGAGTAGGACAGGCCTGAATGGAGAAGTTGCCAGATACTCCAGGATGTTAGGCATATCTATGTTTGACACATCTTTTCCTCTTTCAGAACTCCAACTGACAAACCTTTTCCATTTCCAGCGTAGTTCCTTCTTGTTGAAGGTCCGTGCTTCAAGAATAATGTCTTTAACTCTTTGGGAAAGTTCTTGATTAGCTGCTGCTATGTGATGTTCCATGCAGTCAGTTGTAAGGTTTTCAGGTTTGGATGTATGGTGCTGTAGTTGTTCTGAGTTAGCATCAAAGGCATCAGGGTATTGGCCACATATTGTTCGAGACAAGCTCCTTAGTAGTGGATACCAGTGTTGTCTTGGCCAGTTTGGAGCTATCAGGATTATCCTTGGATGTTCTTCCTTGATTTTTAGTAGTAATTTGTGTATCAAGGGAGAGGTGGGAATGCATAAACTGTTAGGCCCTTCCAGCTGAAGGAGCGAATCCACTTTCCATGCTAGTGGGTGAAATGTCCTTGTGCAGAATTTTTTGAGTTGGTGATTGTGAGGAGATGCAAATAGATCTATCTGAGGCATTCCCACTTCTTTGTAATGGTCTTGAAGATGTCCGGTGCAGGTGCCATTAAGTGAGCATCTGATGTAGTCCTACTTAAAATGTCCGCTAGAGTATTTTCTTTTCCTGGTACAAATCTTGCTTGCAGCTGGATGTTGTAGCTGAGTGCCAGGGTCCACAGTTCCAAAGTCATTCTGCATAGGGGTATGAATGAGTGCCTCCCTGTTTGTTGATGTACCACATTACTGTGGTGTTGTCTGTCCTTATCAACAGCTGGCCCTCTTTGAGAAATGGTCTGAACTTTTGGATAGCCAGTTTACAGCCAGCATTTCTTTTAGGTTGATGTGCAGGTGAAGTTGATCCTGAGTCCACAATCCTTGCGCATTTGTCCAGCATGTGGGCCCCCATCCTAGGTCTGAAGCATCTGTTGTAATGCTCTGGCTTGCTTGACATCTGTGAAAGGGAAGGCCTGGGTTGGCCGGCATGCCTGGGCCCACCATAGGAACTCCTGTTTTAAGCATGGAATTAGTGGGATTTCTGTTTCAAGGCTGTGTCTGTGTTGGGACCATAAATTCCGTGTAGGTACCACTGTAGTTTTCTCATATGTAGTCTGGCAAATGGAACCAAAATTATGCATGATGCCATGAAGCCCAAGGCCTGCAGAACTTTTCTTGCTGTTAATTTGTTCAGCTTTGTTAGTGACAAGAAGTAAAGAGGGAGTTCTTTTGTTTTTCTGTAGTTAGGAATGCCATTTGTCTCACTGTGTCCAATTCCTCCCAAGAATGTCCTTGTTTGGGATGGTATCAGTCTTGACTTTTGTAGATTGACTGTGTATCCCAGTGCTTGTAGCAAGTAAATGACCCTTTGCAAATCTGTTGTCAACTTGCTTTTGTTGTCCCTTGTAGCAGGCAGTCGTCCAGGTATGGGTAAATATGAATTCCTGTAGTCTGCAGTATGCGATTACTGATGCCAGGCATTTTGAACTCTGGAAGCAGTAGATAAGCCAAAAGGCAATGCTGAGAATTGATAGTGCTCTGATCCTGCAAGAAATCTGAGGTATCTTCTGCAGATTGGTCGAATAGGGCGTGCAGGTATGCCTCCTTGAGATCTAGAGTTACCAGCCAACACTCCTTGCCCAGCATGGGAAGAAGTTGCTGTAGGGTCAGCATTTTGAATTTTGGGACAATGATGTATGTATTCAAGGTGGACAGGTCGAGAATTGGTCTCCAACTTTTTTCCTTTCTTGGAACTAGGAACAGTCTGGAGTAGAACCCCTTTCCTTGCTCTGTTGCAGGCACTTTTTCCACAGCTCTCATGTTTGCTAACTCCATTATCTGTTGTAAAGCTTCTGTTTTTTGATTTGGAGGTAGATTTGGCATTCCTCTTTTGACTGGTATAGTGTGGAAGTGGAATCGGTAACCTTGATGTATAATTTGCAGAATCCACTTGTCTTTTGTTATGTGGTGCCAGTTCTTTGCAAATAAAGATAACCTTCCGCCTAGTGGAGCTGCTATTTGCTCCCTGGTAGGTGGTTTTAGGAGTAAGTCACTGTGGCTGTGTTGAAGTAGAGGCAGTGGCTGTGTCTGTGCCTCTGTTGTTACCTTGCCACTGTCGTCCTCTGTAGGCACTTCCTCTGGTTTGGTTTCTGCCTCTGGAGCGTCTATTCCTGCCTTTGAAATCTTGTGGAGTCAGGAAAGGACCAATTCTTGGCAGGCCAGTTCCTGCTAAACCTTGGGGTTGAACCTGCAGGAAATCTTTAACAGTTTGAACTGATTTTGCCTTTTCTTCCATTTTCTTCATAACCTGCTGGGCAGGTGCACCAAACAAACTTGTCTTATCCATAGGAGCATCTAACAATTTAGCTTTAACATGATCTGGTAGAGCTTGCTCCTTTAGCCATGCATGCCTTCTTATCACTGTGCCAGTCATGGCTGATCTAAATAAAGCCTCCAGTGCATCATAGCCACATTTTAAGGAATGGTTACTAACCTGTTGTATGTTATTTACCATTTCTAATACATATTTCTTGTCAAGAGCTTCATCAGTGGTTAATTTTTAGTTAACTGATCAAGCATAAACTCTTGGTATTGAATCATGTGAAACTGGCAGTTTAAAGCTCTAGCTGAGAGAGTAGCTGAAGTGTATACTTTTTACCCCATCTGTCTAATGCCCTTGCTTCCCTTTCAGAAGGAGTAGGGTTTTAGCTATGGTCGCGGCAACTGCCTTGGGACCCTGGGATATAGTTTCTGGGTCTGCAAGGGGGCCTTGTAAAGGTGGTGATGAGTGTCAGGCACCCTGTAAAATCTGTCTGGTTTGGCAGGGGCTGGGGTAATGAGTCTGGAGCAGAGCAGACATCATTAAAGCGTCATCTACCACAGAAAGAACAGAATGTATAGCTAAGCGCCTGTGCTGTGAAAGGTGCAGAAAAGTTCTGAGTCTTTTTCAGGAATCTGAGAATTCTTGTTGCTGCCATTGGAACTGCTCGCATGGCATGCAAGGTTTCCCCAAAGGAGAATTCTTCTGGAGGAAGCAGCTGGAATGGATTCTTCAGCATCAGAATCCTCAAAATTAGAAAGGGGCCTCTGGCTGGTCAGTAATGTCTGATTCATCTGCAGAATCATCAGAGGACACTGGCTCAGGGGCTCTGCCCTAGGTCTCTTATCTGGGGCTGAGAGGCCCTGTCTGGGTGAGTTGAGATCCTCTAATTAAAGAAATCAGATCTTCTGCCAAGGTGAGCATTTGAGAACTAGAAGAGGGCCTGGATGAGGGTGGTTTAACAGGCACTGATTTGGTAGACTTGGCTGCTTTAGCCCTGGCGAAGGCCTTAATGGACATGGCTGCTGGAGGCCTAGCAGCACCACGTGCTGGGGTAGAGACATCCAGGGAATGGTGTCTGATAAGTCAGTGGGTAAAGTTTCAGAGGCCGATTCAAGAATTGTAGCAGGGGCCTCAAGTGTAGAGATAGATTCGGCTGTACCTAGATCAGTTTTCTCGGTTCGGCCCGAACCGAGACACTGCGGTTTGCTTAAGCGTGGTTTCTGCGAAACCGCGGACCGCGAGTGTCGGTCTTTTTTGCGTTTTGGCAGAAAGTGTAGTCGGAGGTTCCGGCGACATAATGTAAGCAAAGTCAGAACCGAAAAACTGTTCTGCAAACTCCGACCCGGCCTAAGGCGTTTCGTCGGTTGAAGGAAGCACAGGCGAACAGGCTGCTACGTCGTGGGCTGGGCCTAAACAAGGCAGACAGTAAGAATGGAAATCTTTATGAGGTATTTGTTTCCCACAGGTTAAACAATTATTAACTTTTTCTGACATCGGCTGAGGCAAGAAAGAGTCCCGGGGTACTTAGCTTTAGAAGTCTTGAAGTAGTATTCGGTAGAAAAATCTCTGGATCCGACCGACCGGCACTTGCGAACAGCTTCTGCTTGCACGCCGCAAGAAAGACTGGGGAAAATGGCGTCGGCTGATGCCTTTATACAGTCCAACAGAGATGACGTCGGATGAAGAGCGACATCAGCCGAAGCCGGACCCGGACTTTGGAATCCGGCCGACTGACGGGCTGCCTGACGACAGGACAACCCAGCTGTTATGACTGCAGATGCATCCATGAAGGACATCTGTACTATATTCATCGCGTTTCACTGTTGCAGTCATTACACTTGGGTTTAATCCCAAAGCTGAGGTTGGGTGGCTTGGTCTAAATAGGATTAGGAGTGACTATGAGGCCCTGCAGAACTGCAGTGGCAAAGCCTGCTCTGGATTTAGAGTAAAGAGGCAAGTGGTAGTGCTTGGTAAAAGTGTGCACTGAACTCCAAGTTGCAGCCTCCAAAATTTCCTTGGTTGGTACTCCTCTGAGAAAAGCTGCTGATGGGGCTGCTGCCCTGGTAGAATGTGGCCTAATATTCTTAGGCACTGATTTGCCATGCTGTGCATAGCAGAAACGAATGCAGTGCCCTACCATTTTGAAATAGTCTGCTTAGAGATGGCCTTTCCTTGTGATCCTGCAGCATATGCCACGAAAAGTTGCTCAGTCTTTCTGAAAGCTTTAGTTTTGTCCAAGTAGAAGCATAGCTGCCTGTGTATGTCCAAACAGTGCAGTGGTCTCTCCCCTTTACTCTGGGGATTTGGATAAAAAGTTGGCAAATGAATGGTTTGGTTCAGAACCACACTGGATACTACCTTTGGCATAAATGTTGGGTTTGTCCTTATAGAAACCCTGACCGGATGGAAAATAAAAGGTTCCACTGCCATTAATGCCTGTAACTCTGAGACTCTTCTTGCTGAAGTTATTGCTAGGAGCAGAGCTGTTTTCCATAAGAATTTTATCTCAGCTGTATTGGCTGGCTCAAAAGGAGGCAGTGTGTTTTTCCAAAACAAAGTTGAGGTCCCATGTAGGTATCGGTGCTCTCCTTGGAGGTCTTATGTTTTTGGCCCCTCTGAGGTACTGTCTTAGCAGTGGATGTGAAAAAATAGGAGGGTCCATATTGTAATGAGCTGAAATGGCAGAGGCATGGATCTTAATTGATGAGGGGGACAGGCCTTTGTCCAGCATCTCAGTTAGGTATTGTAAAATCTGAGGAATATTTGGAACAAGCGGTTCAAATCCTTGTGCCTGGTTCCAAGAAATGAATCTCTTCCATTTTTCTGCATAAGATTTTCTGGTGCTGGGCCTTCTGGCTTCCAATATGACATCCAGAACTGCTTTAGAGAGAGGTGTGTTCTGAGTGGTTATATTATTCACCATGCAGCCAGATTTAAGGTTCTGAGTTGGCTGTGCAGGATCTGATGTTTTGTTGTGTCAGATGATGAGGAATTTGAGGTAAAGTCCAGGCTGGGCCTTGAGACAAGCTCTTTAGGATTGGGTACCAGTGCTGGCGTGGCCAGTCTGGGGCATTCAATCATTTTTGGCTTCTCTTATCTGACCTTTATGAGTATCTTGGGGAGGAGAGGCAGTGGAGGAAAGGCATAAATTGTCAGGGTTTTCCAGCTGAATGATGGAGCATCCACCTTCCATGCTTGAGTGTGATAAGTCCTTGTGCAGAATCTCTGTAGTTGACAGTTGTGAGGGGAGGCAAATAGATCTATGTCTGGGCATCCCCATTTCCTTGTTATCATGTTGAAGACTTGTGGGTCTAGTTTCCACTCATGAGGGTCCATGAGGTTTCTGCTTAGTTCGTCTGCCAGAGTATTTTTCTTTCCTGGCAGGAATTGTGCCTGCAGATGTACTTGATAAGTCAATGCTGTGTTCCACAAAGTCATGGCTTGCCTACAGAAAGGGTAGGAATGTGTGCCCCCTTGCTTATGTACCACATGACTGTAGTATTGTCCGTCTTGGCAAAAGTTGTCCTGGATGAAGTAGATCCTTGAAGGCTGTCAGGGTATTCTGTACAGCTAGCATCTCTTTTAGATTGACATGAAGATGCATTTGGTCTGCGGACCACATGCCCTGAATACATTTTCCAGCCATGTGTGCCCCCCAGGCATAATCCGATGCATCTGTTGTTAGTGTCTGCCTGGCTGTGGGTAAAGTGAAAGGCTGTCCCTTGTTGTGGTGACAGGCCAGTGCCCACCATCGAAAAGTACAGTTTTGTACCTACCATAAAAGTAGATGTTCGAAGATCCACATTGCTGCAGTCCTTACACTTGGGTAGTCCGCTGTCCTCGGTCGGCCCGAATATCAAAGTATAAGGCTGACGTCGGTCAGGGCGCATTTGACTGACATCAGGACGTCAGGGTACAAATGCGCATGACCGACGTCATATCCTCAGTCTTTTCTTGCCCCAGATGTCAGAAGACCCTAAAAATAAAGGTCAAAACCAAAAGATAGCAAACAACCAACCAACCACCCTTGCACTAACTATATGTACAACATATACGATATACACAATATGTACAACCCAACTTACACAACCACCTCTAACTACAGAGGGGGAGGAGGGAGGGTAAATTGGACTGCAGCAATGTGGATCTTCGAACATCTACTTTTATGGTAGGTACAAAACTGTACTATGTTCTTCATCTCACATTGCTGCAGTCCTTACACTTGGGTAGAATCCCAAAGCAGAGGTAAGGGAGGATGGCTAACTACAAGGAAGCAGGAGCTGCCAAAATGCCATGCAAAACAGCAGTGGCAAAACCAGCCCTGGACTTAGATAGAGTAAAGAGGCAGGTGATAATGCCTAGAGAAAGTATGCACAGAACTCCAAGTAGCCGCCTCCAAAATATCCTTGGTTGCCACTCCCCTCAAAAAAGCTGTTGAAGTGGCAGTAGCCCTAGTGGAATGAGGCCTAATCCCAGCTGGAATTTCCTTGCCATGATGGGAATAACAGAAAGCAATGCAAAACCCAATCCACTTAGAAATAGTTTGTTTTGACACAGGCTTGCCCTGAGAACTCAAGGCAAAAGAAACAAACAACTGCTGAGACTGCCTGAACCCTTTAGTTCTGTCCAAATAATAACGCAACTGCCTGTGAACATCTAAAGTGTGCAAAATCTTTTCCCCTTTATTTTGGGGATTTGCATAAAAAGTAGGCAAATGAATAGTTTGGTTTAAAGCCACACTAGAAACCACCTTAGGCATAAAGGAAGGATTAGTACGTAATGATACCCTATCCTTATGGAAAATCAAGAAAGGCTCAACCGCCATAAGGGCCTGTAATTCAGAAACCCTTCTTGCAGAGGTAATGGCCAACAAAAAAGCAGTCTTCCATGATAAATATTTCAACTCAGCAGTAGCTGCAGGCTCAAAAGGTTGTAGAGTGAGTTTCTCCAACACAAAATTGAGATCCCAAGCAGGAGTAGGAGCTCTTCGTGGGGGTCTTATATTCTTTGCCCCTCTAAGAAATTGCTTGAACAAAGGATGAGAAAACAATGGTGGGTCGCAATCATAGTGAGCAGAAATTGCTGCAGCATGAACTTTAATAGAAGAGAAAGACAAACCTTTGTCCAGTAACTCAGTAAGATATTGAAGAGCCACACTCAAATTAGGCTCAGAAACATCAAAATCTTTTGCTGCACTCCAAAATAAAAATCTCTTCCATTTATCTGCGTACACTTTCCTTGTGCTAGGCCGTCTGGCTTCCAAAATCACATTCAAAACTTGTTGTGGAAGTTGAGGCCCTCTATGGTTCAAAACAGAATATGCCAGGCTGTCAGGTGAAGAGAGTGAAGTTTGACATTGAGCAAATGGCTGTCCTCCTGTGACAACAGGTGTGGAATCGAAGGCAAAGGCCATGGAGGCTTCCGTACCAGACTTCTCAGTAATGGGTACCAGTGCTGTCGAGGCCAATCTGGAGCTATTAAAATCATCCTTGGCTTGTCCTGTCTGACTTTTAGAAGTACCTTCAGGAGGAGAGGCAGAGGTGGAAAGGCATACACATGAAGATTGCTCCAATTGAAAGAAAGAGCATCCACTTTCCAAGCTGTGGGATGAAACCGTTTTGTGCAAAACTTTGGCAGCTGATGGTTTAGTGGAGAAGCGAACAGATCTATGTCTGGAGTTCCCCATGACACTGTCAATTTCTGAAACACATGAGGATCCAATTTCCACTCGTGGGGATCCATAATTCGTCTGCTCAACACATCTGCTAAGGAGTTCTGTGCTCCTGGCAGAAACCTTGCCTGAAGATTGAGTTGTAAACTGAGAGCAGTCTCCCACAAAATCATTGCTTGCCTGCATAGAGGATAAGAATGTGTTACCCCTTGCTTGTTGATGTACCACATGACAGTTGTGTTGTCTGTTAGAATCAACACCTGTCCTGGAAGAAGTAATTCCTTGAAAGCTATTAATGCAAACTGGACTGCTAACATCTCCTTCATGCTGATATGTAGATGTTGTAGTCTGACAGGCCACTTGTTTTGTATCCACTTTCCATTTAGATGAGCTCCCCAAGCTTTGTCTGAGGCATCTGTCGTTAAAATCTGACTCGCCTCTGGCCGGGTCACAGAGAGTCCCTTGTTTAGGTGACATTCCTGAGCCCACCACAAAATTCCTTTTGAATGCAAGGTATTATTTGAATGACAGTGTCCAGATCCTGGCAGTGCTGTGTCCATACATTTTGAGATACCATTGTAGCTTCCTCATATGCAGTTTGGCATTGGGAAGCACCAGAATACAAGATGCCATGAACCCTAAGGCTTGAAGGACTGTCCTTGCAGTCAGCCCGGACTGATGAGATAGTTGATGGAAGTAAAGGGATAGACTCTTTTGTTTGTCCGGGGTTAAAAAGGCCATCTGGGATGCTGTATTCAGTCTCACACCCAGAAAGCACATGTCTTGAGAGGGTACTAGACTGGACTTTATTTCGTTCACAGAATACCCTAGGCATCTTAGCACTGCTATCACATATTCCAAATGATGAAGAAGCTCCTCCCTTCCTTGAGCCAGAATTAGGCAGTCGCCCAAATAAGGATAGATCTGTATTCCTTTTAGTCTGAAGAAAGCTATCACTGGAGCCAGAACTTTTGTGAACACCCTGGGCGCAGTAGATAAGCCAAAGGGCAATGCAGAGAACTGATAGTGAGAAGTCCCAGCTCGAAAACGCAGATACTGTCTGCAACTTAGTCTGATAGGAACATGAAGGTAAGCCTCCTTGAGATCCAAAGTTACCATCCAATGATCTTTGCCCAGCAGAGGTAAAAGCTGCTGTAACGTCAACATTTTGAATTTGGGAATGTCCAGATAAGTGTTGAGGATAGATAAATCCAAAATTGGACTCCACGTGTTCCCCTTCTTTGGTACTAGGAACAGGCGAGAATAAAATCCTAGGCCCACTTCCGGCAGAGGGACCGGCTGTATGGCCCCTAGTTGGAGCAACAAAGAAACCTGTTTGTGAGCCTCCATTCTTTGTTGAGGAGGAACGTCTGGCATGCCTTTGAAAGGAGGCAAGGTATGGAAATAAAACCTGTAGCCGTGGTGTATGATATCCAATACCCATCTGTCCTGGGTAATTAAACTCCAATTTTCTTTGAAAAGTGCCAATCTTCCTCCCAAAGGTGCTGCCAGACGAGCAGGCTCTGGCAGCTGAAAAGGTAGGTCATTGGGTCTGCTTACGAAAGGACTGACCCCTGCCCTCACCGAAGCCTGTGCAGGAGAACTCCTGTTCTAGGCCTGAAAGAGCCCTGAGCTCTGCCCTTACCACGTCTAGATCTACCCCTAGACTGGGAATCATAAGAAGGATACGTCCACCCCTTAGTAGGCCAATTTCCACTAAATATTGGAGGCTGGACCTGCAAAAAATCTTTAACAGTCTGCATAGACTTAGCCTTGTCTTCCATTTTCTTTAAAACTGTCTCAACAGGAGGACCAAACAACACGTCAGATTGTAAAGGAGCATCTAAAATCCTTGTTTTAACATGTTCAGACAAATTCTGATCCCTCAGCCAGGCGTGCCTGCGAAGAACTGACCCAGTGGCAGCCACCCTAGACGAGGCCTGTACAGCATCAAAACCACATTGCAAAGAATGCTTACCCACCTGTTCAGAAACATGTACTAAATCTTGCAACTCTTTACAATCAATACCTTCTGCCAGAGCATCAACCTTAGACTTCAATTGTGAAAGGAGATAGTTTTGGTATTTCAACATGTGAAACTGACAATTCAGAGCCCTCATAGCAAGAGTGGAAGAAGTATAGACTTTCTTTCCCCATCTATCCAAGGCCCTAGCCTCCTTGTCAGCAGGAACCGGATTTTTAACAACAGAAGCCTTAACACCTTTAGGCCCCTGGCTAACAGTTTCTGGGTCCGCCCTAGGACTCTTAAAAAGATACTTATGAGCTTCAGGCACCCTATTATATCTATCCGGCTTAACAGGAGCAGGAGGCAAAGAATCAGGATTAAGAGAAGCCTCTGTAAAAACATCTTCCACTACATCCAAAACAGGAGGTATAGCCAAAGGCCTATGCTGGGGCAAAAACAGAAATTCCCTAAGCCTTTTCCTGGAATCAGAGAAGTCCTGACCTTCCCACTTAAAATGCTCCCTCATGGCATGAAGAGTTTCTGAAAAAGAAAAATCCTCAGGAGGAGTAGCAGAAGGAGTAGAATCATCCACATCAGAATCAGAATAAGGAGAGTACTCCTGCAAGTCTTCAGCCGAAGACTCTGAAACATCTGAAGCCTGCTCAAAACCCCCCAGCCCAGGCTCCACCCTAGGTCTCTTATCAGGAGGGGGCATAGAACCCCTAATTAAAGTAATCAAATCTTCTGCCATTTTAAGCATATGCTTCTTGGGCACAGTACCTGAAGAGCTAGGGGTAACACCAACTGAAGCCAAACCTGGCCTGCCCCTGGGAGAAGCCTTTGAAACAGAAGGAGAGGGCCTAGCCACCTTAGGAAGGGAGGGGAGTATAGTAACCTTAGAAGCCCCCTCAGCCTGACTTGTCTCCTGAGAGGCCACATCTTGTAATAATAAGGTCTCACCCTGGGAACACAAAGAAACCTCCGGTGGAGCCACCGGCTCCACCGACACCACTAAAGAACCGGCGTCTGGTACAGACGGTTCTTCTAGCCGAGGCTTAACTGCCTTGTCCTTGCGCTTCTTCGAAGAAGCGGGCGTGAGCATCCGACGGCATTTTATAGTTGCACCGCTTCCCAAAGACTAACCTTGCACAATCCAACCTTCTCTTTATAGTGCGTTTATTAAATCTAGCACAAGAGCGGCAGCCAACAACGTCGTGCTCAGGCCCTAAGCAAGGAATACACAAAGTATGATAATCTCTATGCGGTATCTGTTTCCCACAAGAAATGCAATTATTGACTTTTTCTGACATCCGGTAAATGACTGAGTCAAGAAAAAACTAAAATATTCCCCAACGGGGTACTTAGCCAACTTTGAACCCGGTCTGAAACTTCTAAATCGAAAAATCTCAGAACGCCAACCGGCACTTGCAATGCTGCTTCTGCATCAGACCATGCGGCAAAAAAGACTGAGGATATGACGTCGGTCATGCGCATTTGTACCCTGACGTCCTGATGTCAGTCAAATGCGCCCTGACCGACGTCAGCCTTATACTTTGATATTCGGGCCGACCGAGGACAGCGGACTACCCAAGTGTAAGGACTGCAGCAATGTGAGATGAAGAACATCTCTTGTTGCAGGCAGGGAAGGAGAGTAATTGTTTCCAGGCTGTGGCAATGTTGAGTCCAAACACTTTTTAGATACCACTGTAGCTTCCTCATATGCAGTCTTGCATATGGAATTAGCAGGATGCCATGAAGCCCAAAGCCTGCAGAATTTTTCTTGCAGGTAGCTGGGTCTTTGTTGCCATCATATGGAAGTAATGAGTCGGTTGCCTTTGTCTGTCTCGCATGAGATAAGCTTGTATTTAAGCTTGCACCCAAGAATATTATCTCTTGAGAGGGCACTAGTTTTGATTTCTTTTTGTTTACTGTGTACCCTAGGCAAATTAGTAATCATTTAACAGTCAGATGTTTTAGTAGAAAGTCCTTGCTCTCTGCTTGAATAAGGCAGTCGTCCAAGTAGGGATATATCTGAATTCCTTTTTGTCTGGAAAATGCAATTACTGGTGCCAGGCATTTTGTGAAAACCCTGGGCACAGTAGATAAGCCAAAGGGAAGTGCAGAGAATTGGTAGTGCATTGAACCAGCTATGAATATGAGGTATCTTCTGCAAGATTGTCTGATTGGGGCATGCAGGTATGCCTCTTTGAGGTCCAAAGTGATGAGCCAAGCCTTCTTGCCCAGCATGGGTAGAAGTTGCTGCAGTGTCAACATTTTGAATTTTTGTGAAGGGTTTCCCCAAAAAGAGTAGTCCTCAGGAGGAGAGGCTGAAGGGATAGATTCTTCAGCATCAGAGTCCTCATATGGGGGAAGAGAATATCCCTGTTCTGAAGAGGAATCAGAAGAAATAGAAATCTGGTCAGAGGAGTCAATCAGCGTCTTGCCTAGGCCTTTTATCAGGAGGGGGATGGGAACCCCTGATCAAAGTAATTAGATCCTCAGACATTTTAAGCATCTGTTTCTTAGGCATGGATGACTATCCAAGAGAATGCTGTACTTGTTTCTTTGTCTTTAAAGGTGTTTTAGACTTTGCCTTGGCTGCTGAAGTGGTCTTGATAGTAAGCTGTGTAGGTCTGAATACACCCTCAGAAGCCGATGCCTGCTCAGCGGCTCCGGACCCATCTGAGGGAATAGTTTCCGCAGGCCCAATATCTTGAGTTTCCAGAGGCCTAGTTGTCTCCACGTGGTAGTCGGAGGCGGCCTGTGGCTCTGAGGTAGCGGGTGTCAGGGGCTACGAAAGCACCTCACTGAGAATCGGGGACTTGCCTAGAAGAGGCTTCGTCGTCTGCTTTGGACCTCGAATACCTGCCCTTTTCTTTGTCCTCGTGCTTTTTATGAACTCCGGTCATCGGTTGTTCAGACAGCATTATATAGTTAAACCTTCGGCCAAAGTAATGTAAAGCAAAATCGAACTGACGCTTAATGCGTTGGTTGAATCTAGCACAAAACCGACAACTAGCAACGTCGTGGTTAGGGCCTAGGCAAGGAATACAGTAAGAATGAAAATCCTTATGAGGTATTTGCTTCCCACAAGAAATAGAACTGTTAACTTTTACTGACATTGGTCTGGAGCAAGAAAGTTTCCCCAACGGGGTACTTAGCTTTAATGAAGACTTCGGATCCGAAATTCAATTTCGAAAATCTCAGGAGTCGGCCAACTGGCAATTGCAAACTGCTTTTGCTTCGGGCACTGCGCTGCAAGAAAGACTGAAGAAAATGGAGTCGGCTGAATCTTGTATAACCCTGGCGCACTGACGTCAGGGAAGAGGCGACAGCAACCGACGCCGGACCAGGACTTTGGAATTTAGGCCAACTGCGGGTAGCCTGCCAGCAGGATAACCCAAGAGTAATGACTGCAACAGTGAAACACGATGAACATCTGCACTATGTTCTTCGTGTTTCACTGTTGCAGTCATCACGCTTGGGTTGATTCCCAAAGCTGAGGAAGGGTGGAGGCAGTCAAGAAGTGTTAGGGCTGGCTAGCAGGCAATATAAGACTGCTGTAGCAAATCCAGCTCTGGATTTAGAAAAAATAGGTAAGTGGTAATGTTTGATGAAGGTGTGTACAGAACTCCAGGTTGCAGCTTCCAGGATGTCCCTGGTAGGGACTCCCCTGAGAAATGCTGTAGAGGTTGAGGTAGCTCTAGTGGAATGAGTTCTGATCCCCTGAGGGGTAGGTTATCCATGGTGCTTGTAGCAGAAATGGATGCAGGTGTCCTTATCCATTTGGAAATGGTCTGCTTCGAAATGGCCTTGCCTTCTGCCCCTGTAGCAAAGCTGACTAGCAGTTGGTCAGATTTTCTGAAATGCTTAGTCCTGTCAAAGGAGAACCAGAGCTGTCTGTGCACTTCCAAGGAATGCAGGATCCTTTCCCCTTTATTCTGAGGATTAGGGAAAAAGGTTGGCAAAGGGATGGATTGGTTTAAAGCCACACTGGATAGCACCTTGGGCATAAAGGATGGGTTAGTCCTGAGGGAAACCCTGTCAACATGGAAAATAATGAAGGGCGCCACCGCCATTAGTGCCTGTAACTCAGACACCCTTCTTGCTGGAGTAATAGCTAGAAGTAAGGCTGTTTTCCAAGAGAGGAATTTTAACTCTGCTGAAGCAGCAGGTTCAAAAGGGAGAAGTGTGAGCTTCTCCAGTACAAAGTTAAGGGGTCCCAGGCCGGAGTGAGAGCTCTCCTAGGAGGCCTTAAATTGTTAGCTCCTCTCAGGAACTGTTTGATGAAAGGGTGAGAAAATAGAGGTGGCTCAGTATTATAATGAGCGGAGATGGCAGAGGCATGAATCTTAATGAATGAGAAGGACAAGCTTCTGGAGCAGCTCTGCTAGGTAATCAAGGATTGAGGTAAGCTGGGCACAGCTGTGTCCTTTCCTTGAGATGGACTTCAACAACAATATCCTTTTCACTTTTCAGCATAGGATTTCCTAGTACTAGGCCTTCTGGCCTCAAGGATGACGTCCAGCACCTGTTTGCTGAGAGATGCTGGCAGTGTATTCAGGGGATAAGCCAGGCTGCAAGGTTTAGGGTTTGCAGCTGTGGATGCAATATATGTCCCTCCTGCTGAGACAACAAGGAAGGTGTCTGATGTGGGTGCCAGGGTGGCACTGCTGTCAGACTGCGTAGGAGTGGGTACCAGTGCTGGCTTGGCCAGTCTGGTGCAATAAGGATTGCCCTTGGCCTGTCCTGTTAGATCTTGAGTAGTACTTTTGGGGGGGGGGGGGCAGAGGAGGAAAGGCATAAATTGAGAGGTTTTCCCATGTAAAAGCATAGGGCATCCACCTTCCAGGCTCTGCTGTGAGGGTTCCTGGTGCAAAATTTGCTCAATTGGTGGTTTTGGGGGGAGGCAAAAAGGTCCATCTCTGGTGTTCCCCACCTCTGGGTTAGAAGTTTGAATGAGTTGGGTTCCAGTTTCAACTCGTGAGGGTCCAGTAGATTTCTGCTCATGTCATCTGCCAGTGAATTTTGCTTGCCTGGAAGGAATTGAGCTTGTAGGTGCACTTGGTTGCCCAAGGCTGTGTTCCACAGAGCCATGGCTAACCTGCAGAGTGTCTAAGAATGAGTCCCCCCACCACCACTTGTTTATGTACCACATAACTGTGGTGTTGTCGTCTTTATCAGGAGCTGTCCTGGAAGGATAAGGTATTTGAAGTCTGTCAGAGCATTCTGTACAGCTAGCATCTATTTTTGACTGATATGCAGGGGAATTTGTTCTGGGCTCCATTTGCCTTGAATGCATTTGCCTGCCATGTGAGCCCCCCATGCACAGTTTGATGAGTCTGTTGTCAGGGTATGGGCGGCAAGTGGTTGAGTGAAAGGAAGTCTCTTGTTGTCGTTGCATGCCTCTACCCACCAAAGGAACTCTGCCCTTAGACAAGGTATGATAGGAATCACTGTTTCCAGGTCCTGAAAATGTTGACACCAGAGACTTTAGGTACCATTGAAGTTTCTTCATATGCAGTCTTGCATATGAAATTAGCAGAATGCATGAGGCTATGAACCCTAGGAATTGCAGTATTTTCCTTGCAGATAGCAGGGTTTTGGTGGCCATTAGTTTGAAATAGTTTGTCAAATGGATCTGCTTTTCTGGAGTGAGGAATGCTATCTGGGAAGTTGTGTTCAAGCTTGCTCCCAGAAATACAATTTCTTGAATGCACCAGTTGTGACTTATTTTCGTTGATGGTGTATCCCAATGAAGTTAGAAGTCTTTTTACAAATGCCAGGTGCTGAAGTAGCAATTCCGGACTGTCCGCCTGAATCGGGCAATCACCCAAGTATGGGTAAATTTGAATATTTCTCTGTCTGCAGTAGGCAATGGCTGGAGCCAGGCACTTTGTGAATACTCTGGGCGCAGTAGATAAGCCAAAGGAAGTGCAGAGAACTGATCGTGCATAGAGCCTGCCCTTTCCTGTAAGACTCCCTTATGGGGTTGGGCAGATAAGCTTCTTTTAAGTCTGGTTTTGAGCCTCTGCCCACTGGTTTGGAGGAAGGTCTGGAAACCCGTTTGGGGTTGGCAGTGAATGAAAATAAAATTTGTACTCCTGTGTTACAATGTTGAGGACCCATCGGTCCTCTGTGATGGACATACAGGGTAAGTTTTCCTCCTAGGGGCACAAGCAATTGATCAGGGATGGGAAGCAGAGTTGAGAAGTCATTGGGACCTTTTTCCATAAGGAGGTGGCTTACCACTCACTGCTCTAGGGGTGGGGGCACTCCATTGCTTAGATCTCTGCATACCCTGAGACTGTTGTCTGGGTGGTTTGTTTCTCCTGGGTCTTGTTTGGGAAGGCCTGGAGGGGGCTTGAAAGGACCAGTGTTTTGAAGGGCAATGCCTACTGAATCTAGGTGGTTGCACTTGTAGGAATTCTTTAACAGTTTGCATAGATTTAGCCTTTTCTTCCATCTTTTTAAGAACTTCTTCTGCTTTGGTGCCAAACAAATGGTCCTTATTTAAAGGAGTGTCTAGTAATTTAGATTTGACATAATCTGGCAAGGCCTGCTCCTTCAGCCAAGCATGTCGTCTCAGTACAGAGCCAGTGACTGCTGCCCTACAAGATGCTTCCACGGCATCAAAGCCACACTGCAAATAATTTCGACTAACTTGGTTTGCAGAGTGCATAAGCTCCTGCAATTCTTTATTTTCTGCACAATCTGGAAAAATTACCATTTTCTGTTTATTAAGTTCCATAATATGTTGCTGGTATTTCAGCATGTGAAACTGGCAATTCAATGCCCTGATAGCAAGAGTTGCAGAGGTATATATCTTCTTACCCCATCTGTCCAAAGCTCTGGAATCCCTGTCCAGAGGGATAAGATTTTTGGCTGTAGTAGCCTTAATACCTTTAGGTCCCTGGGGAATAATCTCTGGATCAGCAGTAGAATTCTTGAAAAGAAACTTGTGAGAATCAGGTACTCTGTAGTACCTTTCTGGTTTCCTAGAGGCCAGTGGTAAAGTGTCTGGAGTAAGACAGGATTCCATGGAAACATCCAAACTCTGGACCCTACCCAGTTTGGGTTTGTAAAAGGCAGATCATGTCTCCTAAACCTGATAGACTTCTTTGAAGAGGTCACCAAAGCTGTAGATGAGAGTAAGGTGGTACACACAGCCTATCTAGATCTCGCCAAGGCTTTCGACACCATCCCCCACTCCGGAATTATAGACAAACTCACTAAACTAAGTATAAACCCCTATTTCACAAGATGGGTTGCCAACTGGCTCACTGACCGGAACACACACTGAAAGTAGCAGACTAAATCCAACTTCAGACCAGTGACAAGTGGAGTACCACAGGGCTCAGTCCTAGGTCCTCTCCTGTTTGGTATCTACTTCTCTGAAGTACAGGCCAACACAGAAGGTCTTTGGCTAACAAAGTCCGCAGATGACTGCAAACTAGGAGCCATAATCAAATCTCCTAACGATGTGGACATCCTACAAAAGGCCTCACTGAGACAGATGCCTGGTGTCAAAGCCATGGCCTCAAGCTCAGTGCCAAAAGGTGCACTGTCATCCCTTTTGGTAAAAACTCTGTACCCATGAACTACCACATAGGTGGTAGTCTACTTAACACCTAAAGTGTGATGAGACCTTGGGACACAGGTGGACAGTAGTCTCTCCCCTTTGA